>NC_081202.1:24692691-25007213 GCF_902713425.1 Acipenser ruthenus | reverse complement strand
GGACCACTCTCAGCTCCCGCGCAGTTATGTGCAAAGGATGTCCAGCGAACCAGGGTCCGCGGACTCCTCTGCCTGCCCAGATCGCCCCCCAACCAGTGTCGGATTATTTTGTTTTTAACCAGCACGCCGAATAAGCGGCTGAAACAAGCCGGTGGATTCAACTCAATAGCGGGGTGCAGCAGTGCGCATCGAGTCACCGAAGTACCAAGGGCTGAGCATGCACCGAGGTACTGAAGCACTGGTGGGCAGCTAAAGCAGCGGTGCCTGCCCTGACTGTGTGTAGTCACACACCTGGTCAGGGAGGAACACAGTCTAAAGCCGCAGTGGATGCACTGAAAAACAACGTGTGAAAAGACACATACATGCACTCCTTTAAATCAATGCTGCACAGGCAGTCACTCACATACAACAGACAGTAAAGAAAAGGCAGCCTGCAATGCAAGCGAGGCAGGCTGCTGAATAAAGGAGAAAAAGAGGCTTTATTTTAGAGCCACTGATTCCACAAAAGCGGCAAGCCAGCTTTCAGCACGAATGCAGGGGAACTGCAGTCAACTCAGAAAATAATTTGCTAAACACAGAGGTCTTACCTTAAGATCTTGAGAAGCAAAATGAGAAATGGCTTCCGTGGGCTGACTATTTTGACCCGTCGGTAGGCAGGACTGAGGACGGCACCCCAGAAAGGGGCCTATCAGCAGCTCTGATATAAAGAGCTCAGTAAATACCTACCAATAGGCAGGCATATCCCATAGGTATGTTGTTGGTCATCTTTGAATTGAAAGGGAACTGTTCTTGCTTATTATTTTCAACTTGTCTACAGAACACACTCAATTACAGCAAGCTCATTCCTCAATCACACAAAACCACAGTAGATCTTTCTGTATAATCTACAAGCGAATTACATTTAAAAAGTAACAGAAACAGGCTGGAAATGAGCGAAATAAATCAGCCAAGGGTCCATCTCAAAGCAGCTCCCAGTTTATAGTAAAGAAACTTGGCCCATTAATAGCTCTCAGTCCTAACAGGTATACACTGGTGGGACTTACGGCTGAAACTGCCATTTTCCTGCAGAGTTGGAACTAAATCTCAGATAATGCATGCCAGTTAGCATGGTGGGCTGGATTTTAGAATCACAAGCCAATTGAAGAAGTGGAAGTTGGAAGTTTTACTACTACTATCCATTAGAGGGAGCTAGAATATAAGGGACCACACTTTTCTATGTTTACAATTAAAGAATGAGTTTTCATACCCATTCCTGTATTTTTTAAATATCAGAATTGAAATAAATACTTTCTGAATCAAAATACATTGCTTTGTAATTCCAATGCAATTAGGTGTCCCTCTTTGACACACATTTGATCACTGAAGAGCAATTGGATTGACTACACCCATCTGATTTTCCTAACCCGGGCCAAGATCATCAATTTGAAGCAAACAGGATTGGTACTGCTCTGGCATGATCTACACTACATCCCTTAGTTCTCATGAACTTCTGTTTCCATGAGTACTGTTTAATCAACCTAAAAACTCATACATTACAATCCCAGTGCAATTCCAGTATGTCTGTTTGTAACATTCAAAATTAATAGACTGCAGTATGAATTATTTTTAAAACACATAAATATATCACATCTATATATAAACCACTATTCTGGTTTGGTAATTTGCTATTTTAGAAATTTTACGGCAGTTCTGAACTAGACCATTGGACTGTAGAGCAATTATGCTTCAATCGTAAAATGAAGTTGTGCATGTGGATAGTCATTAATTGCAATTCCAGCTCAATTGTATTCTTTGTTAACGTACAGTGTTCTTGAAAGCTTGTGTTTTAAACATGTTGGTCTGATAAAATTCAAGAATATGTTTTTGACTCACGTTTTATATTGAACAAATTCTGTCCACAATGGGGATTTATTATGTATTTAAATAGTCAATTTAACATAACACAAAGGAGTTTTTTGAAAAACCCAAAGGACACTGATTGATAGGTTGAATGAGAATTTTAAAAAGTCTTAATGGACCTAACCCCTGCATTTAATCATTAAATACACACGCTTTCTTTTAGCAAGGGCTGCATTACGAGAACACAAGATAAATTGAATAATTGGCTCCCCAATCTGTTAACAATCCACCAAAATGATGTCTTCAGTGCCAAGATTGGAGGGGGTTATTTCTGTTTTTCCAGTACATTTAAAATCACTTGCCCTATTGCCAAATGACTCCATAGTCAAGGGCAACGTATACAATATACTGCAAAAATGTACAGAAAGATCCATGAGACCATTTTAAAACCTGAGCCATACATGTGGGTTTGTAACAGGTAGACACATTTTGCAGAACGCATTTGAGCATTTTAACGACACTTGCCATGGGTAAAGTTCAGATGCATATTTATTTTACATTTGTATTGTATCACACTATACAAGCAGTAAACATGGCTTCATGTTCATGAACTGATCCTTAATTTAATGAAAATTCAACATTCTCTTAAATATCTGGCTATTCACAATTAAGCAATATATGTCATCTCATCAAACTTTTTAAAGGTCTGAAATAAAAAAAAGGATAGAATTGTAAACAGGGTTTTTGTTGAATACAATGTAAGAGTGTATAGTATGTTACAGCAGACAGACCATTTACTTACACAAAAGTTTTCATTTGTTATTTACTGTACATTCAGTCACTGAAGGTATGACAAATTGTAATGGTATAAGACGCAATGTCTGAGAAAAGTAGCAAACTGTTGTAAAATGGCCAGTCATACAACATGTCTTCAATGTACAAATTGTTGCATTTTATAGTAACATGCTTGCAGTGTTAGAAACAGTTAACATTGTATTGGTTGATTGCAAAAAGTGTTCACAGTACACCCCTTGGTAAATGTGCTGATCAGCTTGCCTTGTAAAACATCTCCTGACATGCATTGAGGTTGCATTGATTAATTCTCCAGAAGCGAATGGGCTTCAGAGCAGGAACACGTAAACAGAGGACGTAGATTAAACCTGCAAATAAAAAAGAAACAAATCAACCCACAGCAATGGAAAGACAATTAATGTCTGTCATTTTAGTTTTGGAACACAGAAGAGTCTGTTTTCTAGAGGTCGGCGCAGGTAGAAAATCCGGAACCGGGTACCCGTCGTGGAAAAAAAATAAAATAACCCCCCCCCCCCACAAATATTAATGTTTTAAGTGCATGATACATATTTAAATACTATATAGAACACATACATGTAGTCCCTTCAGATCTGTAGACTTGTGTAGCCTTTTTAAGTACTGGAAACATCATCATCATAATAATAGGCCTAATAATAATAATAATAATAATAATAATAATAATAATAAACATCTCAGTTGGAATACAGTTATTAAATGCACTTCATGCTGCGGGATTCTTTGCGACATTAAGTGGCCATATTCCACTGTTGTTGTTGTTTTAAAACATGGCATCCAAGCAAAGGAGCACTGTGTGGAATTTCATTACCAAAGCAGTAGAAAAGGGAATTTGCAAACTCTGCCAAGGAAATATTTCATACAAAGGAGGGCACACTAGCACACTTACTTAATGTGCTGCACAAATATTTTTTTTTTATTTAACCCAAAACAAAATAGTCAACATTTTGTAAGTGTGTGAGTAATGTTTTTCTCATAGCCTAGTGATTTAATTTTGTACTTTGCACCTACGCATTTTTAAGTGCGTATGCTTTTTCTTTGTTCATCTACTTCATTAAAATAAAAACATGTTTACGGTTTTCAGTCTGTTTTCTGGAGTACACCGCTCACAATACTTTATTTATTTGTTTATTTAGTTTTAAATAAAGGCTACTTATCTGTGCAATAACTGTAGATAAAGCATTTTGTATTGGAGGCCACACGGTTATTATTATTGATGGATCACAGAGTTATCACTGAAATAAACCAACAGGATGTTGTTATGATGTTTTCTTTCCTATTTAGTTCCTGAGAAGAATAGTCGCCGCAGTTATTATTATTGAGGTGTACTTGCCGCTTGCTCTGTGTTACTGTTTTCTGTAAAACCTTGATACCCTGTAAGGTAAGAAAAGGCCTAATGCAAAAGCTTGTTTAAACGTTATCTTTACTACGCCGGCCAGAGACCCATGCTTACAACTGCACTGTCGTATTTTCAAAATTTTCTTTAAATTCTCAAATTAATAAATCGATACCCAGGTAGTAAAAAGAGACCCGGTGTAATATTGTATTTTATCCATGTTTGCTGGACTGGTTTGTACCTATGGCAAATAATGATCTAAGTATAAACAATAGAGAATCATACAGTCCACACATAATAGGATATTAAACAGGAAATAACACTTTACTGTTACTGTCTAAACTTAAAGACATGCTACATAATGGCACAATAGTTAACTAAATGCTACCTTATTCAGTGTTATGTTTAGGGCCACTCATTGTGATGAGATTTTCCATTCTTCTTCCTCTCATTCCTTTCTTTCTGAAGGCGATCAAGCTCTGCCTCATACATCATTTCCTGAATCAGGTACTTTTCCCGGCGCATTCGATCCCTCAGGTCTTTCGGTAGGTCTGGGATCAGGTAGGAAATCAGATTTTTTATGGTAAAAACCATGTGCTAAAAGGGAGATGAAAGGAACTTTGTGAGCAACATACACGTATCAGCATAACCAAATGCTTTAGTTTAGTGTGCTATTGAGCCTCCATTTTTTGCACACTTCCACTATTTTAACTACAACCTTTAGATGACATGAGAAAAAATCTGAGCACCTAGATTTTGTTTTAGAAGAGCTGTTGCTACCGTTGTTATAAAGAGGGAGAACTGTATCAATATTTTATGTTATTTTGTTGTAAACGATAAAATAAAAGACAATATATATTGTAGCATTATGGTGGCACCACAGAGTGGTAGCATTATTTCCAATTGTGAGCAGAAAGATTAATGTTTAAGATAGAATGTACAGTACATATTAATCCAGAAGTAGGCATTGACAGTTATGGGCTATGGGGAGGTGAGGATGTAATCGCAGAACATTCTCCACATGTATATATGACTGGTACTTGCTCGGCTGTGAACATGTTATATTTTTATGTCTTGTTTATACAAGCAGTCTAAAAGCCTCAGAAGAATACCACTCAGAATCTCAGAAATACACGTCCATTTGTGGCTAGTAGCTGGTGGCATAACTTATACAGTATAGTGTTTCCATTTAAAATATCAGTCAAAGCATTCCAGGGCAGCATGGATTTAGTAACCCTAATGACATATAATGACAAAGGTTAGTAACTGTGACAAATGAAGCTTAATTTTGAATGCACTTTTTATATTATAAGATGGGGTACAATTTAAATAAATAAATAGATTTAAATTTAATAACATGCTGCATTAAGCACCATTGGCCATCCATTTTGCATTATTTTGAGTTATGCTCATGCTTCAGCGGTTCATTACTTACGCTATTATTAACGTATTTTAAAAAAGTGAACTTTCGGTATTATATATGAGATATACTTTTAAAACATATCTCAAAATAATGAACAATTCGGCATGACACTTTAGAGCAGGGGTGTCCAAGCCTGGTCCTGGAGGGCCGATGTCCCTCCTGGTTTTTGTACCAACTATACCCTAAATTACTTAATTGGACCAATTAAGTGCTTATTAGAAGCTTAATTGGCCCAAATAATTAATTTACAGTTGGAACAAAAACCAGGAGGACAGCGGCCCTCCAGGACCAGGATTGGACACCCCTGCTTTAGAGGTTTCGTGAGTCAGCATGATGTACACGCAGAGCAGCTGATGATTCAATTACTTTCGGATTGGCTAAAATCTGCGCAGTGAAGTATAGAAATATTTCGGTTTTGAGGTGGCTGATGATGGAATAGTAAAGCAATATAACAATACCTTGTTTTTCTCCATGGATATTGTGAAGCAAAGTACCACTAATTGCTTTTCACATATAACTATCAGTTAACGTCTATATATGTTTGATACTGCAATTGTGTTATTATATTTCTGTGTTTTGAAAGACTTTGATATTATCGATATCGATATACATTTTTCATATCGTTGCCCACCCCTACTTTTAACTGTTTAACCTGGATGAATGATCATTTCAGTAATTTCTCATTAATAGATCGTAGAAAAAAAAGGTGCTTACCTCAAACACAATGATGAAAGCTAGCCGTGCTGCTAGAACATGCCAGAACTGTAGTGTGTAGCTGTAAGGCTCTTTGGAATTAGGAGGGTCTCTATAATCTCTGTATCTGAGGAGGAAGAAAATAGGGTTTCTGAATGTGCGTCACAAATGTATGGGATTTAGCTCTTGACTTTAGTGACTTAAAATAGGCCACTTAATGCATTTGCTTATTCATCATAAACCCAGCTTCCGCACGTAGCAGCGTTGGTCACCACAGTTGGTCACCACAGTTAATTCAATTGTAACTTAATGATGCTTGCCAGTACAGCCATTTTAATTATGGTAACTAATTACATAACAATCTGGTTACATTATAAAGCAGGTGATGCATAGAAATTGTGTATTTGTTAAAGGTACCATGCATGAATAATAAAAAGATATATAAATAAATAAACAAGGTATATCATTAACATACATCTCCTGCAAAAGAATGCAAATATAAAATTGATTTAAAACACCAAATAATATGGTGCTCTGGGACCATGCTGTACTTCTGCAGCATATGGAAAATAATCTCATGACAAAGATGCATGTACAGTTTAAAAGACTTTAATATGGCATACAGTTGCCTCTACCACAATACATCCCCTTTGCTGGGGATTATTTACCTTTAAAATACCCTTAATGTGATAACTTAGTTATATAGTGTATATATAGGCACTTGTCTTTGCTGCATGACCAAATTTAGCATGAATACCTTTTAGGGTCTGCCCAATGTTAAATATCCAGCCGGCGACCTGGCCCTTTAAATCTTTTTACTCGGGCATTGTGAGAGACAGCCCTGTTTGCATCATTGGAAAGATGTGATTGAGCCCTTTAAAACGAGGTCCTACTTGTGTATTTCCGGTAGATTACCATATTAGGAGATAGCCTTGAATGCGAGTGTTTTGGAATGTTGCTGCTGGCTGAAGACAGACCTACCTCGGTGCAGTAAACAAACATTTTCACACAAAATCTTTACAAAATAAGAGAAATGATGACATCGAAGACAAATAATTAGAATTTTTTTTTCTTTCTTTTGTTTTCTTTTGCACATTTTCAATTAATAATGTTGTGGTTGCTTTTGGTCCCTTTTGTATATATGGCCATAATTCCTTTATTTTGTATCCAATTTGTTCATTTTTTTTCCATGTTCAGATTTGAACTGGCCATGCTAAAATATTTTTTACAAACAGTAAATGTTTTTTTGCAAAACAAAGTGTTTGTCATGATATCCTGTATACCTCCACTTTTTTCCTACCTGCAGTATTTTATTGATCCATCTGTTTTGGGCTCGGAACGGTTTTCAAAATCTGACACTTGGAACACTGACAAGCTTGCATTTACATATCCCACCATGCACCTGGACAGCATAAAATAAAAATGGAAGAGCAGAGGGTTAGAAAGCATGTTGATTCTCAATTGTACAGTTCAAGATAACAAGTGTTTCAATGATGGAATGGTGGATTTAACACACACTCACTTTTCTCCAGCTTGCCCTTGCCCCGCACAGGGCCCATACTTGTATGCATAGACAAGTCGGGGGATGAAGTCTGAAGTCACTGCTATTACAAATGCGTTTGTGATAACAGAGAGGATTCCAATACCTTCCAGAATGCCATACCAGATACCTAAAGAAGAAATACACCATGGTAATCAGTTCAATATAACTAAAAATAACACTCGATCAAGTGATAAGACAAGTGAGAAAATGCTTTTGGCGCAGTTGTGGCTTAAACCACTAATAATGAATAAATACAGACAAAATGTATTATTGTTAACTTGTACTGCTATTATCAATAAAAATGTTTGTTTTCTGCCAATAATTAAGAAAAGACAGTCCTTTACCACCTGACAACTGATAAGGAATAAACTGTTTTACCTATGTCTTTGGCTCTTGAGGCTAAGGGTCTTCTCCACTGCGTAACAAATTTGTAAGCATCAAGTCGGATTTCAATGATGTTGTTCAATAAGGCTAAGAGTGGTGCCAGAGGAAAAGCTGCCACAAATATGGTTGTGAAGCCAAACTGCAGAACTAAGACAGGTACAAATCCACAGTTAACACGAACAAGAAACCAAACAAAAAAAGAAACCAAAACAAGGTTATATAAATAAATGCATTCTTCTAGCAAAAAGCATCTCCTTTGAAGCATTTAATAAGATGGAGTGGTTTGCCCATGCACCTGTGAGTTGGTAGGTTTGTCTAAAGACTGTACTGTATCCAGGAGACAGTATATTCTCCTCAATACCTGTGACCCCGAGACCCCAGGTTAGAATCAATATGTTGTTACATGTTCAAAAAGGGGGTCAGCCACATAAAGATGTGATGTGTGCCAAGGAGACAAGTTTAAAATGATATAAGTACCTTCAACTGTCTGAGCTGCAGACAGACACATATTCTAATATACCGTTTGGTTTAGAAATCACAGGAACTTTTAGGTTTTAAATCAGCAACCAGATGGAAGGGGCTGAAACAGCCCAAAGAGATAAATTAAACATATTTGAAAAATGAAGTAAAAAATTAGTAGAAGGGTGCTTCCTTTCTTAAAAGAAAGACCAGTTCCCACCTGCATGCACTATCATTTACATTTCTGCTCATGTAAAATGTTTTGTTTCTTGAACAATATTTTCCCCACTTTTGTAGACCATAAAAACAATGGAATTCAAGCAATTGAAGTTGTCTTGGCAATGCATGATTAGACTGATTAGATTGACCACAAAGTTTACTCCTGTTGGGATCTAATTGAATGAAATACCTTTTATTTTAAAAAAGAAAACACAATAAATAAAACCAGCTGCCATTTTTATCCACATATCAAAGATGCCAAAAGAACCATGTCTATTTCAAAGTAGTTCGGTTATTACCTTACAGCTATTTTGTTTCTTGTAACACTGCCATTTCTATCCACAGTCCCAATTGAGCCTCCTCAGAACTAAAGTGGACCATCCCACATTTTCAACATTTTGAGAAAGGTCTGGAGTTCATCAGCTGTTACATCTGCAGTATTAAAGTCATTTGAAAGCTTATAATCCAGCAGGCTTCTATCACATAAAATCATGGGTATCAAGTCTGAAGCCAGTCTGGTTTTACTCTTGTGCTTAGTATCTTCATAGTGGAGTTTTAAGCAGCACTGTACTTCTTTAAAAGCATAAATGACACATTTTGTCACAGTAAACCATCAGATTCAGTTTCAGTGGCTCTCATGTACACTCACTCACCCTTTCCTTGATGCATATATGCACACTAATTGCTTGTTGTTACACATGCATTCCCAAATACTGGCATTGTTGGCGTTCACAGAACACAACACTAGCCATCAATACTAGAGTTGGCAGTGTCTTTTGCAAACCACAGCAAAACAGTCAATTTTGTTTCTGGTATTTACTCTAGTTATCTAAGCTGAAGATGTAACTTTCTAAATTAAGGGAAACCTCTGAGATGGCTCCTATGGAACAAATATATCTCAGCATTGCCTATTATACCACATTGGTATGTATTTTTTTTTATTTTGGGATGGTCCACTCTGGTTTTAAAAGGCTCAGTTCTCCAGCTTTCACTCAGGTTCCTACCTTCTTGGAAGTGTTTGGCCACCCCAGTCAATCACAATTAAATTGTGACATTTTTGATGTCCAGGTTATGCCCATGACAAACAGAAAAGTATACAAAATGTTGATCACTATTTGCCATATGTAGTTTCAGATTTTGCATGCCATTATAAGATGAAGGGTTATTTTCAGAAAAAGGAACACCTTATTTTAGATTACTGAGTTTATTTCTGTTTCTTGTTTTGTAACAGTGTGTTTCTCTTTTTAAAAAAAAAAAAGTGCAAAAAAACACTTTGGAGTCTTTGATGTAAACTCACTTATACCCCCCCTTATAAAATAGATACATTATGTTTGTCATGAGATTTGGGTTAAACAAAAACAATTATACTAGCCTGGCTGATTGTTTAATCACACCATTATGCTTGTTTTTTTTTCTGTAAATTCAATTGCAGTGTTTTATTAAGGCAGTGCAAGCCATATGGCTTATTTTCAACAAAACTAATTATTAAAACACTTTCCAAATTTGGAATAAGCTTATCTGTCAGACAACATTGTAAAGCTGTAAGCCAGTGGAATTCGTGAGCAGCAGGCAATGACTATATAGTTTAAAGTGATGGGTTCTACAGAAACAGTCCAGGATAAGCCTGTATGCTTGTATCAAATGAATACAATAGCACAATGCTATCTCTCCAGCAGACTTTATCTCTGTAGCTAGAGAGACAAAAACAAAGCCACACATATCAATTATTAATAGAGATTTATCAGTAACATAAATAAGCAAGAGGATTCTGAAAAAAAATGCACATACTCATCTCTAAATATTCGTCAAACAGTCCATAGTCATTCATTGGCTGGAGGTTGAAGTCTTTTTCCCACTGTGGGAAGCTTGCCATTGCTTCATGGCCATGTTCTTGACGTAACCTCCTCCGCGTCCACCAGTTCTGAATCAACCTTTGGGTTAAAAACAAACAATGGTCTCAAACATAGCAACATATGGTAAGTATTGCCATATCAGAGGGGAGCAGCTTTGCAATGACTTATTACACACCTTGGGATATTTCTACTGTATACAGTACCAACAATTAAATCCTATAACATTTGTTACAAATTTATTCTGACGAGCCTAAGGTCTATTACAGTTAATATTTCGAGCAGTTTGAATACCTGTATAACACCTAGGCCCAATGTGTTTGTACATTTTAAAATTGTGACATTTCTACTGGTGTGCAGTGCTGTCATCCATATTATTGTTTAACAGTTCATTATCAATGTGGAACAAAGGGAACACAGTAACTGGTACACAATTCTACCTCACATGCTTCTGGCGAACCAACAGTAAACTTGAGAATGTTACACAATAAATAAACAAATACATATGTAAATACATAAATAAAACCTAAATAAATAGGATTTATTTCAGATATGTTAAAGTTGGTGTTGAATTAAGCTGCCAGCCAGTTGTCCAGCTTTGTATCTTTATCCTCTTCAGGAATGCTGCACCACATCTACTTACGGGTAGCCGAGCTCCATGAAATTATTCCATGTCTGTTTGAGTACCATTATGATTGCCATCTGCATACAGAGGTCGATAAGGCATCCACTCGGGTGACACTGATGTGGGGATATAATATCAGCAGTAAGACAAGAGGCATTACAACTATCCGTTCATTGTATTTCTGTCTGTTTATTTATTCAGAACATTTTTATATGCTTTTATAAAAAAAAGCAAGGTCCACAGATTTAATTATTCATAATGTAGAAACAGCATAGAATACATAAATGTAGGCAATTTTAACTCAAATGATTCACGGAAAACAAATTGTTTTACATGTTTATACTATAATAGTTGTTTTTAAACAGAGGGCTCAAGACCATTGAAACTGAAGTTAGCATATAATATGAAAGTACACACGAGGCTGCTGAAGATTTGGTGTTTTGAAACAGAATGGTCAATGCAAGTTGTGTTGCATTCATTCTTCCTTGTACCGGTGGGTGGTTAGTATCAATTTTTCATTTTATCATTAGTATGTATCACTGAACATTTTGGATACAGAATTCACAGAATTACACTATGTTAGTTACTGGAGGGATGCTCTTCTACACTATTGTTACACAATGTTTATTATTATTATTATTATTATTATTATTATTATTATTATTATTATTATTATTATTAGTAGTAGTAGTAGTAGTAGTAGTAGTAGTAGTAGTCGTAGTAGTAGTAGTACACTAGTTTACACTGGCTAGGAAGACTATGAATGTATTTGATCAATGCATATTCATGTCTTTTTTTTTCTTTTTGAAGGTTAATTCCACACTTGAAGTACTGGCAGCTTTACATTCCTCCAGTCTACTTTGCAGGTACAATACAAAAGGGCACAGGGCCAAAATGCTTTGTGTTCTATCTACCACAGGGAGATTGTAAATTAGCCTCAGTTCTTCTTAAAGATATTGGCATTATACTGTCACATTATGCAAAGCAAATGAACGTTTATGTCACTGTGATGTATTGGTTTATTTTTCACAACACTCTCCAGAAAACATTAACATGTTCTTCTGGTCTAGTCAGTCTGCCAATGTGTGTGATCTTTTTCTGGGTTCAAAAACGAGTTCCAATAATGTTGAATCATGGTTCAACAAAACAGATTTTTACCATGCCTAAGGATTTTCATCCAACAGTTTTGTAATGGAAACAAGTTACTTACTGTTTCGCTTGCATTGTTTGAGATTAATTCAGGTTGCATCCATTCCATTAACATTACAGGTGGATCTTTTTTGCCACCACGAAAGTGAGCCCAAATTACTAAAGAAGCCAGCTGTGATTCTACTCACCTCTTCTAGCTTCCATCTGTTTATGAGCCTCAGGTAGGCACCAGGGCGCCCTGTGAATCTGACAAGAAATACATGTGGCTGATCACATCATTGGGCACACAACAATTACACCTAGAACGTAACATCTAGCCAACATCTTAATATTCTGTGATTGAATGTACTAACTTGCAGAATTAGCCTCTACATTTAAACAGTTCTTTGCTTTCCCTCTCCTTAATTCCAATTACACCATAAAATAATTGAGCCAATAACAATTTGAAGAAATATATATTTCAAGTAAACCAATTTCAACAATACACTTTTGTTGAAGCTCTCACTCTGTCATCTGCATGCTGTAAAATGTATATTTGCTATTCAGGCTGCCTTGAAGGCAGTTGAGAGTACTTTAGTGATTAACTGAGAGAGAAATGTAATGTATTGTCTTTCTATTCTTACATATCATTTAAAACACAGGCTGTGGATACAAGCAGCCTTGTTTATTAATGGTCAAATAACCCTGTAATATAGTGGTAATAGATCACACAACATTTCAGTATTCCTTCCATATGAATGGAAATGTCCATGAAAGCTAAAAAACAAATAATAGTGAGACTCACAAGCTGATTGTTCAGCTCAGTATACATCACTCTCCTTACCTTCCTAAGAAGAAGGCAATATAAAATGTAGAACTGTTCAGATTGACAAACTGAAACAGAAACATTTTCAATGTAAAGCTGTTCTCCCACTCGGACTCTGTACGAGGCTGTTCTGTGGAGAATAAAATATCAAACAAGATATTGAAAACCCTGCTTGAAAGAACCATACACAAGTGTGATATCATATATCAACACTATCAGCATCTAGCAAAACATTTTGAATTATTACAAATACTGTGACAAGAGATGGAAGTACCACTGTCCTACTATTTTCTTAGAAACAGCACTTTTATTATGATGGTCCTTCCATACATATTATGAATCATCTCAGATATGATGTATCTAGGGTAATGGATTTAGAAATAAAATTACTATTTTAATAAATCAATGGTACAATTCCCCATATTGTAACTTGTGCAATTATGGAACAAATCACCTGGCAGAATCCTGAAGAGTCAGCATTGACGTCTGCATTGTGCTAATAATCCTTCATGAACACAGATTAAAAGGCTCAGCTTAATTATCATGATCTAGTCTAAAAGTAAGAACATAGAGAAGCTTACCTAAATTTGTAAGTATGAGGGCAACTTTTTCATATAACTGTAAAGAATAAAATTAAGTCCATTAAACATGCATACAGTGAACAAGAGACTTGTAGGAAGTAAATTAATGATAAAATACAATTATGTCATTCTGTCATACTGCAGACATATTACATTTTCCTATGCTGCAGTAAATGGTTTAAATCTCACTTTTGATCATTGCCTACAACATTTTATCACTTCAGTTTAAAGGTCTTAAAAAAAAACACATGGGAAAGTTCTGTGTCTCAGTAGATTACTGTGTACATTGAAATCAGAATTTGTATCACTTGGATGGTCAGGCTTCTTTTACAATGCTTTTCCACACTTACCACATTCAGTAGCATGATAATACAGAAGTTGATGCAGACTGCTGTTCCTGTAGTTGCAACCTGAGAGTTTTTCCTGATTAAAGCCCATTCAAAGGCAGCAAAAGTGCTCACAGTCACCACACGGTAGATAACAATGCCGAAAACAGCAGCAATCACCACTAAGATCTGCAAAATTGAAGTCAGAGAACAGCTTATTTGCTTTTTTTAACGCGTAACAGCAGCTTGCACAAGAAAAAAAAAATCAGATGGTACAATTGAAGGCTTCACTGCAAGAACCTTACAATTATTTGAAGAAGAGAAAAACATTTGTGGCAAGGTGTGATTTGACACAATAAATACTGATAAGGGGCATAATACCTTGTTACATGACACTTCTGCTTTATTCAATTTAAGCTGCTGTCTTGCAAGACTTATAAAACTATGTGACATGCACTTGCACAGATGGTTTAAATTGTGTTTTCCTTTGTAGTTGGAAGAGCTGTTAATCTTAGTACAATCTCTATACTTTTGGTGTCTGTTTTGTCTCTCAAGTCTTGTTTCACCACCAGTAAAGGTACTTGCTAAAAACAGCTTTTTGTTTTGTTTGACCGCTTTGAAATCTGGTTGAATAAACAACCTGTTATATTTTACTATGACAAAGGCTTTACTTCTAGGAAAATATAAATTCATGCATTAACCAGAGAAAACATGATTTGATTAAGACACCATTGATAGAGGGGGCAGCAATGCTCCAAATCTACTTTTTATGAATTTATATTCTCATAAAATGAATTCTTCAGTTCAAAGTAAATTGAACTGAGCCTTTGTCTCATCCCAATATTGTTTCGATTGATTATTTAATAAACGTTATTTGTTTTAGATGGACTAGTAGGTTCAATAAGCAAATACAATTTATCAAGCTGTATAAAACATTATAAAAGGTTCAACTGCACATCTTCTGTCATTGTCTCTTACAGACCTAGTATATATTTCCCAATGTGTCTTAAATTAGGAGAGAATATTTTTATACTGCATTTTAGAATATATTGGTAAATAAATCTTTTTTTTTTACTCTCCAATATAATATACTGTAGGTGAATGTCATTGGTCCACATATAGTACAGTGAATTAAGTTCTCTCTGTGTCAGTAATTGCTTTATTGACAAAACTAAATTATACTGACCTCTTGATCCCCAGGCAAACATGACTTCTGGATTTACCATTTAATTAGTGATGATAAAACAATAAACCATATTTTCCAAGGTATTAACAATCCTGTCTTATTATCTGCCAGCCTCGTTTTATTATGACACAAAGGGATCTTTTTATTTAAAGATTCTTGTGATACAAACTAGAATAGTGCAACCCCCCCAAACTGTCAACATTTTACGTTAATTCAACACAACAGAATCAGACTCCATTCATTAGATATTCATGTTCAATTTAATTTCCAGAGGATATTGCTGCTATAATGCACATTGCTTTTAAAATGTTAAAATGTCACTCTATGTCCCCAGCCAAGAAGCTGTCGGGGTAGCTTGTTCAACATTAATTGAACCAAATGATGAGCAGAACTTTGGGACAGTTCATTCAAACTCAGTGGTGTGCCGTGACAAAATGGACTGGGGTACAACGAGGGCCAAAACAAACAAACAGAACAAGAAACAAACAAGTATTGTGCTAGTTTAAACTAGCACGTGTAGCAATTCTTTACTTTCTAGATATTTCTGTTTACCTCCACTCTCTACTCCCATTCTCCACTCACAAACACTCCCCCCATGCAGCTAAAGTTGCAGGTTCTTATAGTGGTGACTGAGGGATTAACTAGCCATCAATTATCCTATTAACCCCTCAGTCACATTTTGCACCGGTTTAATAATTCTGCGTGACTGTCAGCTAATTAAATCAGGAGCTGACAGTCACGCATTCTCACAACATATTTTAAAACATAATACACATTAAAATACAAAATCATAATTTGCACAGGGGCGGGGAGTACCCCATCACACATGCCTCTCCTTGTACGCAGCACACATGGCCTTAATGGCCATCTCCCCCCTTAAAAACCCAGCAGTCCTGGTCATAGTCTTGGGCCAGGAAAGGAGGCTTCAATGGGCCCATAGGCAGTGCTCCAGGCCACGGACTGGCTGACGGTGGCAGTGCTGATCAGCTTTCCAGCTGACAGGCGAGGAGGCGAGAGCAGCACATAGTCTCCCTCCATCACGGGGAACTGATGTGGCTGTCCCTCGGTCGCGGGGGACTGGTGCGGCTCTCCCTCGGTCACATGGGACTGGTGAGGCTCTCCCTCGGTCGCGGGGGACTGGTGCGAATCTCCTTCGGTCGCTGGGGTAGACATGGCTTCTCCCTCTCGTGCTGGAGACAGCGGGGCTTCTCCCTCTTGCGCTGAAGACACTGGTACCGGGGCTGCTGTTGTCTTCATGTCTTACTTCAGGTAGCAGAGGACCAGCTCTACAACCTCCTCCAGTGACCTTGGTCAATGTCCTCGCTGCCAGGCCTTCCACTGGTCTCCATCCCTCTGCCACAGCGCATTAATTACCATGGGCATGGACTGGTCCTCTAGCCCTGGATTCTCCTTAATCTAGTCTGATAGTTGGCCTGATTTTAGCTCCATATATGCATCCCTCTCCATCTTTATTTTGTTATTTTTTTATTCCAAACAACACTTTTCTTGAAAAAGAAAGAAAAATAAACTGTACCTGCAGTACTGTTCCTGGCCTGTGTCTCTGGAGGCATTGCTATCCCCATACTCTGGCTGACTGCACAGCTTTGTGTGTTTAACAGCCTATAGTGTGAAATGTAACAGATAGTTTGCTAATGAATCGAACTAAAAAAACACATAAGAAGTTTAATGGGCAAATCCAGCGAAACACAATTCTAAGATGAATTTAATGGTTTATTTAGCCTCTTTGTTCTTAGTACCTTGGAATTCCCAATTCTCTGAAAACGAAATCAAATCTTTTATCAGATATTCTTAACAGAATTTTAAACGCGTGTTGAACGCCTATGATAAGTAAACCGATTTTCTTAAGTGCTAGAAAGTACTTCCTTTTATTTTATAGATATTTCCTCTTTGAATGCTCACCAGTGTAGATTTGTATGCCTGCCTTGTTTTTGTTTTATTCCCACTCCCACACTTGACTGTGCTTTACCATGCAGCTGCAATGCTTAATTTGATTATTTCTATGCTGTACTACAGGTATTTACCATGCATTTATAGTGGTATACTGCACTGCAGTGGAATTTTGAAAATTCAGTCCTGTTGTTGGACAGATTTTGAATGCAAATTTAAACTCTGATTTGCCACAATGCTACTGTGACTAACCATGAAGAATATCCCAGATGCTGACACGATCAGCCGGCTGCATTTGTCTGTAAAAGCTTGATAAGGCTCTGGCTTCCCAGATATGGGATTCACTCTCTCCTTCTTTGAGTATTTGGCTTCAAACTGTGGGCGGATCTCTTCCTGCAGAGGAGATATACACTACATGGTTTAATTTGACCACCAGACACCACAGCTTTCAACTGGAAGGAGAATCATACATCATTTAATTTAAATGCACATTAACAAGGCTTGGCTGGAATGCTACAAATGTTTCACATTAAACATACTCGGATGAAGAGAATTACACGCTGCAGATTAATTACAGTGACTTATATTTACTTGTATTGCATTTAGTGGGGAATACAATGACACATAACATGCAGTGAATGAAAAATAAATAAATGAGAATTGTTTTGTAGGGATCATTTTTTAGATACAGCATAATATGAGGCCTGTTTTCACCCTGGTTTCATGAGTACCATATTCACATAATTCCATAAGTACAAATCTGAAATAAACATTCCATACTGTAAGTGATAAAATATTGAATATGGTAGCAACAATTACTGGAAAAGAAATAGAAATAACAGTGACCAACTGTGATGCAACTACTGTATAGTAGTTTTTCTGTGTTATGGTGCTGTGGACAGCATTTTGGTTGTCTATGGCTAACATTTTCATAACAACCAGATCATAACATATATAATAAAATCTCAGTGTATACTGAATATGACCTGTTTATGGACAAGGTGGAGCGCTGTAACAGTGTGCAAAGGACGAATGTTTAAAATAGGCTCTCTGTGTAGACTTGTTCAAGAGCCTAAAATAAGCATACTTTACAGTATAGCCAGGGCAGCAACTGTTAACCTAGATTATCTACATGTGGGAAATGTATAAAGCAGAGGTCTGTCAGAGTAATGTCAGTGTACCCTGCATGATATAAGCATGAGATGCATAATAATGCAGTCATATCAGCAATGTTAAGGGAGATGTTCAGGCAACTGCAGACAAATTGAAAGCAGGGGAGAAGTACTAGCAGTGAATACAGTGGAGAACATCATGCGTTTCAGCAGATAAGAAGGATCCATGCAGCACAGGATGATTGACATCCACAAAGCAGTTTGTCAGCACCACAAACCTCTTCCTCCTCCCAGTCAATCAAGTCCCAGTCATAGGCAATCACTGCTCGCCTCCTTTTCCAGAACTCCAAGAAGACTGTCGCTGGAAGAATACCATTTGAATTCCATTAGCAACAGGAAGACAGCATGGTAGGATAAGTGGGTATGATAATGGGGAACTATCCAAACACAAAGTATGTGGCTCTGATTTGGACAGTTTATATGTATAGATAGACATATACTGTAAACTGAACAAATAGTTAAATGGATGAGTTTTAAAACATTACATTCATAAGGTTCTGTTACTCAGTATTTTCCCCATCTTGTTCACAATTCCAGTGTCGCCTAACTACTGAAACTAACTAACAGATCAGAGACTGATGATCAACAGACCACATCAGCTCCTGCTGTCAAGTGAATCGCCTCTTTTCCACCACCGAACCCAAGCAATAGATGTCCCCAAGGGTCCAGTCTGGGAATTCTCTGCATGGACAGCTTCTGAAGCATGATGAGGTGAACTAGCCCTAGTTGACATTCCTCCCTAACCTTGTGAGAGCAAAAAGGCCAATGCATTACTCCCTGTGAGTCCCCAGTGAAGATCAGTAAATCAGTGTAATCAGATTTCGAACCAGGAACACCCTAAAAGCATCCTCAGTGAAACTGTAAGTGTGAAAACAGTGAGGTAAACTGAACGATAATAAGACTGTAAATTGTACCATTTATAGTAAATTTAATGTTCCCTATGTATTGTAATATAAAAAATAAATACAATTATGGGTAAGAACAGGTTCAAGAGAACAAAAAAAGGGTTTCCTGAGAGGATTACAAGGTACTATAAGGGGAAGATGCAGTAAAGTGAAGCAATAAAGGAAAAATCATAGAAATGGAACACCATTGCATTTTGGGCCTAATGGCCTTGTTCCTGTTAATATTTGTGTATGTGTTTATATTAATGTCTCTTGACAGCCCACAGTTTTATTTGTAATAAGAAACTCTTCCTCTAGCTCCTCAGCTATTGACATGATAGAGTGCGGTAGAGTTCATTTGGCTGCTGGGTTTTTAAATGGAAAGTGAGTGTATCCTGCATGTAGCAATGCCTCTTGCTGGCTTGTCGCCGATATGCTAAATAATAGAAATTCAAGGGAAAACTTTGCAAACTCTGTCTTTCACAGCCTCGCTATGGAATCCAGCAGAGGAATGTTACACAACACTGTATTGATCCTGAGCTCAGGATGCAGCTCACTTGACTCACATATGCTAGAAGGTCACAGGTTCAAATAGCACTGCAAGGAAAACATTGACCCAGACAATTTACCGACATCAAGCCATGGTGTACAGGGAGGTTATGGCAGTTTAGTTGCTGTCATTCAAACTTGGCTGCAGAGCTAATAATTCCTGTTAGCTTCATGCTTCTAGACAGTATTTGTAAGAGTACAGCAAATGTATTGACCTCTGATGCAAATTAAATAAGCTTCATAACTCCACCTTAATGTACGATCTCCTTGTATATCAGTTCAATGACACAGCCTACGTTCTTTTCAGACAGGGTCCAATGGAATGCATTTTGAATTGTACAATATAGTGCATGTGGGATCTGCTTGTAGTGCATTATAAGACTAAATAAAATCGAGGGGGTTATACATGACTAAGAAGAGTAAAAAGTCTAACTTATTAAAACAATATTTGTGTATTTTTTTCCAAGACTGCTTGAACAAAAACCTTCATCACTGTACTTTATTTTCAATGATAAATAATTACTAAAATGAGTCTTTTCTATGACTGCATTATTTGTGTCAGCAGAGGTATACTCTCAAGGTAATATATCCTGAAGATGAACCTTAAAACAAACAGTGCTTTATGGACAATGTCCTTTAAGAGCACATATTACAAAAGTCCAACTGATTCAAATGTATACCTGGCAGGCCTTTTAAAGCAAGATTACAAACTGAATCTCATGACCACCTAGCTAATCATTTCCAAAGTTGTGCAATCTCTAGATCTGGATTGCATTTATTAGTTACTATTTCAGTATCCTTTATTTGGAATTGTTTATCATTTATTTGATTGTTTACTGTGGGTTGAGCTTTGGTTTCTGGGATCGGCCTAAAGAAAACACAGTTGTGGGAATAGTCTCAGAAATGGTGTTTGGAATCTCTGAGGAAAAGTGTTAATATTGTTGGTTATTTCTCTTACCTGTGGACATTAATGCATATTGGAGGACAAGCAGGTCTGATTAGGATAAACTGTTCCTGTATGGTGTGTTCTGTTTTTGGAAGGTTCCAAAATATTTTGCACTTTCTTAATCCTATCAAGGTAGGTGGCAAACAGTATATGTATTTTTATTATTTATTGATTAAATATAAAATATAAAAACAATATATATCTAAAAGTTTTTAAAAATCAATTTAAAGTGGGACTATGCAGTGACCCACGTGACCACTGTGACAAGGCAAGCATCCAGGACAAGAGTAATATATATATATATTATAACTGCGGGTCATTTTAAACTTTGATTTTCTCTTGGTATTCAAGTACATACACTTTTTAATTTGATAACCTTAAATTATAACACATTATTACACTGCTGAAAGCACTTAACTTTAACATCTAAGTTTTAAATTATAATTTATAATGGGTGTTTTTTAAGTTATGGATGGATTAAAAGATTTGCATTTGCTAACCAATATTTTACAGCATGATAAGGTGCTAACATGTAGTGTGAGACATAGATAGGAGTTAACTTGTTTTCACCAGTAATACATTAATTGTGTGTATTTCATACTTCTATATTATTATTTGAGGTTGTGTAAAGCAATGACTCTCTACTTTGTATTGCCTAATACATTGAGACTATTTTGTCACATATATATTCTGCTGTTCTCCTATTTCTGTGATCTAGCTTATAACAATCAGTCCATGGATTCTCCCGGAAATGCAACAGATGTTCTGAAAGAGCAACACACAACCTGGCTTTCTTTCAAAGACATCACTGTATATTCAGGTGAGAAGAATTGAACGAGTTCCAACAAATCTGTTTTACTTAAGTTCATTCAAACTTTTTCTTCCTGAACCGGTGCAGTGTTTGTGAACACTGGTGGATTGACAGCACTGTTCATTGCAACCCTCCAATTGTTAAATCAGGAAAAGCACAGCAGCCCTCCAATAGTTAAATCAGGTAACATGTAGGCACACACAGTGCAAGCCTTATTACCCTGCCAACTCATATCATCCACAAGCAGCCTCTTGGGTGAGAAGGCCATCCGTTCAGCATGGTCCTTAATAGGCACATACATGGCAAAACTGCAACTTTTTTTTTTCTTTATGGCTAAATATGTAGCTGATTTCTCCTACCTATTGTGAGTCTTGAAGCATTACAGAACAGGCCTACAGTATTTGCAAGAAACACATTACATAACTTTTGCTGTAACCTGTGTTTTGTGTATCACTGCAATATAATCCCAATTTCTCGGTCGCATTCTCCAGAAAAAAGAAGATTTGTCTTAAGAGCATCAGAGTGTATAGAGATCATGCTCCCTCATTTTTCTGTAATCGCAGATGAGAGTTTTGATGCTGCGCTGTATTCTTTACACACCACTGAGATAAAAATATGAAGGTGCTCAAAACCAGAGGCTATGAAAACAGGTCTAAAATATATTGTTGTAACTTGATAAACTAGAACAGACACCCAATTTGATAAACTAGAACAGACACCCAATTCATTTCAAACAGAAACAGAAATTAATATATTCTTTTAATGCTCATGTCAAAAAAGATAAAGTCTATCGACACATCAGCAATAGAACAAATAATGAACCTGATATAAATTCTATATATTATTAGCAATATATAAAAAAAGCACTATTTCTGGTTTATTTTTGGTTTGGTGTTTTGTTTCAATCTAAAAATGTGTACGTCTTTGTGGCATGGCTGAGGCCCTGCACGTGTAAATAGTGTAGCTTTGTTTCTTTTTAAATACCGTTTGTTGAAATTTAAGTTTGTGGTAGATATGGCAGGATTGTTTTTAGAATCCCCCTTCTGACAAGACAGATGGCCAGACATTCATTGATTTATTATCAATAAGCCCTTTGTCTTCCAACAGTGTGTTGTGTTGCATTTTTGTATATATTATTTTTGTTTACACTCCAGTTTTTGTATGTGCCCGTGCTCCACCATGGTTAGTCACCTGGTTGTGGTTTTGTTTGTAAATAAAACTTGCATGGCACGTCAACAACAACTTCTGTGTCTCTCCAATCTCAGCTCTCAGTGGATATTTCACACACCCTATCATGAACCCTATTACAATCTTTTTTAGGTTGTTTTTTTATGTTTTATTTTATTTTTGTCTAACAGGAGGCAGCGTAATTGTTACTTTGGGTATATTTACCTTCCTTCTTCAGCTTTTAACTATGGGCCTTGTCCTTTATAAATGTTGGAGATATGATAAAAGGAAAACAGAGGAATATCTTCACTCTCAAAACAGCCTTTCAACAGAAAAACTAACCCTTAGTGGTAAGTAAAATATTTTACTTCTGCTTTGTTTTGAATGTTAGATTACAGCTATTACTGTTATAATTAACTTTTATAGCAGGTAATAAATCTGACCCAAATGGATGTCAGCCTGTATGCTGATTTCTATTTATTAAAAAAATATATATATATTTCATGGCAAAAAAAAAAAAAATACTACCATTGGAATACCCCAAGAGAAGTTGATACTGTAGTTGTACAAAATAGATTTTAGAAAATGTCAAAAACAAATATGTTGCGTTGTGTTCGCAAAAGGCTCACTATATGGAGATTTTTGCAGTTGCACACCCAGTGCTGATACAATATCTGCCATTGTCTTTCATGTGCTTTTATCACAGGCTTTAGTGTCTTACAGGCGCCATCGTCACACATTGGTTATCAATCCTGTGATGATATGAAGCTCCTTAAAAGCTCACAAAAAGGGCCTAATCCAACAATTCCCATTTTGAGCTGCATGACAGCAAATACTGTAGCTACTAGGGGTGTTTAGAAACTCATTACTTGTACTCATTATTGTCTTTATGAAGTATCTATCAGCAGACATTCAATAAATCCAACTGAGTTTCCAATTGAGTACCAATGGCAGTGTTTTAAAAGCTGATTTTCCTCTCATCCGGGGTGCTGATATCTTTACTTGCTACTTAATGGCCTCGGCCTCGGCATGTCAGCACCCCGGATACGAGGAAAAGAATCTTCCAAACGAATTGCCATTGATTGAAATCAACAAGTTAATGAATGGATTCATTGAATACAGTACCTACCGATAGATACTTCTTAAAGACAAGAACGAAAATGAGTAACACGTTGTAATACATAATACATGTGACATATTCCTTTTTTACTGGCCTGTTAATACAATGTAACATTACAAGAGATTTTTATGCTCCTGAGTCCCACATGTCCTTGAGTCTAGCACCTGATTATACAGATATAAAACAGTCACATAAAGAACACAAATGCTGACAGAGCAGGTTTAAGTAGGGCAAGAAATTATATACAAAATAAATGTTGGGGAGGTTCTGTTTCTCCTCGTTGCGTATGTTTCATTGTATTTTCAGGATGTTTTTCTCACTTATTGTGGAGATCTGATTCTGAAGAAGTTGGATGGTACAGCTGCTGAGTTATTACTTGCCAAGGCTGATTGAACTACAACAGAACAAGAGCCTTTGCAAAGCAAGTGCACATTTTCTAATGGTGTAGCAAGAAACAACTGATGCCTTATAACTTAAGCTTATAAATGAGATCAATATCAAACTGGGGCTCTGTCGGTACAATTCAATATGCAGGCGGACACTGCACAAAGGTCCTAAATCACCTACGCATCATGTTTTGTATAGCTGCCTTTTTAAATAGAACTTAATTGAAAGCTCATCAGAGCGACTGGGCCAGTGAAGTTTTTAAACTCATACTGTCACAGTTCAAATAACACACATATCAAACTGCTGCCTATTGAAATCAACAGGATTGATTCAAAGGCTTTCAGCTCTGTCCCAGTGGCAGAGGTAAATAAGACATTAGATGCAGAGCGGTTACAGTATTTATTATTCTGAGTAGTTTTGTTGTTTTTTTTTTGCTAGATTTACATACCATTTCTCAAATTGCACTTGCTTTATAACAGGGCCCCTTGTGTTTAATGAGACATTGTACTGAATTCAGCTTGCCTCAAGAAATGTATTATAAAGAAACAATTGAAGTGGAGTGCAAGACAGAATCTAATACTCAACTGTGCAGCTTTCCACACCTGTAATAACCAATCTATCCAAATATCCAGGTCATAAATGTTCATGTTATTGTCTGTCTATCAGACAGTGTGGGTGCTGTCCTCAATGTGGGTTATGATGCTTTGATCTGACAACAATCATGTAAATGATCCTCTCCTCTGTTGTCATTACAGTTAAAGGTAACAGCAAGTACCTGAGCAGAGAGATCTATCAGTGCCATGTTCCTGATGAGGAGAATCAGCAGTGGAATGTCCTTTCAAGATCTCCACTTATTTATCTGAACAGTTTCCAGCAGCAGTATGACATGTATTATACAGAGATAAATCATTAAACTAAAGGACATGTTCAGTGGACCTGCATAATAAAGCAGGTGATAGTCAAAGATAATGTGCTGCAGCCAACAATGTTAAAGGTCTTTAAAGAACAAAGAACACATTAGTTACCCAACCAATGCAAGCAATCCTACAAGTCTATGAGGGAAAGTATAGATTGTAGTTATATCCCTATTTGTTAAAAAAAACAAGTGACCAAAAAAGATGGGGTCATATTCAGTCACAGACAAAAGTATTTGGGCAGTTAAAAAAATCAGAAAAACCACAAAGAAAGTAATTTCTATAATTTCTAATTGTTCTATTGAAAGATATAAATGAAAGTAGTGATTCAGCTTTATAATAAAACACATTATTACATAACATGCATACAATTAAAAAAATGCAAAAACTAATTTTATACTTTGACAAAAGTATTTGGGCACCAATACATTAGTATTATGTGTGCCCGGCCTTTGCTTCCTTTAGAGCTTCCTTTTTTGTATTTTGAAACCAGTTCCTGGCATCATTCTGGAGATATTTTTGCCCATTCTTCAACACATACAGCTTTGAGTTCTGCAATCGACTCAGGTTTCCTTTTCAAGTCAGTCCACAACATCTCGATGGGATTCAAGTCTGGGGACTGAGATGGCCAATCCATAACTGTAATCTTCCTTTTTTTCAGAAATTCCTTTGTAGACTTTGCAGAATGCTTAGGGCCATTATCCTGCTGGAATACAAACTTCCATCCAGTAAGCCTTGTAGCATTGGGTAACAAATGAGAATGCAAAATGTCTTGATATTTTGCAGCATTCATGGATCCTTCTACAATAGAAAGGTCGCCAGTGCCTGGGGAAGAAAAACAAGCCCATACCATCACACAACCTCCACCATGTTTAACACTGGCCATGGTGAACTTCTTTAAATTCTTCTTCCTTCAAACATATTATTGCTTTCTGGTGAAACAAGTTCTATTTTGGATTTGTCTGACCATAAAATTTGGTTGAAGAAATTATCAGGCTTCTTCAAGTATTCAATGGCAAACTCCAATCACTTTCTTTTGTGTATTGTTTTTAACAAAGGTTTGCATCTTGGTTTTCGCCCATGGACATTCATCTTGTTAAGGTATCACTGAATTGTTCGCTCATGAATTTCTTGACCATTTTCTCTCAATTCTTGTGTCAAATCTTGTGGCAATCCGAAGATTTTGCCAGGCTGCGCAAACGATTCTTCTTCCAGATTTTGCAAAAATCTTTCTTTGTCTTCCACACCTGGAGCTAGGTGCAGTAGTTCCTGTTCTTCTGTTTTTGTCAATAATAGCCCACACAGGGCTTTTTGGTAAACCAAGTCTTTCTGCTATTTTTCTGGTAGTTTCTCCTTTTTCGCTGAGTGGTATCATTGCCATTTTGAGATCATACTCTTTAGTTTTAACCATTTTTGTTGCTTTTTTAATTTTCAAATTTCCAATTTATTTTTCAGCTCTTAATGATTATGTATTTATTTATTCTATAATTATCATAAGGTGTTGGTTTTCAATCATGATTATTGTCAATAATTAGCAACGAATGGGTTTCATATGAAAAATGTTGATTGCCCAAATACTTTTGTCAAAGTATGAAATTCATTTTTGCATTCATTTTAATTTTATGCTTGTTATGCAATAATTTGTTGTTTTATTATAAAGCTGAATCTCTATTTTAATTTATATCTTTCAATAGAACAATTAGAAATGATAGAAATCACTTTCTTTGTAGTTTTTCTCATTTTTTTAAACTGCCGAAATACTTTTGTCCGTGACTGTACATATGAGTCCCCAGAATGTAATGTTATAGAATGTGTATGAATAGGGCAAGTCCTAAAGGGCAGATACAAAAATAAAAACACATTTGAGAGCAGGCCTGAGTGAAGAAGTTCTTAAGAAAGTGTTAAACTATTGAGAGAAGATTCATCAAACAGATTAACAGTGTGAAGAACTAACAAAGGCTGAGAATCTGGAACTAAGTCACACTTACAAGTAGTCTTCCATTTTTGAGTAAAACTGACAATTCACTGAAAGGAAATCAAAGACTGCTACAAAGGGTTTGACCCAGACTGCTGGAGTAAAGTGGGTCCCAAGGTGGCAGTTCCTGAAAACTGGAAAAAGGGTCTAATGTGCTGATTTTAAAGAACAAGAACACATTGCTAATAATCTGCAATACTTTATAAGTTTATACATTGTTTGTCTATTAAATAAAAAAAAAAAATAACAAAATGTTTCCAAGCTAAAATAACAAGAATGTTAATTGTACCACATTTGGACTGATACAATACAAGAATTACATATGCTGCTTAAGCTACTAATAGCGTGTTATGGTTCTCAATGCTGACTTAAAACTTACCCCATACTGCCATGAAAACAGCAAAAAAGACAGTTGCTCCATTATCAAAGAGATGTGTAACCTGCAAAAAGGATTGGAGTTAAAAATCAAATCCTTCACATAAAAAATATAGTAAAACTAACAAAAGTTAGTAATATATACAATGTGCAGGGCATGTACATGTGCTGAAAATCCGGAGCCTGCTATATTTTTAGAAAGCAGTCTTGTGGATTTTGTCTCTGAATAACAGTTTTATTCAATCTTGTTTATAAACTATGGTGTCCTTATAATTATATTTACTGATTCCTGCTGTGGCTTTTTGTGTGTGAGTAAAAACAGACAAAGCTTGGAAAATGAAGAATGGTAAACCTCAGATGAAAGATATATTTATTTATGATTAATTAAGCAATAGAATCCTGATTAGAAGGTGTTACCATTTGGTAGTTGACCGCGTTGGGAAAGTAAAAAGGTAAGTTCCTTTGTTTACCTTTTCAATGTTTTACTTTCCTTCCATTTCACTTTTTAAAAGCTAGATATTTTATGTGAATGTTCCGCGGTTATCTACCTTGTGGTAGTGCCCAGCAATAGACCGTCCTAATTGGTATATTCAAGTTATGATATTTCTAATCTGAAGTCTGTGTGCTCATTTATTATAAACAGCACACTAGTTTGGAAACACTCCCAAGCATTGATATTAAGAATTTGTCTGTAATCTTATGCACACTGTGTTTAATTTAGGGTCATGAGACAACCCCAGAGAACATCATAGTGGTGCTGTGGGCATGAAAAGCATACACAAAAACAAAAGCTGTTAGAAAAATTAGAAACCTCAGGGAAATCAGTTTTCAAACTCTAGAAATTGTGGGTGGTAATATTATGAGAAAGTGCCAGTTTGCCACAGGCTGTATGAATGATCCAGTGTGCTGATTAAGTCAGAGGACTGAAACTTTGGATATGAGATACAATTCCATAACAGGGCATTTCATTTTTCAGGCCAAGACCCAAAGCTTGGATTTTCCACATCCCCTTAATATGTTGTGTTGAAAATTCCGCTTCATTAAGGTTATGCAATATGACAGTTAATGTTGTTTAACAGTAAAGGGCAAATAGGAGACATGTGCAATTATAATTTTGCATTAAAATTGTAATGCACTGGCCTTGTAAAAGACCAAAAATTAGATGCATTGAGTGACTGCAACCTTAATAATAGCAAAATGTGTCCATGCTTATTCTGCAGGAATTACCCATAAGATAACCACTGAGCTCTGCATCACTGGGAGGCTATCGCCTACACTCCACCCGCAGCAAATGACTGAACACTGCAGAGATTTCAAGAACACCCGTGGGGGCGTAGCGGGGGTTACAGACCTGCTTTCGATTGATAAAGAAGAAAACAGTAAGACTGGTGATTTAATCCTGAAATAACCTGCTGTTCGAGAACACTGGGTTCTGAATTTAATTTTGCAGCACAAACACTACAAAATTCCACTGGAATAAGCACATTCATAAAAGAAAAAAGAGTGGTAAAAGATGAAAGTAATAGGGTGTTGTAGTGATTGTGAGGTTTCTCAATAATAAATAAATACATGTGAGGAGTTCACCAAGAGCATCCACCTACATTTGTAAATGGTAAATCTGCACTGTACTTTTGTATGTGTGCTATACCATGGTTTAGCCCAAATTAAAATGTTCACATATAAAAGAGATATTTTCTCAATGCACCCCAGAGTAAACAACTGTAATTAATAATCTGTGTAAAACCAACAGATTCAAATAACACCCTTCATTGAAAAATGTTTTCTGCTCACTTTATCCATTATCACAAATTTGCCTTACAATATTTGACAGTAAAGGTATGTATTGCACAAGCCACTGATCACATGAAAAAATAAGTACAATAAAGAAAACATGTTATAAGTTACATGCAGTGCAGTACCTTGGCATAGACACAGCTGTCTGACAATTTCATGTAGGGACAGTACTTATCACACAAAGGACACATTATAATATCGCTTGCTTGGCAGACTTCTTTACTGGAGGAACAAATACATTAATTACAGTTTATTATACAGCAGAAAAGAATACCCCCCACATTGTTAAATGAATAATAACTCAGAACATTTGGAAGAATGTACAGTAGATGTTTTTACAGAATCCTGTGCATCTATTAACTCTTTAAGATGTTCTCTGTCACCATAGCCCTACATTACCAGTTCTTACATGGTCATATTTGATAGAAATATGTAGCTTCATTACAAGGATGAACCACTTTACTTAGATACAATACTTACTTGAGGTGTGCTGATACTTGCCTTCAATAATTATTTATCGGCAGGTATTTAATAAATTCATTCATTAATGTGTTGCTTTTTAATAAAAGAAAATATGTCCTTCCCTCACCTTTACAACCGAGTACCAATCAATGGCAATTAACAATGTTAATTGTCATGCAAGGCCTTGATACAGCAGTACAGCAGTAAAAATGTCAGCATACCAGATGAGAGGAAAATGTGCTTCCCATCAGCGTTTAAAACAATTGTAAAGGTGAGGGAAGGACATCTTTTCTTGTTTTGAAATCAACACATTAATGAATGGATTTATTTAATGCCTACTATCTGTCGATAAATACTTCTTAAAGCCAAATACTTCTTAAAGCCAATTACGAGTATGTTTCAGTTCCTCTCAGCAATAAGGGACTTCTTAGAACCTCAGTGGTTATATAACATGGTGACACACAGTATAACCACCCTTCTATGCAGTCAGCCTGATTCTGACATAATCCATTCATGTTACCTGACTTGACAGTAATCCAGGGTGAAGACTCCATACAGAAATACTAGCAGCCCCACAAAGGCAGCTGGAAAGAGCATGCCAGTGTACCAGCCTAGCCAAGCAAAGTACAGTCCGATCTTCTCACCAAAATATTGCCTGTGTTGAAGAGCAACATTTCATCAACACATGCACAAGCTCTACATTTATAAAGTGAATAGATAACTTTCTCTAAATAGACCCTAAAAAATATATGTTATAACAGGTCTACAGGTAAGCAATATACTTTGTAATGCTGTTAACATAGAAAACAATAACATCCACCCCTCCTATTGTCTTCCACCCACACATGTTAGATGGCGTGGTCTGATAAAGGTCTTTCCATGGGGGTCTTGTCTTTGTTTATATATGTTACAAGCAAATCTTATTGACAAAGAAATAAGTCTTTGCTGCATAACAAGGACTGTGTGTTGCGGACCACCAGTGTGAAAAACCTTCACGTGCAGAAGGATGGCAGCACAGATAACAACATCCGCCAAGGAAAACTGTGGTCACAAGAGACTAGACCAATGTACTGGAAGGAAAATAATAAATAAATAGATGGCCAACATCCATTTCACCAGTGCTAGCCGTACCTAGGGCTGTCCAAAGTACAGGAGAGTTTACCGTACAAGATCCAGGGGTTGGTATTTATACCAGACTCCCCACCAGGCCCAGCACTCATACAGCAGGTGTCTGTGGTTGTCTGCTCCGTGGGTCCTTATTGAGTTCTTACTCCTGTAACTTCCCTGGAAAAGAGCATACATCTTAAAGAGCTTTTATCATACTTTAATCTATTTTTACTTGTATTAAATACATTATTTACTGTTAGGATTAGAGTATAATGGCAAAAAGATACTTTGAAAAAAAAAGCACAGGGTATTGGCAATAAATGTTAAAAAGAAAATACATGTAAATAAAGGAGTTGCAGTCAGTGAAGCTGAGCTTTCCCAGCAAGGGAATATGTAGACACAGGAATACCTGATAATTAACCCATAATAAATAATAAGAATACATTACCTCATGAAGGGGAAAGGCTGCTTCATAGGAATTATTGCTCAGCAGACGGTTAAGTCCTAGGGTGGCAATAATAAAGATGTTTACTGATTTTTGTTAATACAAGAAAAATTCAACCAAACTGCCTCCAACATTCAGTGTTGTGGCTGGGTATGTGTTAAACTTAAACAGGCAACTTTACAAACATTAACTATGGACAATATAAATTGTTTGATCCCAGTTTTTGTCAATTGTAAAATAACAGCTTTGTGAGCTATCCTTTCAACCTTTGCACTGACAATTCAATCCACAATAACAGATGCTTGTTCATTTACTTTCTGTTAATTAAACTGGCTCAAAAGTAGTTCAGTTGAGAGACTTGGTAATGATTTCAGAGTTACTTACATTACAAGAATTGGACAGATGTTGTGTGGGTGAGAGACTGGTGATTGGCTCACAGGGTTTGTTTACTGGTAAAGGCCTGTCTTTCACTTGTGGGACACATGACTGATGCAAGCAGGGGTTTGGTTAATGGATGATGGAGTAAGAGCTGGAGGGTATTTACAAACATAGGGATTTCATCAACTACACGGTACAGTATATTTAGCTTCCATTGCAAACCTAGGGTGAATATCAAGCCATTTAACCTTACTGTATATCAGCTTTAAAGATTAAGTAGTGGGGTTCTGAAAAATATAGAGTTATACATGCCCACGTGTTGCTACACCTGTTTAAATAACGTTCTTTTCATTGTTAACTTCCTGACAACATTTTACACTTTCAACTTTAAAGTCTGTTTCAAAGCTCTTTTCAGAATGTCCGCTATAGTACACTTATATAAGAATTATTGCCCACATTGTCAAACAAGTAACGGCAATAACGATCCATGATGTGGTACGGAACAGAAAAGCTAGAACACTTGCTGTTTTTTTTTTATCGCTCTTCCTGCAGTGATTTAGAGGACAGATCTCAAACCCCAGTGCACTAGAGCAGCCATTTTGAAAAGAGCTTTGAAACAGACTTTAAAATTATATAAGTGTAAAAGGTTGTGAGGATGTTAACAATGAAAAGAAAAATGACAGGTACGTCATTTAAACAGTTGTAGCACACGTGGGGACGTATAATGCTATATTTTTCAGAACCCTGCTACTTATTCTTTGGAGATCTGTAAAAAAAAAAGAAAACCCAAAGATAACTGCAACTATGGAGTGCTAAAACTGCTGACCTGAGAGCAGTGGATTCAGAGTATCAGTGGCTTAGGAAAGGATTTAACAAAGTGTGTTTGGTGGAATACCCTGTGTGTGGAGAAGAATCCCAAATCTCTATTCCATTGCCAATTATTTTGACAAGCAATTCTGCATTTTTGAATGTCACACTGGTAAATCAGCATTTAGTTTTCACCTAGGATTTTTGTAGATCTGTTCCTCATTCTGATGTTTATGTATTAGGTGTCTTAAGTTCAATTCAAGAGAGAAAAATAGCTTTATAGTAAGCTATGAATAATACATGTTCTGGTGTATATGCATTTCAGAATATATATGAAATGAATTACTGTAACCTGTAAATAGAAATCTCCTCCAACTAGTAAAAATGTGTCACTAAAAAACTATACGTTCCAGAACCCTTTAGAAGGTGCTTGTTAAGGTACAGTATACTGAGCATTTTTACCCTTTCATTAAACTGTTACTCACCAATTTTATTCTTTCCTTCTTCATATTTGATCCTCTGCAGAATATGATGGACAATTCGGCTTCTTGTGGCATTATTAAAGAAAGTATCTTTGTTGTGTATAATAAAGCTGTAACAAGATGGAAGTTTTGATTTCACTGACACATCTTCACAATGCCTTTGAGCTGGCAAAGCCTTATTTGGTTTATTTATTTATTCATTTATGTCTGTACTTGTACAACTCTGATTGTGAAAGTGCTTTGGATCTCAAGACAATAAATAAATAAATAAATAAATAAAACCAGAAATAAAATACTTGAACATTGCTTGGATAGACCTAGGGTTCATAGGTTTGCTCACACTTGCTAAATAATTCCATCCATGAAAGCCTCTGGCTGTCGCTATTTTACAAATACAGTACTGGAAAGAAAAGTGGAGCTGTGGGACTTCCAAGTGAAGAATTAATCTGTCTAGAGAGGCTCTGAAAATGGAATTACTAACATGCATCACCCTGCGGGCTCAAAGGGAGGCAATGAGGCTGAAGGAAGAAAGTTAAAACAGCAACTGATAAAGGAAAAAAGAATATGTGGAAAACAAGATGAAGCACATTTAGATCTACGTTTGATTTGTATGGGATCAATGGAGAAGCACAGCCTGTGTGGAAAGGGAAGGGGGGGGGGGGGGGGCGGGGGGCTTTTTACTTTAATTGAAAGGGGGTTGAAAATTGAAGCCCTATGCATTTTTTTATTCTTATATGGAATGATAATTCTACATAGGAAAGAAATAAGATAAATACCATACATTAAAATATATAATTTGCTATTGAGGCAATGCTGAAAATAGTATGAGCATTTATAGCAATGTAATGTCCAGATAGCAAACTGAAGCTTTAATCCGTTCTGTGTGGTAGTGAGATTATTTCATCTTGATCTACATAACACCTACTGGGCCAATGCAAAATCAAAGCAATCCAAACCAAAACACACAGTTCAAAGCATGCTGCAAAGAATGAGAACATAAATAATATTCAGATTACAGTGCAGAAAACAAAGTGCTACATAAACAAAGTGAACAGCAAGCATGAGAACACAACAGCCAGGTTCACTGCTTTTAGGTTTTCTTCATCCAGAAGTGTAACTATGAACTCTGTGGTATAAATTTAAAAAAAAAAAGTTTCAGTGTTTCCTTTTGTTAATACTATTATTAAGCTTCTTAGCCACATCCCTTTATTATTATACCTTTAGCTGTTATGCACACTGTTTTACAGCAAGTACTGCTTCAAGACAAACCAAATCTATCAAATACATGTACATCATAATCTAATTATAATTAACGAAAATAACAGATGAATACTTGCACTTCGATTTTGACAGGGAAAGAATGTGTGATCTAAATAGAAATCTGCAGCCAAACACAGACTATGTTGAGTATTTTAAATGCTTCATTCAATTTGTGATCTTATCTGGTATACGTGACAGTGTTCAAAGTCAGACTTGGAAAAGTCTCAATACCGAGCACAGTCTTGGAATAATTGAAACCTATCTAGTTGGCACAGTAGCGCACCGTATCAACAGTACAAACGGGCCAGGCCCCCTTCCAGCAGGCTGGATGTTTGCTTTAAGTGCATTACCCTGTACCAACTTTCAACTCTGTCTTTCTCCTTTGAAATTTAATGGATCTCATTAATTCAGAAAAAACAACAAAAAAAAAAAACAGGTATGTTTTTACAATGGCTCGGGCATATTTGCTGTGGTTTGTATTAGGAATTAGTCATTTTATTTTATTTAAAGGTTACATCAAGTTTCATTTTGAAAATACCTCTCTAATTGTATTTATTTTCAGAAAATCACTTCTTTTGTTTCTTTTCCACACTACAGCTATCGCTAAAAGTTTTGCATCACCTAGAATTTTAGGGTTGAGACATAACTTTATAGTATGTCTCATGAACTATATGAACATAATTTAGATATTTTATTTAACATCACGTAATCAAAGAAACTTCAAAATAACACCACAAAAGTCTACTGGAAGCCATAATAGTAGTACAGTATTTCATGTTAGATTTCGAAAATGCCACATTTTCCAATTTATGTTAGTGTTTCGTTAAGTATATTGAAAGCTACAAAGAGGTATGTAATTAAATATGTTAACTTAACATTATTCAGCAGGTTTCCTTCAACTTTAGGAAGCAAAATTAATTAATTATATAAGGTGATGCAAAACTTTTGGCCATAGCTGCTGTCTTTTTATACTCATCACAGTATATCTGTATAAAGAATAGGCTGCTTTAATTAAACAAAATATAATGGTTGATGCATCAGTTTCATCCCACTCAAGTCTTGCTGGGTTCAGTGATTGTGAAGACTGCAGTGTGTTTTTGATCACAGCTTTGCCATTTCATGAAGCCTCCACAAAGATTGTGTTTATTTCATACCTCACTAAGTCTCTATTTATTAAAAGCTGAGTGCCCAAACAAAATACATCATTTCAGTAGTGCTGATATTTGTTTGTTGGATAAGGCACCATACAGTATTTTTAAAGAGGTTATGGCCTCAGTGGTTCTTTTGGTACCTTGCAATACATTGTAATCAAAGTGTATCACACAACTGCCTGATATATCTATATTAAGTGAAGTAAGATCATTAAAAGATATATAATCTGATCATTTAAGCCTACAGTCTTTTGTAGAATAATTTGAAAACTATGATAGAGCTTTATGATAGAGCTTTTAGTAACACAAGAAAAGAGGCCAGAAGACTCTGGAATGATGTCATTTTGTAAAATAAATATGAACAGGGGTTACTGTCCTGTGTACTCTACAGAAACACACCTAGTCAGGGTGAGGTCTGAACATTGCCCAGGAGATTACATTTGAGTTTCTGAGTTGGAGCAAGGGGTTCATGCTGCATTATGACAGACTGGCCAACTTCAGACACTTCAAGAATCTTACTGCAGCCTGCAAGAATCAGCTGGAAATGGACTTCCTCCTCACAATCAGTACTTCCCTGTGCTTTACCATGCTAGCTTTACCATGCTTGAATGCACTTTGCTATGCTTTTACCATGAGTAAATGAGTCTCCTAGTAAGACATATGATCTACAGAGCACTTCATGTGGAACAATTCTAATAAATAATACAAAGTTACAATTTTACGAGAGGAATAACAGATCCATACAAAAATACTACCCAGAAACACAATAGTTTCCTACGATATATTATACAATGAGTTGCAATAACCTATAGGAAAACAGTTAAACAGTTTTTTATATGGATATGTAGCAGCTTGTATGTGTGTGTGTGTGTGGGGGGGGGTTCAATTCATCCCTGCAAAAACACGTGTGGATGTGGCTGGAGTCATCAATTGAATAAATAATAAAATGATTAATTAAGGTTCCAGCCACAGATGTATAAATAGGGTGATCACGGGTGTTAGTATAGGTAATGTTGGTGAAGGTGCCGGATGGTTTGTTGTTTTGTGTATTATATTGTTGTAAATAAATGTGCATAACCACTTAAACTACAGCGTTTCTGGTCTCTGAGTCTCCTTGCTGACAGACACCCCTTCACGGGGTACTAAAGTATTAAAGTATGTTTTTATATGAGTAAATTCTACTATTTTCTCCCTCCCTGTCCTCCATAGGAGTGAACGTGGGGCTCTGTAAAATTTGCCAAAAAAAAAAAACAGGCAGCCTTTATGTCTAGAAAGTGTAGTTATTCCCAAATGCACTGCAATATCCTTAATTAAACATAAAATCAGCGCAGCCATATATTAATTGCCTTTTCTGTGGCCACTTCAACAGCATGTCCAATCTAACTTAAAGTCCTGTCACATTCATAGACAAGCATCTTTCTTTATTTATATTACACCACATTGACTGTCTGGATTTTGAAGCACAGTTACATTAAAAAATGCAGCATACTGCTGCAGCTATTAAATCTGACTTGATGGTGTTATAATAAGAGTAATCCTGCTGCGTCTAAAATGGAAATGAGCTTATCAGCTTCAGTGCACAATGTAAATCAGAGTCTTAGCTTAAAAATGGACCAGACTTGATTTTTTATTTTATTTAACCCTTATTTTCACTTTGACTGAATGAAGCCCAATTTATCCTGTGACAATGTAAATTATTTTCTGTTTTATGGTTAATAGGACTTCTCCTGAGCCTTTTACACTCCTGTTCAATGCATCACCGCTGCTTTATTTAGGGCCCTGGTACCTGTAACACAGGATGTGAATGAGTCGAGGAAACCAGTCATCAAACTTATAGTGGCAGGTAAATGTGATCACATATTCAAATGATTATTTGTTTATTTATTTTACCTTATCCTACATTTCTTTTCTTGTAGTCATTTTGAGTGGCTTTTATTGAAAGTCCTAAAATAATGCATATTTTTTACATTTTGATATTATGTTTGTTAAAGTGCTTTGATCTGAGTTCAGGAGCTGCTCTTGTGTTCTAGTTGCTTGTCTGAGGAATATGAAGTGAAGGATAGATCAGCCAAAGAGACTTTATAGAAGTAAGAGCCAGCGCCATCTAGTGAACAGGTATGAAGGATCTAAGGATTGTTGGCATTACACAGCTATGTGCTAGATGGCTCCATCTTCTAAGTGTAGACACTTTGGCTGGTCTGGTCTGGGTTACATATGTTTATAGCAGGCGACTAGACTTCCGGTCACAGCTACAAAACAGCTACAACATTTGCGTAACGGACAAGAACCGACCAGAACGATTGAAAACATCAAGGAACAGTAACAACATAATAATCTAAACGTTATTTGAAGCAAGCTACTCTTTAAATAAATTAGCTTCACCTAGTTTACTTGTCTCTAGGTGCACATGGTGAAAGTAAGCTTCGGATTTCATTACATTACAAAGTAAACTGCACTTTAGGAGCCCCTTGCCAAAAAGACCAACCACTTGCAGGTTATTTACTAGCAATGACGCTAATAGAGATTTAAATGATAGTATTGATTGTTCAAGATGTTTGTTTAAGGTGTCTTTGAAACATTAATTTAGGACATTCAAAAAATGAAAGTAAAGTTAAAACAACATAAAACCGAATTGCCTTATAAGTGGGAGCACTGTAATGTACGCATACTTTATCAAAAACTAATCTACAGCTACAGGGACACAAGCCCCCCCCAAGATCCTTGACACCTGCTTCTTCCTGTTAAAATGCTGATTATTATATCAATTCTAACATGATCATGAAAACAAAGTCAACATTAACTCTTTCAGAATGTGCTTTCCTCTATTGCTTAAATCAGTGTAACATGCCTGGAACTGGTTAACTAGTCGTAGCTTGGAGACCTTGGCATTGAATTTTATGAAGATGTAACAGCTGACTAAGGTACCTCATAGTGTCAATGGCAGCATGATATGTTGGCTTGGGTAACATTTACAGTTATGATTTTCTAGATATCACTTACTGGTGTATCCTCTGCTGACTGAAGGGGGCAGTGTAGCTGTCATTCTCCTCCAGGTCTGGTAAGGTCTCCTTGTCAAACTTCATTGGCTTTCGAGGCAGCCATCCTCGAAACCTGCTTATTCGTTTCTCCATCCTGTCACAATGGAAACAAAACCATAAATGTATTAGAAAGGAAATAAGATTTATGGTTTTACATGACGACTGATAGACAAAAAACGTAACAAATACAACGTAATGTAATAAATACCCTATAGGCTATGTACAAATTGTAGAATATTTAAATAATGTATACTGCATTTATTAACATTTACACTTCTATAATCTAACAGGTTTACCATGTCTGTGAACACACACAATCATGCACACACACAAACCACTGTTATATACCCAAGGCTGTAAGGCTCCCTAGCTCTAAATAAGTGCATTTGGTTTGCCCTTCAACTGTATTCAAAATATACTGCAGTTATTTCTCAAATGAATGCACTGTTAAACTGATGCCGTTTCTCATATGGGTAATCACTGCATTAATTCATAACAAGGATATAGGAACTCGTAGTTTAAGGACCGTTTGTGCTTTACAATTTTACATACTGAACGCCCTGTTTTGATACAGTTTTAGAGACTGCCTGGCACATTGGGGGTATATGTTTATATGGATGCTCTACTGACAGTTCATTTCATGCAGCATAAATGAACTGCCAGAGCTCTTTACAAACACAGTGTGTTGATTTGGCATTTAGGTCACTTTCATCTAACGCTTGTATCAGTCAGCAAACACTAGGTCACATATTCTGTTTGCGAACAGAAAAAAATCTACCAAATACATTGCAACCTTCTGTCAGCCTCTGTCTCATATCATACCCATTTGATCACAGTTTTAAAGAGTACATTTAAATATGTAAAAATGGTACAAGTCATATGGAGCCAAGCTTTAATTATGCATGCATGTGCAATACAGATGCAAAATAAGCAAATGACAACATGAAGCGACTTAACTGAACAGTACTACCTTTTAAATTCAGAAAGTGAACATGATGACATTGCTTAATGGAAGATTTACTGAGGGTTGTATGTGGCAGACCCAGCTCCAGCTGTGCTCTGAACAGATGAGTTACAAGATCAATGAAGCAAGGACTATTGACAAAGGTCATAAGAAACTGTTGTCCTCACCTATGATCTCCGGTACTCTCACCACTTGCTTCCTCATGTGTACTATGCATTATTTTCTGTTTGCCCTAATCATGATGGTTTTGATCTTTGTATTTACATGTCATTAAAGGTAAACTATGAACTGGTATGTTGATACAGGAGTAATGGCACTACCACACTACTGATACTGTCTTCATGTCCTTTCTGAACATCATAGTTCAGAAAAAAATCCCACTATCTAGCCATGTTTGAACTGAATTGTGTATATCATTTTACAAATACTGTATACACCATTACACACACACACCCACGCTCACACACATACAGTATTTAATTGAGACTTTCTTGTACGAGTAGTGTTTCTAAGAACCTTTATTTTTTATGTTCCTGTACGCTACTGCATTGTACTAAGGCCCATAAACACATGTAAGATTGACATTTAAAATGCTCAAACATTACTGCTAGGGTTAACCACTGTTGGATGAAATCAAAGACAGACAAAGGTCATTTGAGATTTAAAGTCCAGCAGTTGCTTTTTATCACACCAACCTGCTCATGAACTTGAACCGCCGGTGCAGGTAATAGATTTTTCTCCTGGAAGAACAGCAAAAATGAAGCCAGTCGAGAAGAAAACCCATCATCAGTTACAGTAAGAACTAGCAAGGAAGGAAAGGAGATTGAAGACAGAAGCCTGTAAGAGGTGGAGGAAGAAAGACTAAAAAGAGAGATTAAGAGATTAAATATGAGAAAACATGTGCCTGAGGGTACCGATTCTAATGGATGACATCGTTTACTCTCTCCTTCCTTCTTTCAAATGTTCCTCCATCTTAGTTTAATTTCTCTTACAGAGCGAATGTATTGGAAAAAAATATCAAGTTTAATTCCATTCAGAGGTCATGTAAATTACTGCATTAACACAGCATATGCAAAACAGCACCTAGAAAACATGCCAATACAGACCTCTAGTAAATTCTAAGTCAAATTGTGATGAATTTCAAATAGGATGTGGCTGTATAATTACTGTCTGCCAGGTTACTGGGAAGTAACCTTCCATTCTATATTTGAAACAGTAAAAAAAATGTGGCAGCCACTGCACAGTTCAGCAAAGCAGATATGATATGAGTAGGGGAGGCATGCATCCAATTAAATATTTATACTGAATGAACATACATTTTCATGCTCCCTGAGGCCAAAGAAAAACTTTCATCACAGCATATTAGCTTGATCTTTTCCGAGGGGGACCGACGGAGGCGGTAAAGTGGTAAGGATCATTTACCTTCCTCAAGGTAACACACTTTACATCTGGTTTAACGCTGGTGGTCTAATAGGGCATAAAAAAAAAAAAAACTCCTCCAAAGTTTTCATTCTCTGTTTATAGTAATACATAATCATCATTCACAGCCGAAATAGATGATTATCCCTGTCCACCTCAGCTACAGCATCTCTGTGATAGAGATCTGGAATCATACTTGAACTGGCCAAACACAATGTGTGCTTGTCATGTACCAAGATTAATCATTCATGAAAAAGGAAATCCTTGACAAAGCAGAGGCACACACTATACCTTAAAAAAAAAAAAAAAAAAAAAAAACTAAACCCGTATATTTATGAATACAACCCAAATCAACTGGCCTTTAGTGCAGTTTTGGGTAACTTTGTCTATTGGTAAGTTTAAATTGTGTGTAGGATGGTATAACGTCTTTAAAAGGTGAATGACACCTTAAAGAAATCCTAAGATATGTGATAACTTGATGTTTTTTAGTGTTCACTGCTGCAGCACAGACTGCAGCATTTTTAAGCTATCCAAGAATGGCAATAACATTCCGGCACATGTGTGGCACAATGCAATGCAGTTGCTATTGAAAACCTCTGAACGAGTAACAATTGTTGGCAAAATCATCCAAAAGTTCAGTTTCTGGTTGAAATAAAATATTATCTGTTCATATTAATCTGATTATCTATTTAAAAAATGTAAATAAATTAACTGTGAAAAAAATTAATTAGGATAAAAGGCTTTTTTTTTTTTTTTTTAGTTAAGTCCTGGGGCAATCAACAACATTTAATTACATTAATCATACAGTCCAAATGCAATAAAAAGCCGTTTGCAATTACAAATTGTAACAGATCAATCCATCATAGATGCATTATATATATATATATATATATATATCCCTACAGATGTTCATCCCAGTAAAGCCAAACCCTGTGCCTTGTTTTTTATATGTACACTCCATAAAGACTCTTCAGGTATTTTTGAACTTTGAACTTTATTATTACTGTATAAAGTAATATTTGCATTACTATATCCAACATTGACATGACAAGTCAAGAAATGGAATCCCTCTCAAAGCACATATCAGATGAACAAAGTAGGAAGCTGGGAAGAACACAATTTTACACTGGTGAAGAAGAGTACCAGCCAGCATCAGGCGCTTCAGTGAGTCACAACGACTTATTCTTTGTACAATATTTAAGTGATAACATTGCTTAAGTGGAGATGCTGAATAAAAAAAGGACACAGCATACTGCATACGATGTATACTATATATATATATATATATATATATATATATATATATATATATATATATATATATATATATATTTCTATTTCCACTTGCAGTACCTTTCCCCTCTGACACTGAAATAAATGGAATAAAGTACTCTTCTGACCCAGTATACTTTATTTTACAGCCTAAATGGGATGAGAGGCATATCCTTAACCACTTCAGTAATGGAAACTACTGATATCCCAGGAGAGGAGAGGTTCAAGGCGAGTGTTAGTCAACACCATTCGCAAGGAGTAGAAAGTACTGACATTTCAATACAGTAAGTCAGAGTTTTGTTTTACTCTGACCAAGCAAAAACGTGTTGAACTGGGTGGCATTGTCCCTATTTTGAGCTGTTGGGTGTTACAGAACTCACTTTAATTTCTTCTTCCACATACCAAGAAACTACTACAATTCAGTAACACTTTAAAATAAATGTTAGTAATTAAAACACAATTACTTTTAAACTAACATTACCCTATTCCTATGGGATTTATAGAAAAGCAATTTGAAGTAAACACTAATTTTACATTCTACACTTACTCATAGTGATGACTTTTTAAAATAAATAATTACATTTAAATTTAAATTAATGATTACGTTGTCTGAATTTAACTATATTTAAATACAGTAGAAAAGAGGCTTGAGCCTTGCAATGGCCCTGCACTAGGTGCTGGGTTTCAGAACTTCCCTTGTTTAGGTATATGACTGAAATGTCCAGATGCCACGAGTTTGAACAATCAGGCCTCTTGTAAATCTGCTCCAAACTAATCACAACGATCACGACATGGATAAGTCTGAGTCTGTAGGCTTACTAATCTGAGTTGTTCATGCAGCTATAAAGGAGGAACAATTTGTTAAACATCAAACTCATGGCTCCTGAGCATTTAAGAAATATACTTAATTGAAGGTAGTTCTTAAACCCTGGACTGGGTGCAGGGCTAGTGTGAGTTTCAAGCCATGAGAAAATCAGAGTTACCAGAATGATTAAATTACATTTTAATTACTCCAGTCACACAAAGATAAAGTGGCTCTGAACAAAACCCCACTTTACATGTAATGCTTTACCTGGATAAACAAATAACTCCTACAATAACTTCCTTGAACTTTTTATTACCAAACTACTGAACATCTTATAAAACTCTTCTGCCACTCATAGATATCTAAGTTGATAGCTTTGATCCTGATGAAGGTAAATGAACAATATTATGTGCGGATGTACAAAAGAACATTGGTTTAAATCTCCCCTGAACAAATTGTTCACAGAACAGTCTCTGTCCACCCACACAGCTTTGAGGGCTGCTTTATTACCCTTTCTTTGTTTTCCATTGTACTTACCTTGAAGTTAAATCTTTTTTTAGTAGATTTTTAGATTTTTTTTAATGCTGGTTTGTTTCCCTGGTAAACCAAGTTCATGTGAAATGAGCATCAAATGACAAATCATAACTTGAATGCATTCTGGCTTGAAATGCTTTCAGATAATGAACAACAGACAAGTGTGTACCTACCTGAAAGGCATGCGTATGTTCATTAGTTCTGCATATCTGCAAAGGACTTCCCAAGGGGCATGTAACTTCAGAAAAATGATGTCGCTGTTTGTTATAGAGGACTGCAACAAAAAAGCAAGGAAAATTATATCATCATTATAATTTTGTAATCATAAATTATGTAGCCCTTATTTAACATATGATTTGGGTATATAATAATCCTTTGAGAATGCATTATTGCATACAGTACAAAGAGGTCCAGTTCGTAATGCATCTTCAGGTGTTTTTTGTCCAGGGAACTGCCAATACCCGTCCTTTGAAAAATGCTTTTAGTTCTTAAACGTTACCTTTTATTGCAACGAGTAGCATAAAAGCTTTTAAAGATAGATCACTTGTTTCTTTGTAATGGTTAAGGCATAGCAATATACTACAAAATACTGAGGTTCAGCTGGGAAGGTAAATCATTCTTCTAACCATGTACTACGCTAAGCTGCACCAATTCAGAACAAAATGCAGGTATTAATGTAATTTAGGATTATCTGATTTAGTTTACTTTTTTTTTTTTAAATGTTGTTGAAACTATTACATTTGGTTATTAGGAATGATCAAACGTCTTGATGAGAGACACTTTGGATATTTATACAGTAAAGATTAATTTCAAAATATCATTTTTTGGTATTGATTAAAGATAAACCCCTGATTGGAGAAAAAATAAAATAAAAAAAATCCTCTGAGTTTCTGGCTTTATATTTGTGAGTGCTTTTCCTGTTGTTGGGGGAGTGCAGTTCTGTTCTGGGGGTCTCCAAACCACACAGCTCACTGTGAACAGCAGGCTTGAAAAGCAGAAGTAACTCTTAGCTGTTGTGCCTTTAATTTCAATGGGCAGCAGTGTGGAGTAGTGGTTAGGGCTCTGGACTCTTGACCGGAGGGTTGTGGGTTCAATCCCCAGTGGGAGACACTGCTGTTGTACTCTTGAGCAAGGTACTTTACCTAGATTGCTCCAGTAAAAACCCAACTGTATAAATGGGTAATTGTATGTAAAATAATGTGATATCTGTATAATGTAAAATAATGTATAATGTGATATCTTGTAACAATTGTAAGTCGCCCTGGATAAGGGCGTCTGCTAAGAAATAAATAATAATAATAATAATAATTCCATATAAACAAGCTGATGACGTGTTCATACTTAACACCACACCATTATCATTGTTTCTTTGTAACTAATCATCAAGTACATATTTTTAAAATGTCTCCAATGAGTAAGCCTTGAATCTATCATGCTCTGATGTTTTACATACAGTACATACTCATAATTCAATTTCTACATTTAATATAAAGTTTAACCAAGATATAAGGGAAGGGGACAGAGTTATAGATAAATGTTTCAGCTAATGCCTACAGTACATGATTGACTGAAGTTACGGATAAAATGAAGACAGCATAATTCATTTCACTAAAGACTTAAACAAGATTCAAACCTGGGTGTATTAATCCACTGCCCTTTATAGCCATTCTCATGTTTAAAGTACACAACTAAAACCATTTGTAGTGTCCATGCTGATCTGAGATTGAAAGGGCATTTTGGAAATATAACCGCAGCACCTGATACAAGCAACACAGCTAGCAGTACATTATTGTAACCTTTCAAGATAGTTAATGTGCCATATGCACAATGCTTTCCATTTTCTCATAACGCCAGACTTAAAGCTCTGAATTAAACAGGGTCATGAAATGACAAGGGCAAATTATCTCAATGTGAATGGTTCCTGAGGGATGAGCTAATTTATTACTGTTGTGGTGACAGAACCTCTTTTTCTAGCAGAGAAACCGAAAAGGTGGCAGAGACTCACACTCCACTACCATAATTTGCACTTACAAGGGATTGTGACCCAGCTATATTAAATCAAGCAGGTCTAAAAGCAGAACAAACACTTAAAAAGAAGTTTAGAATTGTTGTCAAACACGTATGAACGTGATTAAAGGTACTAATTGATGTACAGTATGATTGGTTTTAATAAAGCATGTTTAAGGAACCTACAGCAGCCAGCTCTAAAAAGCAGCAATTTCCATTTTTTTCAGCACCTTGGTCAGTTGCCCAAAGAGTATGTTTTTCAAAAGCTGATAAAGTTAGTATTTTTTGACTCATTAAACATAATTTACATGTAAAGTTTAGTTAATCTTATTTGCATAAGGATTTCCGTTACTTAAATTATTTTGATTAAAGTAAAAACCGATGTAAGTTGCTGGCATAATCATTAAGTCAGATTTGTTTTCTTATAACTTATACGTAATATGAATTTCACAGTTCATGTATGATTTGTTTCCATTATAATATATATATGTATCTATTTTAAAGCTGCATTGAAGCATTAACTGACCCTCAATATGTGTGTAGCCTAAAGCCTGTGTTTACTCGCTGTTCAAATGCTGCATTAATAAATTAACCTGGAGATGATCATCCTGAAATCAGAGCTTGTTTGTTCAAGCCACAAATTACATACCTGAATTTACATACCTGAAATGTACATACCTGATTTACATACCTGTATTGAAATTCCGTCTACATAAAGATCCTGCAATCGACATACAGTGACATACAGTTTCAACACAGCAGATGTGGCAGAGATATTATTGATCGAGTGTGACATGGTAACCTACCTGTGCTGTATGCAGCCTCTTAGAAGAAAAAGATAAAGGGGAGCCAGAACAGGAAGCTATTTCTTTCAAATGCAGGCCTACTCTAACCATTAACCTGAACTAAAACCAAAGGCTACCTCGTGTCACTTTTTCAATGACAGTATTGAGTATAATTCTCACAATTCTTTCCTTTTACTACTGCAACAAATACTACTGGAATGTATATTACAAATTAAAGGTGACTTCGATACCCAGAAGTGTTACTGAACGTTAACATTGTGACCACTTGCAGGGTTGCCTGTATCCTCCAAGGCAGGGTGTACTGAGTCAGGACTGATAGTCCTATCAAAACTGTGTAATAGAAAGCAGCAGTGGGGACAAAGTCTTGAGTACTGCTCTTTTAAGTGTATCTGTTCACAGCAATGGCATGAAATGGTGCTTGAAATTGACATGTTTTTTTAGTTTTTTCTTGTTATTATTATTTTAAAAAGAATGACATTGATTGCAACATGATGCCATGCGTATAACATCCCAGTTGTTGGAACATGTGCCGTATCCTTTTGTAAGGGAACATTTTAAAGCATCTCCCTGGATCAATACCTAGTAATAAACACACTGTATTTTGAGCCATCCAGGAACAGCAACATCATCAACAAAACTAATCAATCAATATTTCTAAATCTATATGTCTGAGAATGCACAGACCTAGAAGAAACTGTGAAAAATAGCATTTAAGTAATTCTTCAATATGGACTATTTTTAATAGTTATTTTTTATTTTAAAATATCATAGTGCTATAGCAAACTCGTTTATCCACTGTTTGTTTTCATACTGTACTTGTTATACTGTACTGAGTTTCTACTGTACATTTAGAACACAAGAATAAACTCAACCCCAAACCATTGTGGAATCATCAAAGGGAGATTTCATGAACATCAATCCTTGATTCCAAAAAAAGAAAACAAACAAAACTAATAATATATGAAAAAACACTTGAAATAAAGCCATTTTCACAAACCTTACATGAAAGTGCTATTTAAATATTATGAGGTTTGTTTTATATACATGAAACACCAAAGGCACAACAGTTCTCAAACCTTTAATAATATAGTCCTTATAAACTATATCATATTTATACCTTGCCTGCATCAAAAAGTTTTGCATCACCCTGTAGAATTAACTATTTGTTGCTTCACAAAGTTGAATGAAGCCTGCTGAATAATGTTACGTTAACATATTGAATTGCATACTGCTTTCTAGTTTTTCATATACTTAACAAAAAACTGAAACAAATTGAAAAATGTGACATTTTGAAATCTAACATGAACTACTGTACTACTAATATGGCTTCCGATTGACTTTTGCAATATTATTTTGTAGTTTTTTTGATTACAAGATTTAAATGGCCAGAGTTGTAGAAAACGTGTATCTGTTTTGCACTGAAGTATATATGCCTTACAGGCTATGATTCATCCACATAAAGTAGACAGACAGACAAGCAAGCAGGAAGGCTTAAATTATTAATTTCTGGAGTGTTAAGTGATTCCTTCCAGAACAGAAATATAGTTTAACAGACAACAGGGAACACATGGCTTCAATTACCAAATACCTCAAGAAATCACAGATTAATGAAGCAGTTTTCATCTGGGACGCCTGGTAGGACAACATGACCTTGACATAATCAACCACTCTACGAGTCCCCTTGTACTAATGAAATGCATACAGAAATTGATCTATTAAGAGCTACTCAACCATTGCTGTTGGTAAGAACTATAGGTTACGCGTCAGAATTAAAAACGCTTGTCTATACATTTCTTGGGCTTCTGGAATTGGTATGTCACCCAGCCCTATGCATACAAAGTATCAGTTTATATCAGTTTGTGGGAGGAAGTCAGACCACGGTAGAAATGCTACCCAAAATATTAATTTGTATGCACATCTGTATTTATAATAAATATTTTGTAACTATGAATATTAAGGCATAAAAGCTGTTTGCAATAAGGCATTAGATATATTCCCCACAGCAACATTCTTCCCAGCACCTTGGACAGGTAACCTATAAATTACTTTTGTCTCTCCCCACACCCTTTAATTTCTTTATAAAAAATATGAAATAATACAAACTATTTTTCTTTTGCTGCAAACACATACAGTTCTACAGATTAATAAGATTAACAGCATTTAAAATAAAATAGGACTTAAAAGCATCAATATCTAACAACCTCACGTGCACATATACACACTGTAGCAATCAACTCCAGTAACTTGGGTGCTGTGCCACTGTGATAGGGTTATAACCTGTTAAAATTATTACTAAAAAAGCCTACTTTTTAAAAATGTTTTACCCATGGACACTTTTAAGCTGCTGGGGCCTTAAGCAACAGTTTATTTTGCTTATAGCTAGCACTGATACTCAAAAAAGAATATGAGAAACTACCATTTGCAGCCAACTTTGCTGAAGAGAAATATTTTGAAAATATTGCTACTCTGGCATTTATGTAATTTAATTCCCACTGTCTTGCATATTCAGGTGAGAATGAAGAGACATATCAAAGCATGGGGCATAATATGGCTGTCAAAAATAGAAAAGGAATTTTAAAGTCGTGTGCCTCAATTATTGAATCTATGAATCTGTATGATCAGCAGTTCTCCAGAAAGAAGCTGAGGAATCTAGAAAAAAAAACATTTTAAACTTAAATGATGACATTAAAAAAAATAGTAATTAATGTTAAAAGCTGCCTGCTTCATAAAGTTCAGCTACAGCACCTATCGCAGCAGGCACTGATAATTGACTAAGGCTTATTAACCACTTTTTTTTTAAATGCAATTTCTGTCTATAGGACCCTATTGGACTGTTTCAAACTAAGCTTCTGTTAGAGTGAGAATTTCCACCATAGAACAATTAAGTTCTACCTGGCTAAAATGACCTGTGAGTTTTATAATTGCTATTACTGTACTTGAGAAAATCTTAAGAACAAAATCATTTCAAATGATTTCTGTGATTTTTCCAGGGAAACTCCAATATAAACCCTGGAGGTTTAGAGTTTTCATGTACTGTACAGTATTTACAATTTTCAAACAATGTTAATTATCATAAACACTGTGAATCAAAGCACAAGCTGATTAAATAACTAAGATGATAACATCATCATATTCCAGTCACCTTGCTGCTGTTTTGCATTACTAGAACTTAAAGGTTTCCATGGCTACCCTTGCCTTATATTATACAATCATATTCTTAGCTGTATCTTAATCTGTGCCAATTTGAAAAACTCAGAACCAATATAAATAAATGTGTAAAAACAGAAAAATGATATTGACATGGTGTTCATTCCTGTCCAGTAATTTGCATATTGACGCACAGTTGAATTATAGTGGAATCCCATCTGTATTGAACAATAAAACCACACCCTGACAAACCCGCAAAACAAGGAATATAAAGCTTGGGAGGGTTTCAGGCAGGAAATCGATAGTATCATTAATACAAGTTCCTACATCGCATTTAAGTATTGGTCAATCTAAAAGCCAATTATTGGCATCTTCCCATCAATCTATAAGGTATATAAACCTAGTTCGCAAACTTCAAGTCCTGCCGTGCTTTCGAATTACCACCTCCTCCCCAACCACCACCACCCCACTCCCCAACCACCACCACCTCACACCCCAACCACCACCACCTCACTCCCCAACCTACACCACCTCCTCCCCAACCACCACCACCTCACACCCCAACCACCACCACCTCACTCCCCAAACACTGTGAAAGTAGAGAAGTCTTGAAATGTTAAAACAATACAAAGCACACAATGGTCTGTGATCACTACCTCTTTTTCCATCTGTAGTCCTTCTGCTCTGATATTTCTTTCAAAGACCTCTCTTTTTTCTGTTTGTGGACTGGACTTTCTGTAAACAACAATATAATCAATCCGGCACTTCCCATCTCTGAAAAATAGTCCACTCAATTTACTTGTTTCTTTCACGCCCTGTGGAAAAAAAAATACAAATAAACATGTCAAACAACACAGTGGACAATTAAAACTGCTCAAATTATCTTTAGCTTGTATTTTTCTTCATCTACCTAGACAGATATAACTGCTTAACGTTAAACAACATTGGTATAATAATGTACACATTCCTAAATGCATATTTTTTACACATTATAGCTGTTTGTTATTAAATATACTTACTTCCTATTCTGTCCCAGAAATTATATCAGGCCAGGCAATATGTTGACACAGATACTATATGTATTTAGGGCAGTTATTGATACAGTATGACCTCATGACAAGAGTGACTTACAGACTATGTATTGACAGGATACATTTGCTCTAAATTGACCCCAGTGTTCGATGTTGCTACTGTAATGGTATAACACTGTAGTCAAAGTGCCACTGACAGATCAATGATCATTTCATGAATACATACTTTTAAATGTTAGGTCTGTTTACAAAGGTAAAAACATATAAACTGACATAGCAATTGTCCACTCCCTCTTACACGTTCCATTGAGCTTTGAAGATACTGTCTATTTATTGTAAACTTGTATTTACTACATAGGACAGGCCATGAAAAAAAAATCTTACATCAAGATGCATTTACGTCTTGTTAGAAGAACACTTACATCTTTTCCTGTTTCCAGTCGGCTTCTGTCCTCAGAGGTACTCGTCAGGTTGCCCGGGTGAAGGAGAGAGTCATCGTCCTTGGAAGAGCTGTTGACACCCTCAGACCCGTCCAAGAAAATTCTGACATCTTTAATTGCTGAAATGCATAAAACAAAAAACAAAAATAGAAATTTGTCATTTGCTTAGGATTCAAGTAAAGACGCATTTCAAAATATACATATAGGCCCCAATATGCCATTTTGATTGTTTCATTGAAAAGTTATAAATGTTGTAACACTAACAAGAAAATTAAGCACAAATACAATGTTTTTTCACTTGTTGAACAAAATACTTAACAAACTTTGCACGGAATGAAAATTCAGCTCATTGGGCTAGATTCTCAAAGCTATTTACTCCAAATCGTCATTAGTGCAATTTCTTTGAAAGGAAAAAATGGCAATTACAATTCTTAAACAAATAAATATAACCTCAAACTGTTAACAAACTCATCATTTAAATGTTTGAGTTGTTTGCTTCTGGTTTGGTAACTTTAGCAGGCTTTTTATTTCTTTCTGAGCTAAGGACAATTTGAGTAAAGAGCTCATTGTTCATGTACAGTATTTTATTAAGTATTTATAATAACAATTTATAAGTATTTTGTTGCTACACAGCAATTATGAAAGACTAAACTTTGATTTGCAACCCACTTGATTTGGGATTAATTACACAATGAAACAACATTATAACTATACAGCTCATGTGTATTTACACAAATTACCTGGACCTGAGGGTCTGATTTGAAATCTGTCAAAAATAAATACATTCTATCAATCCATTTATTTAAGCAGTTTCCTTCCACAGTATTCTTCTGCTAAAGTGTCATCATCATAACATTAATGCTGTACAGTACCCGGATGATCACACTGCATAGTGTAGCACAATATTATAACTGAGGAAAGACAACAGTTGTATCTGTTCTTTTTTTAAGGTACAGTTTATTTGATGGAAAGCAACCAGTGAGAGGAAGGGCCCCACTGCTAGCTACGTATGAGTTATGTTTTGTGAAATTGTAAAAGTGGTCCATGGATCTGAGAAGTCTAGGTGTTCTTATAATGAATTGTTTCCTGCTGAGAACTATGGACCAATGGTGGTGCTCTTGTTTACCAATTGCTCTAGATCAGTGGTTCCCAACTGTGCTCCTGAGTAAACCCCAGGTGGTCCGCAAACAACTCCCAAAATTCGGTTACGCAATTCTTGCAAAACCAATTTCTACACAATCACACCTTGTGTTACTAATATTAATAAGCAACACAAGAAATAGCTTTAACCACGTGATATAAAATGATAAGATATGTATATAGTCTGCATTTTCCCCTTTTGTCTGTTTTCTTTTATTACGGGTGTATTTATAAATTAATATATATTAGCTCCCTTTGATGCAATACCAAGCATCGCCTTCAAAGCCGCCATTAACTGAAACAGCTTTTTAATGTGAAACAAATACTAACTAAATAACTTGCACATTATGAAGGCACATTTGTCTTGTTACAGACTTCTTTTTTTTTAGCCAGCATTATTTAAAAAAGAAAACAAATCTAGCATTCACGTAAATGTACTACTTTCTAATCTGTGCTCATTCTGCTGCTTGTGTTCATTGAACTTCAGGAACAAAAAGCCAAGAAAAAGCCAAGCCCCAGTACATTATTTGTCAGGAAGTTTTGTCAAACAAAACTTTTAAACCTGCAAAACTGAAATGCCATTTATCTACAAAGCATTCGAAATGTGAAAAAATAAACAATTTTAAACAAAAGAAACAACGTTGTGCAAAATGACAACATTCCTTGCTGACTGTAGCGAAGATTCAAGCCCAGGAATCTCATTAAGTTAGGTACGTTATGTAAATACTTTACTTTCTACATGTACTTATACATATAAACATACAAATTAGTTTCAAAATGCTGTTGTGAAAAACTGTGTGTGAAGTAGTCTGTGGGAAAAATCCAAACACCAAGGTGGTCCCTGCCTTGATTAAAAGGTTGGGAACCACTGGTCTAGACTGATGATTTTCTTTTTAAGGCCAGTTACTGACATGATTCATGTTTACTCTAAGCATACATTTGAGAAATGCTGCATAGCGGCAGGTGATGTTTATCTACCTGCATGTGTCTTAGATTATCTTTAGTCCTTGATACGTTTCCTTGAGGTTTAGGTGAAGGCAATTTGTTACAGAATTCTGCCTAGAAATAAAGCCTGATGAAATACTATTTCTGGCAGGAGACACATAGCACAAATCTGAGCGGTGAAAACATTTTAAACAGACATGTCATTACCATAGGAGTAGACAGGGACTATATTTACAACAGGGGTAGCTGACAGTCACTGAACTGCTTGGTAAAATAACATAAACTAGATTTTAATTTAAGAAGATTAGAATGGCCCAGATGAGTTTGCTGATGCCAGAAGAGTCTCTTTATTGAGCACTGCATTGATTTATTTTAACAGAAGAGATGCACTACGTGCAAAACCCTTAAACAGGCATAGGGGCACAGCACAGGGCTGGTCCTAGGGGGGTGCCAGAGGGGGCTAGATTCCCCCAAATGTCCCTTTGGCCCCCCTTCATAAAGCTATTTGAATACACTCTACAGAAATATCCCAAATTAGTAGATAGTAAAGACTATACCACAAATTGCAAAGCATACATCAAAAGATATACAAAATAAAGTGATAGAGACATTAAGTAAAATTGTTCTTAATCAAATTAAAGAGAAATATGCATTCTGATTCTAGTAGGTACTGTATCAAAAGTGATGGGACACAAGATAAGTGCAATGTAGAAAATCTGTCGATCATGGTAAGATTTGTTACTGATTCAATACCTGAGGAGCATCTAATTGGCTTGCTAGAATTGCATCAGTTGGGTGCAGAATACATTACAACTCAAATACCTCAACACCTCTCTGAAGTAGGCTTTAATGCTGACAACATCATCAGCCAGTGCTACAATGGTGCATCAATGATGAGTGGGGTTAATAGAGGTGTGCAGTCTTTACTGCAAAGAAAACTAGGAAGGCACCTACCGTACATACATTGTTACAACCATCAGCTGCACTTAGTAGCAGTGCATGCAATTCAAAATGAACCATGTGCAAAAACATTTTTTGATCTTTGTAGTTCTCTGTATGCATTCTTTCATCGGCACTACATTACTCAAAAGTACGATGACCCTTCACTAAAGAGATTGCTAGAAATTTGCTGGACAAGCCATTTTCAAGTGGCCAAATGTGTTGATAATCAGGATCTTATTCTTGATATACTCTCAGAAGTCTTGCTTCCATAGACTTATGTACAGACTTTTTGTCTCAGCTGAAGAGACAGAGCTTCTTTGTTCTTGGTAAGTTCCTAGTCCATATTCTTGGTATTTTAAAGCCAGCCAATGCTGTTCTTCAGTCACAATCTGTCCACCTGTGCTCTGCTTGTGAGGTGGTAAATGCATCAGTAGATGCATTAAAAAAAATCTCAGTCAAGATGAAGATTTCTGGAATGAGCCCTGTAGTGTAGCAGTAAATAGATTCTGTAGTGCATTCAACACTAGGTCATTCAGACACTGCAAGTACTGCTAAATCTGACTGCAGTCTCACATGTTAAACATTCTAGATAGAGATTTGGAATCTGGATTTTCTCAGAAGAATCTGGATTTAATCAATTCTTTGACTTGCCTTGTACCACACTCTAGTACATTTCTTGATGCTAACATGCTAGAGCCTCTCCAGATGATAGCTGTTGTTGACAAAAATTACATGGAAATTGTTGTAGCTAAACCTATGTTGCTTAAAAAACTCAACAAAGATGCAGACTGTGCTGCTGTCTGTAAACTTCTGCATGGATATGCAATGCATTTCCTTTACAGCATAAGATGTATGTGTCAGCTTTAATACTTGGTGTATCTAAAGCTTCATGTGAAAATCCCTTCTACACTCTGTCATGAGTACTTACTCCTTATCGTCGATCCATGCTTCATGACAGAAAGAAAAACTTGTTATTTTTGCTCATGAAAAAGCTATCACTATGAGTCTGATCATGGAGAGGACCTTGTAAAGGAGTTCTCCAAGTCAAAAAATAGAAAACTTATGCTTTAATTATATTGCTTTCATTTTTTTTCCATTACTTTTGGAAAGTGGAAAGGAAGATTTTATATATCTGTATAATAGTTTAAATAAAATGAATGGAAAGGCAGTATAAGTTTAAAGGAATAAAAAAGACAGCTCAGGTAGAGATAAAAAAAACGTCATCCCAAATCATGTACACCTGTAGAACATGGATGGCAGGGATGCACTGAATACATCTAAAAGAATCGTATTTGGTGAGTCACTCTGCATTTACATTTGTTTTATCATGGAATTGCCTATAAGCCTATATTATTACTGCAATGAAAAATTACTATGTTTAAAAGTTTAAAAGTATGTGTCTAAATGGTGGCCCCTCTAAGAGGTCTACTGGCCCTCCCATCCTAAAGGAGATGGAGCTGGGCCTGGCACAGCAATGAAACCCCAACTGGATAATCAACTACACTGATCGTGTATGAATCAGCATCTCAGCATTGCGTTGAGTAAAGACTCGCCTGTTTCACATAAAAACACTTATCAGACTGTAATATTTGTGCTGAAGGTAGCTGTTTCTGCAGCTGATGCACATTTTTATGGTGGCTCATTAGGAACAGGGTTTCTTTGTTTTTTGGGGTTTTTTTTACATTTTTTTAAATCAATTTAATGCTTTTTATATTATTTTCATATATTTTATTGTTGTCTTTTTCTGACTTAAATTTTGCAAAATCTACAAACATCTGAAAAATGTCAACATAAAACAGTACTCATTTTAAGACTAGTTTTTATTGCCGTGGAAATGACAAGAAACAGACCCCTTAGATTGATTAAATAAAAGTGTATGTACAGGACAGATCTGGTTGGATCAGGTCTTGTCAGAACTGTTCTCTGGTGAAGTGGTTTGAGATCGATTGTAGTCTCAACATAGCTTTTGACTGCTACACTGTTTCCTCTCCAGATACTGACTGAATTAAACTTTGTTCATTATGCATCTTGAATGGAATGATTATTTGTAATTTGAAATGTATTAGCACTTTTCCATGACCAGAGCTGCATGCAAGGAACTTTTTTGTCCAAGCCCTGTTGTCTCAAGCCTAAATTCACTTGGTGCTTAGTACTTAGAATGGAAGGAATTCGGTCAATAAAAGGTTCTTATTCCAAAGGAAGACAGTTTTTTTTTTCATTAATATGTTCAATCTATATTTGAGTTTCATGAAAAGATATGAGGCAAAATGTCTCCAGAGGGATTCTGGAATCCTGAAGAAATGTTCAACAAAACAAAAGCAGTAGAAATTCCAAGTGGCTATTATATCTTTTCTGATAATAATTCATATGTCCTGTGACTCTTTTAAACTCTTTTTAATGTATTGTTTCCCCAGTACATGTTCAACAGTGCTCAGTAGTGTATAGACAATATAAAATCATTTGCCCCCTGCTTCCAGAAGAAAGTAAATTTTATTGATCTAAACCTTGTCAGAGCTAAGGACTGATAACCTTTAACTCTATATCAATCCTTCTGGTGATGTCAAGATTATGTTGGAAAGGGCTTTGCTGCAGATTGCTGTAGATTGTAAAGATTTCAAGTCCTGTCATCTGCTGAAAAATAAATAACCATATCTACTAGATCTGGCATAATGTTTTGTAATGCTAATGTTCAAAATTGAGTTTCTAAAGTTTTAATTATATAGATTAAAAATGATTGCTGTGGTGTATAGTTGGCAGGCTCTAGCACTAACTAATATTGAACTGACCTGGGTGATGTACTTTTCCATTAGTGACTGCTGAGTCTGGGGATCCAGAGGATGACTCCTCCATGTTTATTGACTTTCTAACAGGCGGGAGTGAGGAATGCCTGACCACAGGAAGGCGCTCTGAAGTGTGATGGCAAGGCGCACTTCTTTTGTGATGGTTTCGTATCTGTTTTTCAGCCCCATGAATAGATAAACTTATACCTGAAAAACAAAGAAAACAAGATGTTATTCTCTATTGCCTCAGAGCTCCAGGATTCAAAATATTTAGAATTTGGTTTAAAACATTTAAATTGGAAATAAAGCCGCAGTGATGTCACTTATCTTATCTGGACTCTTACAGCCTGCAGCACAGACATGTGTGCATAGTTCAGCTTTAAAGACTCCTCATTAACATTGAGAGTGCTCTTGTCAGCACGTCTTTCATTGCTTTCTTAAAGGAGCAGGTCCCCATACAACCTTACTGTACCTTCCAGTGTTGGACATTTCTGTTTAGTTCATAGAGTGACAGAATGGCAATAATACTTCTAAGGATAAGGGACAACTGTTTTTTTTAATTTTTCACACATTGAAGGATGGTTTTACTTTACAAGTTCTGTCGATGTTTCCCATGATATGTTATCACTTAGAAAAACAGCGATAAATCACATTTCTTAACTGCTATTGAAGCCGTTGCTGTTGCAGTTGGCATGTCAATGTAGCTTACAGAGTTAAGGAGCAAGCACATTTCAATACCGATAAAATCTTTGAAAACAATTTTCAATGATGTGTTAAATAATCAAAGCATTTCTCTGGTTGAGCTTAAGAAAGCTGTAACTACTAAACGGACAAACAATGTGTTATATATTATTTGTTTTTACACTTGTTGTACCGCTGGCCAAACGTTTTGCATCGCCCTATAAAATGTACTTAATTTTTCTTCATAAAGTCGAATGAAACCTGCTGAATAATGTTGCGTTAACATATTGAATCATACACTGCTTTGTAGTTTTCCATATACTTAACGAAAAACTGACAAATTAAACATTTTTCGAAATCTAACATGAAATGCTGTATTACTATTATGTACTACTATTACGGCTTATAAAATATCTAAATTATGTTGATATAGTAAAAGCACAGCAACACAGAGAACACAGTGACCTTCCAGAGGCCAAATCTGAGTACAGAACAGTGACACAGCTGGGGAGAGGTGTTGTGCAATCTAATTACTAACATGTCTCAAGGCACAGTACTTTCTTACAGAGTGATTCATTTAAGCTGAGAATAAATTGACAGCTAGATGTGACTGGTCATTCTCTAAAACTTAATAAAATATTAGGACTGGAAACAAATGTTTTTTGGGCATTTATTCTGATAGAAGTGATTAAAATATACAAAAAAAAACCCTGCAAACAAATGATATGGTCACTTTATTTTAAAGTCAAACAATAAAATAACTACAGTCATTTAAAGTGTGCAACATGCAATAAAACAAACTTTAAATAACAAAAGCACACAGAGCTCCAATGGCTGAAAATTAATCCACTTTTCTACTAGAGCATGAATTTCGAATACTTTGGCAATGCTCCAAAATGTATTAACCAGTGATTTTTTATCACATTGTAAATACTGTATATAAATACAATTTCTGCAAGTGCAGGACTAGATTACAAACATCCTGTAAAAACCAATCATAAAATAAATCAACTGTGTGAAAAAATAAGTTTTTTATTCATTAGGTAGTAATACTGCTTATGTATACAATCACTTCTTATCATCCTTGCCAGAAGGGAACTAGGTTTAATTTTAACATGTTTGGAAAGGTGATTAGCTAAATTGTCTTCTTCGATATTTCTTCACTATTTACACATTCTCTGAAAGGATTTCCCCTTGACTCAAGGACGTTTGGTGGGTATCACTTTTACCTTGCGACCTGTTAAATCTCAACATTTTTGACAGATGGATATTACAAAAGACAGGAAAGGTCTAAGTATTTTACATTATGTGTTACTCTGTATTAGGGTTAGTTCACATACTCTAGTAGTAGTGCATTTCTCTGTATGATTTTACCTGTATGTTAGTAATAAAACTTGATTACTCTGATTTGAAATTGTTTGTCAAGTCTGGTTATTTCAACTATCAAGGTCTGAACAGATATTAAGAAAACTCGTCTTTGTTTTCTTACACAGTATTGATTTATTATGGGCGGATCCAGGGGGGGGAGTCCTGGGGGTGCGGTCACAGAGCAAACATACTGCAATTTGCATTTTCATTGTAACACTTAGCAAAGTAACCATTCTGTCATATGTACTAAGAGAAAATATATTAATGAAGAGAGCCGCAATATACTAATTTAAATATTTGTTGCGTCTTCTTAGCGAGATCTCTAGCAATATACATTGCGATTGTCGTGCAACATTGTTCAAATAAATAGCGGGAGTTGAGCTGCAGTTTGTTGCCGCAGAGAGTACCAGAAGGATAACGTCTATAAGTGCAAAAGTACAAGAATCAAAATAACATTGTTTTTGTTAAATGTAAACTTCATCTGTACAATGCATTCTGTCCCGTCTTCATAATACTATTATATACTTAAAAAAATGAAAGGCAGTTTAATCCCATTAGTTTCTATAGTGGGGCCCTAACCTTCACCCCCAAAAAGCTTTTCATAATCATACAGTCGCCCCTCGCTAAACCGAATATGTTTGTATGACATAAGGATGTGTCGGGTTAGGGTTAAAAAAAACCAAAACATTTTCAGAGTTTATTTTACATATATTAAAATAGGGATAAAATAAATAACTTAATGAACCAAGTTTATTATACGATGAATACAAACAATTGTACAGAATGAAATAGCCAGTATTGAGCTATAATTTAATCCTCAGGGACATCAAAAAGGGTAATGAGGACCCTAAATACTCTCACTTCTTTTACAAATGAGCTCCACCTACAATTTGCCCATGCATATAATTAAGGCTCGACACGCCTTAAAATGCATGGCTTATGAGCAGCGGAGCGCATTGCATGGCGGAGCGCATTTTGGCGATGCTAACACGGCCATAGCTTGCCAAAAGTGTCATGATACAAACTGGGAAATTTTAAGGCCAGTGTAAACTTGGCGCTATGGCCTTAATGCCATTGCAGACACTTGATACATGACCACCATTGGTGTTATTTCAGTGCAATCATTTATACATTTAAAATAACATATATAAATACATGTATATGTGTGCGATTTTGTTGTATTTTTTTATACTCGACATCTCCTTATGTCGGATAAACAAGTCTGGTTTAGTGAGGGGCTACACTATGATTACAAAAAGCTTTTTGATAGAAACACCTTTTTTATTTGGGGGTGAAGGTGGGGGCCCCACTATATGATATAATGGGATTAAACTGCCTTTCCTTATTTGGTCAAAAAAATGACTCTCGCAATGCTAGAGATCTCGCTAAGATGACGCAACAAAGATTTTAATTTGTAGATTTTGCGTCTCTCTTTATAAACATATTTTCTCTTAGTACATTCGATAAAATGTATACTTTGCGAACTGTTGCAACAAAAATGCAAATTGTGGGATATTCGCTCTGTGACCGGCCCATCTTAGTACATCTACCCCTCAGTAGTGAGTCTTATACCCAGGATGCATCATCTGTTGTGCTTAACATACATCTTATTAAAGTGCAACAATTGCACAAAAATTGTAACAACACCTACACCAGCAAGTGAATCCATAAGAACAAGTGTTAAAAAAGAAGAATAAAAAATCTATTTGAAGCTTCTCATCTGAGAGTAAGCCTGAGAAATGACCTGCCATGTTCTTTCACCATCAAACTTGGCTGGCAATGAAGTTGTCACCTAGAGGAAAAAGTTTTCAAATCTCACTATGATTACAAGAACAGGCAGGTGTTCCTGGACTTTGTGAACCGTCACCCACAAAGTTAGAGAACTGGGTCCCTTGCTTCTGGGTTAGTTGTTTTACAGGTTACTCTGAGGATCCACAAACAGAAAAAAGTAACCAAATGTAACCAGTAACGAGTCTATGCATGTGATGGCTAAGTTACAATGAGCAGTAGTACATCCATCAGAAATGATATGGTAAAACTTAGAAGAAGATTAGATTAGACAAACGTTTCAACTAGTGCCGTCATATATGTTTTACCTAATAAAAGGTAGCAGCTTGTAAGGTAAAAGCTATGATAATACTATTAAACAGGAGATAGAATGTCAAATAATATTTGTACTGGTGGGGTTCATGAAGAGGATAGTTTTTGTAGTTTCAAGGAGATTATGCTCTTTCACTACAGGAAGGCATTAAAATGGTCTGATTTTAAACTAGTTGTACAGTGTTTTCTGTAAAAATGCATCTTATTGTTTGCCATGGTTACCGTCCACGTTCATAAGATATCAGGTTAAAACCATTCACGGCTTATCTTCGTAACATACATGTTAATTACTACGTATTGTAGTAGTAATAACCATGCAATTGCCACATTTGAGTTAAATGGTTATTTAAGTGCCTTATAATATTTTATAGAACATTCAACAAATATCACTCGACTGCTCACATTTGTAACCAACTTCCTAGCTATCCACATGGCTCTGATATGAGTCTGAACTCACAGCCAGCTACTTAGGGGACTCTAGTTTACCACTGTGGTTAGTAAGTGGGACAGGGGTGGGCAAAGTTGGCAAATCATTTTCAGCTATGCTTTTAACAGCCCATCAAAATTAAAGATAATGTATGAAAGATAAAATCCGACTTGATAGACAGATATTGCCTTCTTATTTGCTTTTAATGTCTTACATTTATGACACTAAAACAGTATTTATTTTGTACAAAGTAAAGCATGCATTTAAGGTTTCTTTTTTAAATTTATAAAAATATAAAACAATGTTACATATTTTCCCTCAAAGCAGATTTCTGGTTTATGTAAATTATATTTGGCAGACACAGCGATTATATTAATTTAAATTAGCACCCTGCTGGTGATTCCAGTAAATCTCCTAATGTGCTATAATAGCAATATGGGTGCAGTAAATAATATTGAACTCCTTTGGGTATTCCTAACTTTAGGGCTTTACATATTCTAATAACTTGTAGAAAAATAAATTGAACAAATATGTATTCTTAACATAGCCTCCTGTGACCTCAAAAACAGTGCCCCTCACCTTACATAGACACTAATTTGCAAGCACCCAAATTGTAATAATATATATATTTTTAAATGCAACGTGGCTGAATTGTAATAGGTTATTGACATTATAAATATGCAGCATTGTACACCTAACAGGAATACAAATGTACTGTATTCATCACAGGAGTATACTTTATAAAGACACATTAAATACATAGATAGTTGTATAAATAGACTGACAGATCTTATCCTGATCAATACACTAGAAAGCATGGTTGTCAGATGAAAGATAGATTGATAGACAGGATGACAGTTAGATATGTAGAGAGACTGCAAATGTAGGAATTTTCTATAGACTCAGCCATTAGAAAAAAAAACAAACGCAGTGATTTCAGTGTTTACGCTGCAGTTCCCTACTGGGATCTGCATGGGATATACCCTAGAGCAGCCCAGCATAGAAATAGACACGATGCACTTTTACACATAATTGATTTCCTGACAAACTGAAGCCCCATATTTAATTTCACTCTTTTATCAAAGCTGTCCAATTATGGAAAACCGTAGTATAGTTTTTCATAGGAGGTGTACCACAAAGAAAACTGCAATGTCTGGTGCAAGAATAATGACCCTTTTTCATGATTTATTTCAGTTGAATAACACCTCTTTGATCTTACTCATAGAAAATTCAGCACTGTGAAGCTTGTTTAAAATATAGCATTTCAGGACTAACCAGACTATGCACACAGTACCCACCTGATTTATCCTGCAGTATAAGGTCCCTGACTAACAGTGCATTCCTCAGGCACCATTTCAAAAGGACATGTCCACCTCAATGGGTCATGTGTGGTCAAATATTATATAAATAAAGAAATGAAATCGTATTGGATTTGCACCACAAATGTCTTACGCATAGTACTTTCAGATTTATTGCACTGTTTGCATGTTAATCTATTTACTTTAACTGAAGTCTATAAAAAATTACCTTCACAGTGGTGGATTTAAATAGTTCCACTGTTTTGACTATTAAGATAGGGCCCTGTATGTATCAAGGTTAGTCTTTTTAGTGTATCACTGGGAAACTATGAAATATGCATGGGACAGTATTTAGATCTACCACCTTATTTTTACAATAATATTTATGTTCTGAATCACCTGTTAACTTTCCTCTATGTTGATCACTCACCCTGACCCTCAGGATCAGTAGCCATAACATATTTCAGTCAAACAAAATAAAGCACCTCTCTTTGCAGATGTTTGGAAATAAATTATCTCAGCACTGCAAACAAAAAAATCCTGTTCAGGGAATAGCATTGTCTTTTTGTTTTAAAATTCCCTTGACATTACACCACAAAAACTAATTATGAAACTTACTTCCAGTATTCTCATTAAAACTCTGAATAATAAATGTAATGATCCCAACTACAGTAGTTCAATTGTTAGCACAGCAGGTTCAGCCATCTGTTTATACTGTAGCGTGTACATGTAAACATAGTATGTACAGGGACCTCCAAACAGGTTACAATTGATTTAGGTGGGAGGTGAAGGTTTAAGATGTCTTATAAAAGCTCCATCAACAACTCTAGTCCAAGGAAACTGGTTACTTTTGTTTTAGGTTATAGTAAAAGAAGGATACCATTTTATAATTGATTCATGTTCTTTACAATCCCTGGCAGTTTAAAAATCAAATACTTTGCAGGAAATGTGTTTCAGGAAAGTACAGCACTGAATAAGACCTTGTGGCAGGGCAGAGCCCTGCATGTAAATATGTGGCATGGCAGAGCCCAGTTGGTAAATGGATTATTAAGATTTAAATGTATTGTTTTGTGTTTAAATGCAATGATTTTGTTTGTTATTGTTTTGCGGCGTGGATGGTGTTAAAGCCCCATCCCTCTAAACGCGTGCAGAATGTGGCCGTCTCCGAATTGATTAAGTGATTACTAATTCGGAGATGGCCACGTGTATAAAAGCACATCAGCAGCTCATAGCAGGGGCGACATATTTAGAACTGCCCTTGTCTTTATATAGAGCTGGGGGCATTCCCCAGTGAGTTCTGTGCTCTTTTTGCCTGCAGAATACTCCAGCAATGTGCTATTAACTTTGGTCTTGTATTGCACTGCGGACATTTACAATACTGTCAGTTATTACAAAGTAAACATCTGCAGGGGTTGTGGTTGTGGTTACCTCGTGCAAAGAGTTGCAATTTGGTACAAACGCACATTGACAGCATACCCATCACCTTTATATTATAGACTGCACAAATGGTTTTAATCTGATTATATCTGCTTGTACCACAGCCAGAATCAGAACAAACACATTACTACTATCAAATAGTGGGCAAATAAGTCTGGTCTGTTTTTCTTACTTTTATTTTTTTCCCAGATCTATGCTAAATGTGTTTTGTCATTTTTTCTTTAAAATGTTAATGTGTTATAAATAAAATATTAACATGCTTTTATGTTGAGTTCCTTTTTTCCTCCCATGACCATCCTGTTGGAAACCAACTGTTCAGAATGGCATATAAATGTAGGATAAGATGATATACAGTGGAAACTGGAAAGCCACCAAGAGGCACCAAACAGAAACTAATAAGCACTAGTTAGAGAGGACCTCTATCTCCCCACAGCCTTGAGAAACTGTTATAAGAAACAAACCAATAAATGATGCTAAACTTAACTAAATCAGAAAATACTGCACTGCTTAATCACCCACATTATTTTCATGCTGTTCTATCAAACTTCCAGACAACAGAGGATGCCCCAAAACACACAACTGCTTTAGCAAAAGTGACAAAACTCTTTGAGTGCTTTGAGTGAATGTCACCATAAAACAGAAAAAACAGAGGGTCTGTATTTTGTATTAAAGACCCTCTAAGTGTTAAGAGCTCGAAAGTCAACCTACCATCAAACATACTGAAATATAACTATTCAAGAAAAATGTCGTTCAGTTCTGGGAAATGCCTGTTACATAATGTTTTTTTGTAAATATGGTGTCCATGCTGTTTTATTAGTTTTTTTTTTTCCGACTGAAAGTCATTTTTAAAAAGTTTTGATCACTATAAGCTTTTCATGTTGCATGTTTGCAAAAAAAAAAAAAAAAAAAAAAAAAACTGAATTACTTATCTGAGATTGGCACAGCTCTGTAGGTATTTATAAAGAAAAGAAAATCAAAATGTTACAACATACCACTCACAAATTCGAGTGGAAATGACATGCCACTTACTGTAGCTTACATACAAACTGTTAAATAATAAATTATACCTCCATTACGTCAAATGCAGTCATAAATTCAGGGGTACAAGTCAAGCAGACATCTTTCAGCGTATGCCTTCATCGGTGTAAATCATAGATAAAACAAAGCACTGTACAAAGCACTGTACAACACCTGACTGTGTTTCTTGCAGAAACCAGTGAATTGATAATGTACGTTCCAACTTGAAAAGATAGAAACATTTTCCCTTTGGAACAATATTAGAAAACACAAGACAAACCAAAAATAAAAATCTATGTTCATCCCACTGTGCAGCATAAGGGCTCAGCAGGAGGGATGGAAATCCAACTCTAGGTTTCTAGACAGCGCTGATCTGAATTTTACAAGTTGAGCCAAGCCACCCAGTCCTGTTCATGGCATTTGTCTGTGTCAGTATGGGCAATAATGGCAGTGTCTTTCTTTTCTGCAGGACACATTGCAGCAAACAGCTACAGCTAGAGATTCCTGTTCCAAAGAACCCCCCACTGCCTCCCAATGTGAAAATACAAATGCTAATCACTAAACCATTTGGCCTGGTGCCAAACTAGACAGTCCAGTATTAATAAAACAAGGGTATACTGCATTTATTTTAAATTCTCTATATCTCCATTCACAGGCAGCACCTTTTAGCTGGTTGAACTACCTAGCAAGAATGTCTATAAAGAACAAATTACATCACAGTGCTCTGGCCATGCCGACTCAGTCAGTTTCAAGTTGTTATTCACTGTCAGTTGTTTTGTTCTGCAGGCTAAAAAGAGTTTGCACAGCAATACCTCAAGTGCCAAAAAGAGATATAGACAAGAGGTATTCCATGAGTTGAACCTGTTTGTTCTACCTAAGCGTTGCCTGGGTGGGTTGAAGTGGTCTATTCTGTACAATGTTTAATATGCATCAGCTGAGATTGTTTTAGGCCATCAATCCGAAAAGCCAGTTATTAAGTGCTTTAACTAATATCAGAAATACATCATTCGTTGAAAAGACGTTGAAATGGATCGAAGGGCATGCAGCCATACCACCTTGGATGCTCAATACATACTTTACTGTGGATGAGTGACCAGTTGCTGGACGCTGTGGTGTTAGTGTTTTACTAGGTGATAACTTAGCCAATGCCTTTTGCATGGTCAGTTGAAAACTTTCTGTCTTGCAAGACTTCTACTTGCAATGACTTTAATATCTTTTTTCAACCAAATTAATAACACTGTTGCAATGCAAACTTGGTATTTGGCAGTACATTATGAGTGATCAGCTTCAGACTATGCTTACTGTAGGTGTTCTATCTAAAAGCAATTATGTGAATAAACAAAGCAAATCATTGGTTCATTAAAAACAACGTTTATATACTGTAACAATATTTATATAACAAGGTCAGCGGTTATAAAGTTTGTAAACATTTCAGTGGAAAAATTGTATTAAGTATACATTTTAAAAAGTTTTACTCTATATTAGCCAGTTGTTCTTTCTAACATTTTCTATGTAAACTTACACATACATGTTTATTTTTAAAAGGGGCTGTTTTCACTTTTTTTCTTAGAAAGTAAATACACTAATCAGTGGTTAGATGAAAAGGAAAAACACATATGTGTTTGAATACACACTGTTAAAAAACTGAAACCGTGAATGATAAACCGCCATGTTACACTGTCAACAAACTCTAATCCATAGCATTACAGTTATCTTTAGACGAGTAAAACAGTGCGCGTGCAAACAATGTGTACAATGTTGAGGTTACACACAAAACAGACCCTAAACACATGGAGAAGGACAAACCGATAAGACATCCATGTGAAGCAGTGACTTTAAGGTGTCTCACAGAATCATATTTGATGGTATAAGATCATTTATACCAACTCAGGAAATTCTAATCAGTGCTTCAGTGCCTTCTACGGATTGATGATGCTGGCTATCAAATGACAATTTAATGCACATTTTCTATATAAAAATGACAATTTCAGAATAGCAACACATCTTGAGACGCAATTTGTAAAATGTCAACCTGATACCCTTTATAAGCTGTGACCCACATATTCCCAGCAATCATATATTATTAAAAAAAATAATAATAACAATAATTCTTTATTTCTTAGCTTAAGAAATGCGTGCAGTCTTGGCTCAGGACAAGAAACTGAAGGTCAAAGAACTGCGTGGCTAGGAAAGAGAGTGCACTGCAGCAAAAAAAGGGCTGAGCTGAGGCAAAACATGCTGACACTTACCATGAGATGCAGAAAGATTCAGCCATGTACAGGAAAAAAGCTACCTTGAAGGTGTGAAATGTAAAGAAGTTCCCAGTTAGGCTTCGGGAAATAAAACAACAACAAAAAAGCTATAAAGATATAATTGCTCCAGTTCAGTTAACAGGTCAGGAAGGACACAGAAGCCAACTTGGGCAGCAGCAGCAGAAGCAACATCACATCACCCAAACCTGTGTCTATCAGCTGCACTTACATACACTACAGTAGAGCTCCTCACACTGAAGAGAACTCCTACACACAACCAGCCACTGAAGCAATGTGCTGTTTGTCTCACTGACTCAAGCAGCAGAGAGGAGAAGAAAAAAAAAGAAAGCAACATACAAAACTACGTCTGCTCTGAGAAACACTCTCACTCACATCTGGGGGAGGGGTAAAGAAAAATTGTATTTTCAGTGGAATGCAGAGAATCTGTATAGAGCAAGAGGGGGAGAGAAAGGGGGGGGGGGGGAGAGCAAGAGCATCAGTATTCCTGTCTGTCATTACAGGCAGCCAATCAGGGCCAGGTCAGCAGTGTCAGCACCACAATAGAGCAGAGGAATGACAACAGAGCTCTGAATGAGGCACATGCTCAGCTGCTTCCAAAGCACAATGTGAGAGAGTCAATGGGCTCTCTAACCCTGGGTGTTAAAGACAAATCGGATCCGTTTGAAAGATGCCTAATAGATCACAGTTTACAAGGAAATTTAAAAGTGGAATTTAACCCTTTCATTAATATTCTTTGGTTTTTATGATTGCTACAGAAAAGAAAAAAAAAATAGCCTACAGTAAATTGTGTTATTTGCAGACAAAGGAGATGGTTTTGGCCAATTCTTTATTCTAGAGGGGACCATGTCAGTTATTACTGTGCATTGGATTAATTTGCATCACTTTTCCTGTAGCAATCTAGATTTTATTACTGGATTTCATGAGGTACTATAGGGATTTTGACAAGTATTTTAGGAGGTGTGAGTTGCACCTATTACTAATCTAAGCAGCACTTACTGAAATTAATCAATTTGTGCAGTGATAATTTACACCTAACATCAATGATACATAAAACACTTAGGGATAGATGTACTAAAGTGTTGCGTCTGTTGCAATCGTTGCAAACCACATGCAAACCAGTCGGAAGTGTAGCGTGAAATGTACTAAACATTTACAGACTATAAAGGTTCATAACTGGAAGCATTGTGATTTTAAAACAGGAAAAGCTTGTCGTTTTCAGTATTGCAAATTGTCCTTGTTACTTTCAGAGTGTGGCTCAATTATCAGCTAACCAGACTACTTAGATCCCACATTAGTCCGGTTAATTGATGCTTTATTATAATTTCACTCATATATTTGCCAGTGTATAAAACAAACAAACACACAAACAAACAAACAAACAAATAAATTGGTTTCAGAATGGTCAAACAGGTGAAATACTATTAATATTTAGTTTTATTAGATTTAGAGAGACTAGGGGATGAACTATGCATCAACAACTGCTGCAGAATCACTTACAATAGGACCTTGGTTTTACATCTCATCCAACTGTTCTGTAAAGGTACTATATTATAAATTGAACCAGGCCCCCCTAAGTTTATAAGCCATTGTCTATGTATTATTCAATGGGAGGGACCCTTGAGGCCCTTGGCTGTTCTGGATACAGTAGTTATCAGTGGTTCAAGTTAACATATTCTTCAGACTAACCTAATTCAATTTGTATTTCAAACAATCATATGAGGGTTCCCAATTGTTCCTTCAACAAAGATAAAGATACTACTGTACTACAGGGTGAGTCATGCGATCAAGTGCTTGCTGGTTCGAATCCTGGTCTTGCTGAGTTGCCTGTATTGGCCTTTGTGCTTCTGTGGGTTGGCGAGGTTAACTTGGGTGTAGTTCACCTCATCACAATTCAGAGCTACCTACTGGTCAGGCGCTTCATGATTCCAGGCTGAAATTTCTCAGACAACAGCTTGGCAAAAACCATTGTCCTTGATTCAGTGGGTGACCTCGTGATTGAGGTGAGGTAACATTCAAATTAGTTATTTCAAATTGATGGAAAAAAAACAATAAATGTGTAAAAAGTGGTACACACTTTCTTGAACAAGAAATAAAAAGACGTCTGACCTCCAATCAAACCATTCATTATGTAACAGATGATCAAGGAATGTATTTTTTGGGGGGGAGGGGCAGAATAAAATAACTAATGCACAATTGAAGCAATATAGTCCTCACAATCATTCAAGGCAGGGTAATAACAGAAGTAACACCATTTAAAACCAACAAGTCAGACTGAAACAAACCAAGCTTGTAAGAAACTTCAATAATATGTATAAGGTTTATCTCAGACCCTTTCCTTTTTATGTCACCTTAGAGACATCCTGTGCTTGGGATAAAGCTGTTTTTAATGATACATTCATGGTATATAAATCTGTTTCACAAGAAATCTTTTACAGCAGTTAAATCAGATTAGTCCCTTCTGTCTCAATTTTGTACTGAGTTCAGGTCCCAGGGGTTTCAAGTATGAAAAGCTAGAATTACAATTAAAGTGTTGACATTCCATATTGTAAAACTTTATTATGGTATCTTTCACGCTATATAGGGAATAAGGCATGGGGTAGTGTGTGATATTAAAATGTAATGCCCACCCGAGGGGTGGGATGCTACACCTTGGGTGGGTATTACATTCTCATTTGTCACACACCACCCAATGCAGTATTTTTTATAATCTCTTGTGAGCAATTTTTGAGGCAAGCGAGGGAAGACAGCAACTATGTGAGGTACTGGTGGAATTCCTTTCAGTTTGACAGCTCGTGCTGGGGTCATGTTCTGTTGCTGGTGTTAATAACCGATAATTATGGAAAATATCAATTGGATGATATTGATGATGTCTTTAAAACAATTGCTAACCAGTTATTATATATTCATAATATGTTAATTATAAAAAAATAAAATAAAAGGCCTGCTTAATGCCACAGTCATTACATTTGTAAATCATGTATAGAAAACAAACTACTGCTATATTTGTTCTCTGTAAAAGAACATTTTAACAAGGAGGATTTGTCCTACAACTGTTCAATCAGGATCAACAGGAGAATACAATCATGCATTTAAATATAGCTAAGAAACAATCGATTGCAATCCACGATAAGTTTAGCGCAGCCCTATAGTGTGCTATGGCTGTCTAAGGATTAACCGAAAGATGCTGAACAGGCTAAGCAGCAAATAAGCCCTCTTAAATGAAAGAATAAAATCTTATAAAAGCAATTTATATAAGTGAATCTATTAAATTTCCCATTACGAAGACAGGACTGTTGCACAATTAGCTGATGAAATCGTTCCTTTTGCCTTGGTGCTTTGTGTCAGCAGAGAAGCCACAGCAGTGTGCACTGCTGCTTCTACATTACATACAGTGTTTCTGTCTGTCAGTGCTCTGCAAGGTCATTGAGAAGGCAACAGGAGGCATAATCATCTACTCAAAGTAAGTGCATTGTAAAACATGGAATGACTGGTGCCTCAGTCGTCAAGAATAATGTCTCTTCAATACTTCATGACCTAGCTGTACATGGAGGTGGGATCTATAGGAAATGTATAGACAATTGACTTTTGCTTCAATGTAATACAATATTGAAATAATACAAAATGGCCAGAATATCATTCTTTGGTAATGTATTTTCTTATCACACATACAGGGTTCTTTTCCAAAAGTTCATTTCAGGTCTTTTACAGAAATCGATTACAATATTTGAAACATCTATTAAGATCTATATCTGTACAATGTGTGTTAAACTTACTTGGATGAGCATATTCTACTGTTAACATTACGTTCAATATAAAGAAATATTGTTCCTTTCATATTAGGTTCCTTTTCTTTGGATAAGAGCTACATAACTGCGTTTTTCGTTTTATTTCTTTTCAATTATATTTGCCCAAACAACTTAAACTTACAAGCCTAGGAAACTCTTGATACTGAACTGAATGTAGAGTAAAGATATTGATTACAAAATATTAAATTAACTATAAAGTTTACAGCACAGTATTCCTGGGATTATTTCATTGATCTCAATAACATTTTAGTATAATTTCAAATTAATGCATGTGACCCTGGCTATTTAAACAAAATAAAACATACACCACGTCTTGCAGAATAATAGATTAAAATGTTTACATTGGCACTTACTCCTTTTTCTGTATACATAGATTTTTTCTCAGTATCACCATTAACATTAGATGAGATACTGTCGATCTGACCTCGGAGATCCTAGTTGCCAAGGAAACAAGTTAACAGTAGGTCAGAGGTTGAGAAAGAGTCTCACATACATTGCCTAGGGTGAGACAATGTGTCAATTAAATATTATAGAATAGCCTGGACAAACTGAACACTAAGAGGATTTAAACCAATTCACAACACATGGATGAACTCATGCATTAACTGTATTTTTAGGTCAGTTGTGTTGTCGTGTATTTCTATATTTTAATAATAGATACAGAGGATACTCCATGAATGTTCATAGGGTATTGTAGTTATTCCACAAATGAGGATAGCAGAATAAACCAAGAGCCCCAGAAGGGGTTGAATCTTCATGAGTGAAATAACCATAGCTCTTTATGAACATGTTAAAAGCCAAATAATTACTTACTTGTTTACCATGCTGACATAATTTATTCCTTATAAAACTTAATGTAAACGAGAAAAAAAATCAGTAACGCTTTATATTGCATGGCATAAATTAATATTAAATAGATGTGCGATTGCATATTAAATTAATGGTAAATTAATATTTAATAGATATGCAATTGATATTAAATTTACATTCAATTATTCCTTGTTACTTTCCATTAACATTTAAGTCAGATTAACTGTATTTTCAATTAAAAACATGTAAACAATGGGAAATTATTAAATATTTTCAAGGGTAACAAAATGTAATATAAGTGGACGTGATACGCAATTACATTTTCAATCGACATTTGGTTAACATTTAGCAAGAAACCAGCTATAGCATATTTATTATATATTCATTTAACATTAATTTAATATGCAATTGCATATCTATTTAATATTAATTTATGCCACACAATGTAAAGCGTTACCAAAAAAATTAGTCTGTGGTGGTTGCAGTTTGAGTTGTGTGGGGTGTGTGTTTATGCTACAACCTAATTTGCTTCCAATTTCTTATTCTTATTTTGATTGGTTGCAAAGACAACAGGACTAACCAGTGATTGGATAATGTTTTGTTGAGTGAGTTTTTTTTGTGCACAGTTTCCTAGTAACTGTAACTCTCTGAGTCAGAGTCTTTTGCGGCCGTTACGCGAGTCCGAGTCTGAGTCATGAAAAATGCGACTCGCGTCCGAGTTCCGGACTCGAGTCCTACAAATCTGGTTATTAGTGTTTTATTTTCTTCTGTAAGATTGCTTGCCAACTATCAACTCACCATTCGTAGCTTAATAGCTCTCACCAATCAGTTAAGTTTAATAATGAAATGAGCATGCATAGATAATGACAATTAAAATACAGCAGAGGGAACTTACGAATTGAGGCCAAAATTAATTTGTATGAAACATAAATGGTACTATATCTATATTTAACATCAAACAGGGTGTATTTCAGTTCAATGTCAACAAGAAAGCCAAACTTTTAGACCATTTAAAGGAGTTACTTCAGCAAAGGACCTCAAAATGGCTTTTTACTTGTTTATAGACAAACCTATAGGCAGTGTTCTCAGAAAACAGAAAGCACTCATCCAAATGAACAAGTTAAACTTCTGGATCAAAGCTTTTGTGACAAGTGTAAACTTAAGCCAGAAAATATGACTTCATGCAAGTACAGCACTACAACATGTCCTAAAAGGCCTTTTTGAAACAAAACATGCTGTATGTTGCAACATATAATTCTATCAGTATCCATACTTTGAAACAAAACTTCTGCTACTCACCTTTAATTTAACTGTATACTGGCAAGGACACGACACAATTTTACAGGACTTGTCATCGATATGTTATAGTGTGTTTCACAACTTTGTGTAACAGATGCTGATGCAAACAGTCATTTAAGGATTAGCCTAATCAATCAGAACTAGGTCACTGTAACCTAGATTTTAATTCCCTCTTTAAATTGTACTCAGGTATATCGACCCATACAATGGATTATCACAAATAAGTGACTGGTTCCCAAGATACAACGAAAAATGCAGGTATGACGTGTGTGCATATTAATCCATAGGAGATGATAATGCACTGTAAGATTGGTTTATTTTAAATGGTCACAGAAGAAGTCATTATCTCTGAAGAAACTCCTCAGGGATCTGTTTCAGTGACAAGTATTGAGTTAAAGGTTTGCAGCGGCAGAGGCACAAAAAGCAGAACCGTCTAGAAATAGTAAGACAACCTGCTGGAGCGTAGAAAGAGTTACTACTATCTGCTCACTTCTTCAGCTAGACTTACTGGAACAAATTACAGAATTACCTTAATAATGGGTGGGACCATAGAGGTCCTAAAACATTTTTCGAGAGGAAACAGGTCTAGCTTGTCACAGTGTTGTATGGTTCACACATGCATACATACATAGGTCTGAATACATTAGAGACTAGGGGATTTTTTTAATTTGACCTACGTTCTCCAGTTTTGTGGCCAGTCACTGTATAATGGCCTGCATAACGTTGAGGGTGTGGGCTTGTCTATTACCATTATTGGGAATTGTGACAGACTGGCTCGCAGTGGTGACGTCACGGACCAGGAAGTAGAAACCAAAACAATGGATGGGCGGTTGAAGCTGAGTGCAATGGCACTCAGCGTATTTATTAATAAACAAACAAAAGATTTAAACAAAACAACAAAACACAAAACAAAAGGGCACGAGGGCCAAACGAATCAACAAACAAACAAGTAAGTGTCGTGCTGGAGAATCCAGCACGTTTTAGCAATTGTTTTTTTAAATGTGACTCGCTCTCTCCGCTCCCCGTACTCTCCTCTGTACACCCAACCTCGAGTGCAGAGAGCTGCAGGTTTATATACTCTGGCCGAGGGATTAACTAGTTGTTAATTATCTTATTATCCCTCGGCCAGAGTCTGCACACGTTTGGTAAGGATGCATGACTGTCAGCTAGTTAAATAATCAGTAGCTGATCAGCCATGCATCCTCACGGGATTTTTAAATATAATAATAAAAGACGCGGCACTTTTACCTGCGCCGCAAACAAAAATACAAATAATAATACATAGAGGCGGGACACTCCGCCACAGGAATGTTTATTTGTATTCATTTTTTAAAATTTCTGTTCAAATTATGCACACAAAAAATAAGCACAATACATTTCATTAGCAATCCCCAGAGTTCCAGGGTTTTTATTGTGGTATACCTAAATCTGTTTCAGTTGCTAAGATAAGCAGTGTAAACTCTAGTCAATAGTTAATAGAATAATTAAAATGTCCAATTAAACAAGTGCCTTGTGTACAGTTCTGAAATAATTGAATTAGTGCTGTTCATAATGTGCTAAATCATACTAGCCAAATACTTTGACATATTGTTACCAACTATGTAAGCAACAACCTCCCTTAGAAGTATTCAGATTCAACCTTTTATCGAGATGATATTGGTTGCTAGCCTGAATATTTGAACAGATGTTTAGATAGTGAATGTTTTATCTGCACAGACAAATGTAATTGGTTAACAAACTGTGGGTTGTCACAGAAACCTTTCAATTAACCATGTAAAGGGAATTAGTCCTGTAAAGGGGTTAAGAACTGGTTAAAGCTGACAGAACATCTAAGAGGCATTTGCATATTTCCCAAGGGCTGAAGCCCTTTTGATCCATTTGATGTGTTTTGATGTGCCACGTTCACTCTTAAATTCCAGGAGAACAAATGTTCTGGAGGCAGTATGCCGAGGTGAAATACCCTGCTTTATGCTCAACTGCATCAGACACAAAAGAACTTACACAAGCACAAAATCTTCTGACATGAAAATCAACATTACACATTAAACTACAGGGCTCATTGGAACCATGCTCTGCTTAAAAAAAGCACTTTTAAGTGTTCTGGCAGCATGTATTCAGTTTGACTGCAGCATATGTATTCTGCCTAGTGCTGGTGCTGTGAAGTAATGGCTAGTACTGCAGCACTGCAGCACAGTATTTTGGAGCTCCACTTCATTTTTTTTAACTAGCTGCTGGGTTGTTTACTAATTGCAGCAATTCCCAAGCCAACCTTTATTTGTATCTTACATAAAAGTAGTAGACAGGCTTCCCTAATGCCTGTGGTAAGTCATTCCTGAGTCTTCTTTACTTATAATAATACAGACAAGCAATCCAATTTAAAAACACCATTTTCCTTACCGGGCCATCCTAGGACACTTGTTAACTCCTGGCTTGCCTGCTCTGTGCATATATAATCCTTTAATTATCCAACCAAAATCAATAAACTAAACCAACTCTGGTAATTCTAATAAGAGGCTCTGAGCAACACATGTAACCTTTTACCCAACAGTAATGAACAACTACAGTAGTTGTGCAATATAAGCAAGAATTTTCTTTCAGTTCACTAATTTAATATTCTAGAGAGGTTAGTTAACTTTACTGGAAGGATGGACTAATACTACCTTTTTATTCGGCATTACAACTCCACAACAGGAGTAACAATGTTTTGTCAACAGCGATTCGACATTGCAAGCAACACAATTAACCTGTGTCATTTTAAATTAGACACAGTTAATTAATATGGCAGTTAACTTCTGACTTTGCCTCCCTAACCCAAGGACACACCAGAGCCAGTGCAGCACTCCATTATTTTAAAAGTACTGTATCTAGATTTCAACATTCATTCGCTTTTGAACTCTTTAAGTTGATGGTTACTACAGCATTGAAAGCTTGGCCACTAGAATTTGAATACTGCATGTGGTTTAAGATCGGTAATTAATTAATTATAATTGAAGTATAAACACATGTTTTGATCATTTATCTGCTGACAATAAAAATCATACATATAAGATCACATGGTTGCATATTAACTTTTTTTTTTTCAATTATATGAAATCACTCACCCATATTTTGTCATTAACAAATGCTTCTCGCCCAACCAATTCAATGGTAGATAAAGAAGGTATTAAAAGAAGGATGCTTCACCAGCATGGAAAGCAATTACTATTATCATTATTTAGAATGACACTTTTTTAACACAATGACATTTTTTATGTTGTAGTTGTCAAGTATGATTAAATGGTACATACATATTCTTTCCCACCCACCATGGCGCAAAAGTAGAAACACATGAAATATGCTTTGGTTCGTTTCTGTTAATAGGGAATAATAAGCACTAATCTGGGGGAAGAAAAAACCTCCAAACCCTTTATTGAATATATTAATTCACTAATGTCACTGAAAATCACAGTGACAGGACGACACAGCCTATATTTATCAGTTTACTTCTTCATGCATCACTCAGAGACAAAGAAGCTCAAGCAGCGTGTCTTATGCTGAGAATAAATAACTTCTGTCAGGACCCATCTCGTCTCCAACAAGTGCACTGAACAGCTACTGTGGCCAATATGGACATAAGAGGACATGTTGGCAGAGTATAAAGTAGAGCTCTGCCGCGGCACAAATTTTACCCCATCCAGAATGTATTAACTGGCTCAAAATGAATGAGGCACAGCATAATCTAGCACATTTAAATGCTTCAATGTGCTGCGCCGGTGCTCAAAATGGGCTACCAGTAGCACAGATTAACAGACGAATCTGAAAAATAGCGCCTCCCCTCCAAATGGACTACCTCAATTGAACAATAGGAAGGTCATTTGGAGAGGCAGAAATGACAGATCAAAATGGGCTAAACTGGGTTTTAAATAAAATGTACAGGTTTTAACCCACTAAAGCCTGGGTAGCTCATCTGGAGAAGTTGAAATGACCCGTGTTGACTAAGTGTCTCGACTTTATATTATATTATTAATATATGACAGGTAAAACCAAATATACATAATGAAAAGGATAACTTAATGAACCAAGTTTATTATACGACGAATACAAACAATTGTACATAATGAAATAGCCAGAATCGAACTATAATTTCATCCTCAGGGATATCAAAAAGAGTAATGCAGACCCTAAATACTCTCCTTTCTTCTCAGTACTCTCTCTCTGTTCCTTGGTTGTTCAGGAAGCTTGACAGAGAGCCGGCACTCTCTGTCATAAGAAATAAGTTATGACTTCTGCCATAATGCTCTTTCCTATCAGCTACTTTCTAACTTTTTAATTGTGCCCAAATAAGACCAATTTGAAATCCATCTTAATTTACAAATGAGCCCCGCCTACAATTTGCCCATGCATATAATTAAGGCTTGACACACCCTAAAATGCATGGCTAATGAGCGGCAGAGCGCATTGCACGGCGGAGCGCTTTGGTGGTGCTAACACAGCCTTAACTTGCCAAAACTGTCATGATACATACGGGGCAATTTTAATGCCAGCGTAAACTTGGGGCTATGGCCTTAATGCCGTCGCAAACGCGTGATACATGTCCCCCCTAGTGTTCTAAAGAATTAGATTAACTTAACTTGGGTGCAGTGGATGCCAGTTCCCCTAAAAATATTTGTAATGGTACTGATTTAAAGCTGCAGGGTCTCACAATCATTTTATACTAAAATGCAATTCATTGGTGTCCTTTTATTACTTTCTTCCATTATTGTGTCAGAAAACACTTAGTTTTAGCTGTAGTAACAATAAGCATCCTGTCTTGAAACCTGCAGGTAACTCAATAATGCCTTCAAGCTATGCAACAACTTCAGGAAGCAAAGCTAAAATGTAAAAATAGAAATGTACTGTACTACATTTACAAGACTGTCTTTGCTTTCAGCGCATATTGGTCTAAAGGACCTTCGTGGAAATAATGCATTTCATTGAATAACATGTTTTACGTTATTCCAGTTAATATGACTCATAACTTACTTAGATATTTTATACAGCTTTGTGTTGGTTGGACAAACACAAACCCATAATTTTTAAAAAGACCCATAATTTGTATCAATTAACAAAATCTATTTTTATATGTCATATTTTCATCTTGATTTAGTCTACATAAAACTACATTTCACATACAAAAATATGAATTTAAATTCACACTAACATTTATTCACAACAATAAAGTCACAAAGTAAAGATAAATATTACAGTACTTAAACAAAACTAAATGAAGGATAATTGGCCACTAACATGTGCCATAAAGTAATCGGCACATAACTTTTACATTAAACCTTCTAACATGTAGAAATTACAGTACTAATGCTACTTTATATGTTTATCTGTTTGTTCAAAATGATTTTACACAAGGGACGTTTAAGGGCGTACAGTAATAAAGCAGGCAACATTTCTTTTTAATTTCAACTGTTTATGGAAGTACTGGGATTAAAACAAGGCCTTTCTCCTGCAACTTGTTGTTTGATATACAGTAGAATGTGTAATCGCATTGTAACATAGAACGTGTGGTTTTGGCAGGAAAGGGGATCAAATCACCCTGCCAAATGTAATTGCTATTTTGTTAATTTTAATTATTAGTTGCAGCTGGGAAATTGTAAATTGAAACCAGCTGCCAAAGTATAAAAACAGAACAGTCAGTCTGTTAGGGGTCTCTCCTGTGCGAAGAGCCCCGACTGTGTGTACTGTACTGCACTGTTTTGTTTCTTGTGTAAAACGTGTTTGTGTTTTAATCGGGAAGCAGCTTAGCTGTCTGATTGTATAGTTAGGAAATCTGTGTTTAGTTTTAGTTTAGTGCTCTAAAACAGAGCTAGGTTTTTGTTAGTTTTATTTATTTTTGTACATAAATAAATCGCGCATTTCAAATCCACTTCCTGTGTGTTGGGTTAGTTGTGTGCTGAAAAGAACTCTGAGACTCAGGCTCCGTTACACGCATGTATTAGTAATACAGCCCTTGTATATAAAAAATCTACAAATACACACTTTTCATATACCAATAATCATTATAGTTTTTGTTGAAACATAATTAAATGTCAAACATAAAATAAGAATGACTGTTTAATTTTAACATTTCAACTGTAGAACTCTTTCTCAATGTCTTTCTCAATGTCTTCCTGAAATGTCAGTTAGTGATTTTAGGAATAAAAACGTTTCTGACGGTTACATAATGGTGACATTATGCCTTGCAATATGGAGGAATCAATGCTCTACTCACTTGTTGCTCTTGGTTTTCTTTGCTAAGTAATTCATCAGAAAGTAATGTTTTTTTTTTCCAATGCTCCATATACATACAAGTGAGTACACAAAATGATGCCAGAGTGACACATGCCATAATGACAAGTTTTCATTTGGATTCAATGAAACAACTGTATTAAAAACAGTGGCTCATCTAGCAAAGACACTGCATCGAGAGCAAGGCGATTCATAGGATCAGCAGCTTACTGGTCAGGGAGTTGCCTGCCTGCATTGGGTAGGGAAAGAAAATCATCTTGGGTATAATTTGCCTCATTCTGCATCAGCAATCCCTTCAGGTCAGGTTGGGACTTCTAAAGCTGGGCCCTTGCCGTCGCTTAGATTCTGCAGTTGGATTGACAGCGGGTAAGGAAGTCTCCTGTTGATATTCAGTCCCCATGATAAGTAAATGAGGTAAAGTGGTGAGGGGACATTCTAATTGGGCATTTCAAATTGGGTTGAAAAACATGGGTAATATTGATAAGAAAAAAAAAAACCCTTCAAATCAACGGAGACCAGTAAAATAATATTTACTTTTTTTCAGATGTGTAATACAGCCTGTCAAAGTGGAAAATAAAAAGTGTTGTGAATATATCTGCAGAGAAATGCTCCAGGGATTAAGTAACTACAGCTAATACCAATTTTGATGTTGCTCTCATTCAAGATACTAACTGGAGCTGTCAAGGTTAGCACATTGCAGCCTTGGTACTTTTCATTTTAATGAAAATAATTATTTGTTTTAAAAAATCTATAATAATAGGATAGGCTTAGATTATAAACAGCATTGTTGTAAAATGTTACATTTTTAAAGTTTGACCTCCAAACAGATGAAGACCTGTGTATTTTTTTTTTTGATTACCTGAGACCCAAAACTGCGGGTACAAATTACACACCTCCTTCATGTAAATCAAAGTAAAATGTTACCCCAGTCTCTTTGAGTGACTTAAGAAGAAAATGAGATAAGTGCTTGATGGAGAATTTTTATTTACAATGAGAGTGTGGCAGAACAAGAGCTCTGCCTGTAAATAGTGTCGGTGTGTGTGTGTGTGTGTGTGTGTGTGTGTGTGTGTGTGTGTGTGTGTGTGTTTTGGTGGTGGTTGGCAGGCATTGGGTTAATTCCTGTCCCTGCCAAAAATAGGTGAGAATGTGGCTGCTCCCAAATGAAATATGATAATTGGGTTTGTGACAGAGAGATAAATGATCCACTGATACAGTTCAAGAAGGATCATACCCTAAGGTGGCTGGTGGTTTGAAGACCATAACATTTTGATGAAAAATAAGCTCAGGGGCAGAAAGACGTGTCTCATATTAACCCAAAGATTACCATGTGTGTACTGTATCTGGCTGGCCGGTGATTGTGTTTCACACAAACAAGTGGTGATTTACAGGGCAACCTGTAGTAGTTACAAGCTTATGTATAGCCTTAATTGTACTACCCCCTTTACATTACGAGCCTACTACCAACCCTCACTCTTTCCATGAAAAAGATTCATAATCCAAGGGTACGTGCACAAGTAAAATAAATGTTTGCCATTTCTTTTCTTATTATTGGCCAAAATGTAGTACTTCAAGAACACACCATAACACAATAACCATGTTCATTATAACAACAGCATAATAGATTTAAGCATAAGTGTTGTAAGTAGTCTGTCAATTTATATATTGAGATAAGACTGCCAAAATGTCAAGATTGCAATAATGATTGTTAAGGATGGGGTAACTAGTTTTTAAAAAGCTTCATACTGTATTAATAGAGCCACAGATACAGGCAATAATGTCAACTGTTGCAGCCATAAAACTGGAGCAACAATTATAGCTAGGTGATGTAGTGGTCATTATTCTGGGGTTTTCAATGTACATCGAATACAATGTTGCCCTTATCAGAACATACTTCACATAACCAGTAGTGATATACAGCTGTAACAAGGTTGAAGTCACTCACACTCAAAACTATTAATAAAATATTAATGTGAAGTGAGGATTGATTGCTAAGGATGAACTGTATTAATAATAAAGTGTCACACTGTTATTTTTTTAAAAAAAGGTACTTCAGTAGGATACATTTAATTATATTCCATTATCAGTAATAATATGCACTCATATTATGTATATTAAACCCCGTTCACACTACTGTGCTGGCCCAGGCCCGCCTCAGATTTAGGTCTGCAACCCCGTTCACATTTGCAGTTTAAGGTGCCTTTGCGTGTTCACATATGTGACTGAACAGCAGGCCTAAAATGTGGTGAATTGCTTGTTTTTTTATGGAACAACAGCCAGATCTACCGGAGTACACTGTTATCCTTGATTTGTAGCAGATGTTTCTTATGAATATATATGTTTGCAATGCAGCACAAGAGCAATTGTATGGTATATATTTAAAAAAAAACATATATTATTGACTATTTTGACTTAATGTTATGGTGTGTAACGGGGTGATGGTCTGAGCTTACCCCCATGCACAATCACATTATTCTCTCAAGAGCACGGAGGTATTTAGAATGCAGGAAACAGCAACTTGCTTCTGTTGACAGGTATAAATATGTATTTTTGTAACAGATACTTCACTCAGATTGCAAATGACTATCAGGTTGTGCATAACAAGCTCACGACCAACCACCTAATAATAGTACTACTGCTCCCTCCTAAGGTCTCACCATCACATGGTGCATCAACAATCTTAATATTTCTGGATGAGAACAGTATTTTTTTATGTGTGTGTAAAAGCAAGCAGCTAAAGAAATGATTGGCATTTTAATGTAAAGACGCACACGTCTGTAGCTGTGTATATCGTTGCGTGCAAAATAAACAATGGTAGTTGAATATGCCAAGTCACCAGCACCATTATTGATCATTATTGAGATCCACAATCCTGCAGTTTTTATATTTATCACTTAATTACTAAATAACAGGAAGAAAAGGTAATTTTTTAGAGTGTATGTATTTCCCAGTGTTAAGACCATTTACTATACCTCAATAACTGTACCTATCTGGAACCCATGAAGAATGAGCCCAAACCATGTCTTATCAACCATAACATCTCTCACAATTAAGTTAAGAATATAACATAAAAATAAAAACCTACAACCCACCCTGCAACTGGCTATTTGGACATTATTTCTAGAGGATTTGATGATGCCTTGACTCGCAGTTTACATGTACTTATTAAAGATATGAACAAATGGCATGAGTAGAAACCTGTTGTTACGTAACCTTCACCAACTACAGATCCTGCCTTGTAAAGCCACCAAGGCCCAGCCTAAACACATTGCGCCTAAAGTAGAGCTGGAAAACATAATTACAAAAGCTATGGCTCAGTAAATAATTTTAAAAAACAGTCCCTACGAGAAGGATAAAAGGTTAGGGAGTGGTTAACATGTAGAAAACAGAAAGTACTGATTAGAGGAGAAACCTCAAAATGGAGCAAGGGAACCAGTGGTGTACCACGGGGATCAGTATTAGGTCCTCTGCTATTCCTAATCTACATTAATGACTTAGATTCTGGTATAGTAAGCACACTTGTTAAATTTGCAGACAACACAAAAATAGGAGGAGTGACAAACACTGATGCAGCAGCAAAGGTCTTCCAAAATGATCTAGACAGTATTCAGAACTGGACAGACACATGGCAAATGACATTTAATAGAGAAAAATGTAAGGTACTGCACGCAGGCAATAAAAATGTGCATTATAAATACCATATGGGAGATACTGAAATTGAAGAAGGAATCTATGAAAATGTTGACTCAGAAATGTTATAGTAAGCTATAAAAAAGGCCAACAAGATGCTTTGATATATAGTGAAAAGTGTTCAATTTAAATCAAGGGAAGTAAAGTTAAAACTTTACAATGCATTAGTAAGACCTCATCTAGAATACTGTGTTCAGTTCTGGTCACCTCGCTACAAAAAGGATATTGCTGCTCTAGAAAGAGTGCAAAGAAGAGCGACCAGAATTATTCCGGGTTTAAAAGGCATGTCATATGCAGACAGGCTAAAATAATTTAATCTATTCAGTCTTGAACAAAGAAGACTATGTGGCGATCTGATTCAAACATTCAAAGGTATAAAAGGTATAAAAGGTATTGACAATGTCGACCCGGGGGACTTTTTCGACCTGAAAAAAGAAACAAGGACCAGGGGTCCCAAGTGGAGATTAGATAAAGGGGCATTCAGAACAAAAATAGGAGGCACTTTTTTACACAGAGAATTGTGGGAATCTGGAACCAACTACCCAGTAATGTTGTTGAAGCTGACACCCTGGGATCCTTTAAGAAGTTGCTTGATGAGATTCTGGGATCAATAAGCGACTAACAACCAAACAAGCAAGATGGGCCGAATGGCCTCCTCTCGTTTATAAACTTTCTTATGTTCTTATGTTCTATTATAGTTTAAAAAACTAATGCATCTTACATTTTGTATTCCTTTTATCTCGAAATATCTTATTATATATTTGCTTCCTATGTTTTTGCACAGCAACTATGAGAAAAGTGCAAGACAAAATAAAACAGAATAGCAGCTATGAATTGTGGTGATACTATTATTTGCTCTTGATATTTAGTGCACATCAGAAGGCTTATTTCTGAGTTTAATTTTTCTGTTCTTTACTATTTCTATGTTCAATAAACTGCTACTATTAATTAAACTATTCTTGTCTCCAGTTTTCAGTGTTCATCAGTAATTCCTCAATCTCTGAACGTCAATAATATTTTGAATTATATTCGATCAAATTAAATTATATTTCAAATGACAAACTAATCAATTGTTCCTACAACTTTAGAGATGAGTTGAAAAACTTGTCTTAGCTATAAATGTCTAGGGATTTTGGAGGCAGGTGGCAACACTACTTCCTGGTCATTATTTTGATGGGCAACTTTAAGAGAAAAACAGACGCAGCGGGAAGGGATGTTGAAGCCTCAGAAGGGTGTGCCCCAAATGGTATTTGGCAGCCACTGTTTGGTGCTTCAAGGTCCTGGTGCTATGGGTAAATGTCAATATAGAGCCATTCAAATCTCTAGCGTAGCTAAACTGTTTGCAGCCCCAACTCATATTTACAGATTACAGTTCTGTTTGTGGATTAATTCCTTTATGTCAAATAATCATGGCCTCCCATTATTTTTCGTAAAAATTACTTGGTATTTAAGATAGTGATGGCCAAAAGTAATTAGCATTTAATCAGATCCTTAATCAATAAATGGTATACCAAGAAGGCATACAGAGGTAGCCATGGCCAGCCATTTACCTGATGCAGACCTGCTACAGTAGAGCAACGCAAACATGTTGCAATGTTCCAACCCTGTTTTGTCTGATCAGCTTTAAATTAACTGTACGTCATTATTCCTGCCACCAGGTGGCAAAAGAAAATGGAAAATATATTTTAAAATAGCAGGGGGCGCTGTGGACTTCAATTAAATTGCTTTTGGAGGACTAAGGGCGGTTACAAAATATAAACAAGAAATCAGGATTGGTTTTTATTTTGTTTTTTAACACAGTCAAAGTTGTATTGAACAATCTGCCCGGATCATGTTACAAACTGAATGTACACGTTTGGGTACCCTCCTTTTTAATGTTTCCTTACTCTGTGTGCCCAATGTACTATATACATATTACAGGACATGCCAGAGATAATTTGCAGCAGAAAGATTAAATGACTAACTGTCCGCCATTGTGTACTAATGAATAATGATGAATGGGAAGTTATTGGAATAAGTGCAACTCACTGTCATTTTTATAACTGGCCATGGCTACCATACAGATACAAATTTAGAAAAAAAGGGGGATCAGTTAAATAAACCTGTGATGTACACTGAACTAAATGAGACAAGCTAAACATGACATACCGCACTTGATGCTAGCTTGATGAAATATTAAAATATTTTGGGCATTTACTGTTATAACCACAAAAAAAAAACACATGGTTCTAACTGTTATTACATTGGCTCATGGACCACATCTTTTTATTTATGTGTAAGTTGACAAGTTGACCTCAATAGTGTAATGAAAGCATTGTTCTCTAATAAGAGTAACTGGGACCGTTCACTCAGATGTCCTTGAGTTAGGTTTCAGGTCAGTACTGATCTGGCACTTTTTAAATGAATAATATATGAACTCAGAATCATTATCATTATACTAGTTAGCATACAGCTGATAACAGCAGGCATTTCCAAGAGCCCTTTGTTGTTCCTATTGTTGATGTGTAACCTAAAGCTGACAGCTAACTAAAATCCAAAAATGTTACTGAATCAATAATCTATGTTTTACACATCATTGACCTGGCAGTTAAGGACATGAACTCCTGCAACCTCAAATAAGTGAATGACAGGACACTCATTCTATATTTGTTACTTCTATGCACTGTACATTAATAGCAATTCCAAAGCAATCTTGGTGAATTGTTTAAAGCCTTAAATCTTTTCCAATCCAATTTGGCTTTAACAACCTTATTAGAGCCAGGGGGGGAAACTGGATAAATCAATGGCACCTGACATGCAAAATACCCAAATATAGTGAGAAGCAGTTCTTGGTACCTAATCAGCACAGAATTACCCAGAGTTCATTTATTATTTAATCCCCAAAAGTATCTTTTGTGGGTTGAGATGTCTGATTCTTTAAAAAAAAAAAAAATCCATCCTGTTAAGTGTGTCACCATCCATTTTTTAATTTAATCATTAAAAAGGCTGCAACCAAAGCACACTAGAAAACAAATCCAAAACCTAAATGTAGTACTACTGTAGATGTGGTTTAGAAAAACCATGGCAGACATATATTAGCAAGGGCCACCATCATACATATTCATCATATAGTGGTTTGGCACAGTATGTTCATATCATATCTATGGTAAACTAAGGTAGATTTCCACAAGGGATTATAGTCACTTGGTCTATAAGTGGTTGCAATTGTAAAATAGATTTTAATCTCAATGTGCTTACCTAGTAAAATAAAGGTTAAAATAAATAAATAAATAAATAAATAAATAAATAAATAACCCTACCTCAACAAACTCCTAAGGTTATAAGATTGAGAATGTTCTGAAAACCTAACCAACAAACATACAGCTTATCCATTGTGCATTGAGGGCACAGACTACTCTCTATTACCTAGACAGTACTCAGTGGAACAACTGAATAAAATCTGATGAAGATGGGTCTAAAACAAATAGCTGGTAAGAAAATGTATGGCCACTGACTGACACACCGTGATCCCTTACCTGCAGTGTTTTCGCTGATAGTTTCCTGACTGCTGCTGTAAGAAGGCACTGGTGTGATTGAAATTGAAGCTGGACAGGAAACAGGCTCTGAGAGCTCAGCCGGGGGCATGAGAGGCAGAGGGCAGGGAACTCTGGTGTCCTCTGAGTTACACTGGGCCGGGTTGGGAGACAGGCGGCCATCTTGAGGAAAAGGATTCTTCCATCGGGAGAAACCGATGGCTACTTGTCCACCCACGTCAAAACCTGCAAACAGAAAGAAGAGAAGAAACTAAGGGACTAGCAGCATCAAAAACGCCCCTGTGCCATGTTTAAATGCCCGGCTTAGGTCTGCTGTAGGTCAGCTGTAAATGCTACATGGTGTAAAATCAGACTAAAAAATCAGACCCCTAGAGGTCCTCCTGGTAGGTTTACCACCAGGTCCTTTAAGTCCGGCACATTTAATGCCATGTCAGTTTTGTTTTATCTCTCTTTTAAAACAAATTAACTGATTCCGTGACATCTAATAAAGGGCGTTTGAATTGCTGGAGCAGCCTTGCTAAATGAATAAACTCTTTTATTTGATCCTAGTTAGCTGTTCTATCAAAAGCTCTGTCATAGGGGCAGGATTACTTCCAGCAGGGACTGCTTCCATCTATCAGCCCTCTGCAGCGAGCTGACTTGCTTTATTACCTGATTGAGCAGGATTGTACAACAATGTCGGACAACAATGTTAAAATAAAACACGTGTGGGTGACAGCAAAGGTCGGAATAGGATTTTTAAGCATTTTGTTACGATTCTGTGGATGGACTTGCCTCTAGTAAGTTAGTAGTTCAAAGTAGCTCACACGTCAATTCATTTGTGATTTAGACTTTGTAGGAACGATTCATGCAACCTGACTAATTACCAGTAAGTAATTCAGTGCAGCTGTCACACCACGGTAAAGCTTGCTTACTGCACATACTCAACAGACTGATGTTATCAGAACTCTCTTGGAAAGAAAGGGTGAGAAAACTCAACCGCAAGAGACAGAGAATAGTGAAGAGTGTGAATTTTTAGCCACAAATAAATATGGCTGTGATTATTCGACTATAATTTAATTTGATCAGTTCCAATTCAATGTGACTTTCAAGAGATTGAGAAATGAATGATGAACTAATGAAGTGTGGAGTAGTGGTTAGGGCTCTGGACTCTTGACCGGAGGGTTGTGGGTTCAATCCCCAGTGGAGGACACTGCTCTTGTACCCTTGAGCAAGGTACTTTACCTAGATTGCTCCAGTAAAAACCCAGCTGTATAAATGGGTAATTGTATGTAAAAATAATGTGATATCTGTATAATGTGAAATAATGTATAATGTGATATCTTGTAACAATTGTAAGTCGCCCTGGATAAGGGCGTCTGCTAAGAAATAAATAATAATAATAATAATAATAATGAAGCCCAAAAGAGCCTCAGACAACACAAACAAGGACTGAATATGTTCAGTCTTGAACAAAGAAGACTACGCTGTGATCTGATTCAAGCATTCAAAATTCTAAAAGGCATTGACAATGTCGACCCATGGGACTTTTTCGACCTGAAAAAAGAAGCATAGACCAGGGGTCACAAATGGAGATTAGATAAAGGGGCATTCAGAACAGAAAATAGGAGGCACTTTTTTACACAGAGAATTGTGAGGGTCTTTAGGCAAAGCATGAAAATCTCTGGATGGAGAGAGCTGCATTACGAAGCACCTGTTGCGCAGTTTGACTGGAACCCTGAAAATAACGGAATAGCAGATGTTATACTTTCACATGATTTCCGTTACACGAGAGTAGATGTTAAAACTTCATGCTGATTTGAACTCGGCTCTCGCCAAGATAAGCACCAACTAAGACGTAGCTTTACAGTAAACTAATGTGATCCATATGTGTCTCCATCCATTTACGTTTCCTTCCATATGATGATGTAGATATCCTTCTGTCTAGTGTTAATGGCTGAAGTGTAATGCTGGCTCCAGGGATCAGCTTATTTTGCCTCCCTGGCGCATCAGCACACACAACGGCTGCGATGCTGGCTCCGGGGATCAACCATAGTGCGGCCTCCCCAGCGCATCAGCATGACAACCGTCTGGATTGAGCTAAGTAGGGTACATCTCTGGGGTCTTCAAGTGGGCACCTTCCATCCTCAGTGTTTCGTCGACTAGCCCATGACACCTCAAGAGGGCTCGACTGTGATTCTGGCGTCCCAGCATCACCCCCCTCCGTCCCCCACTCAACTCAGCCCAGCTTACTTACCTGTACATCAGCGTTTCTTTCTATAATATAACAATGATTCTGTTATTGTTGGTTAAATAAAATACTGTGTTTTGTATTAAGTATAAAACATGTTAAATTGTACTGAATTCCAAGATATGATGCAACACGCGTGGAGGTGGCAGGATCCTGCTGATAATGTGTTTCTTACAGAGGCCGCCACCACCCTCTTGCTCTGAATAAGATTATTCACCTCTTTCCCTGGTATACCTGTCTTCAACCCTTCTTTCCTACCTATATTTTGGAGAATAAACCCTTAAAAGAGTCCCTTAAAAGAAGAACTCAGATCCCTGTGTAAGTGGTGTTTAACAAAGAAACGACAGCCCTGTTGGGGGGGGCGGGGGGGGCGGGGGGGGGGGTGTTACATAGAGAAAGTTACATAGAGAAAATACCACCAGTCCCGGTTTGTAAAAGTCCAAAAGCGCTTCAATGCTCTAAAACTGCTACACAGGGGAACCATGACTATCAGCCTGAGCAAGCAAGACATCGTGGGGAAGGAAACGAGAGACCGTCAGGATCTATACCTGCCCTTAACCTGAAAAGACGAATAAGTCCAAATTTGCAGCAAGACACAGAGACTGTGTTGGATCACTTTGACTGACTGAAGGTTCCAAGGACTAGACAATGCACATACTATAGCCTAAAATTACATTCCTCCCTCATGGAACAAATTAATTGCAAGATAGTCACATTGAAGTTTGGCTAATTAACTATTTAAAGCTACTCATTTTGTGAAAGATAACTTTTAGTGTTTGACTAGTCTTGTGTCCAGTTTAGGGTGTTCATCATTAACTCCTCAATCTATTGAACGTCATTTTGAATTGAAGCTGATCAAATTAAATTATATTTAAAATTATAAACGAATCAATTGTTCCTACAACTTTAGAGGTGAGTTGAAAAACTTGGCTGAGCTGAAAATGTCTAGGGATTTTGGGGCCAGGTGACAACATTACTCCCTGGTCATTACTTTGATGGGCAACCTTAAAGGAAAACCAGATGCAGCGGGAAGAGATTTTGAAGCCTTAGAAGGGCGTGCCCCAAATGGTACTTGGCAGCCACGGTTCGGTGCTTCAAGGTCCTGGTGTATGGGTAAATGTCAATATAGAGTAATTAAAATCTCTAGCGTAGCTAAACTGTTTGCAGCCCCAATTTATATTTACAGATTACAATTCTGTTTGTGGATTAATTCCTTAATGTTGAATAATCAGCTTCCCATTATTTTTCATAAAAAATGACTTGGTATTTAAGATAGTGATGGCCAAAAGTAATTAGCATTTAATTAGAAAATTATAAAAGCAATTTAATGACTTCAGTGGGAATATTACAAGAACAATAGACACTCTCTGCAGATTGAAGCCTGTGCTTCACTTTTAAATTATCTATTGAAATTCTGTTTCCAACAAAATCTGATTGAAATCAGGGTGTTTCTATATTAATTTGCCACACAAATGCCTTGTTGCTGGCATGGAGGATGAGTGTGAGCCTGAGGGTGAACATTGACAGCACTCAGTATTTTAATTTAGAATTCTGCCTGAGAGGCAGCACAGAATACACAGAAGAATGAGATGATGCACATGTGCACACTATACAGAGTTACTGGGAAGAAGACAGTACTAAACAACAGCATGAAACTGCCTGGTAATGCAGCCTGGTAGTGTTGAAAATACTGTACAGTAGCAGCTTTTCAGCACAAACACCCACAACATTATGAGCAGGGATCAGTTTTGGATGAACATGTGTGTCTAAAAAAGGGTTGTCCCTGATGTAATTAGACTATGTGCACTTGTATCAAATCTGCCTCTCAGGTAAAACTGTTTTAGAGGCAGAACTTTGTTGGTGCCAAAAAAAACATAAAGGTTCTTCTTGAACTAATCTGTTTTCTTTAAGAATAAACAGTTTTCTTTTTGATTACCTTTTCCTTCTGTCTGTGCTGTTGAATATTGGATTAAATTTGTTTGCTTTGGGCATGAGCATACTGTATTTCTTGCTCATGAAATGCAATTGTGCCCCCACACCCACTCCTAATTATAACCCACACATAGCACACTATCTACTTGAAAAGCACAGCAAATATTTGTATATATACAGCATATATTCTGTTTACAGAACTGAAGAAGAATAGATTTGTAACTTCCACAGCATTTTGCATGTAATTTCCTAATGATGTGAATGATCCTCCACAAAGGCATTATTTCTGTGATGAGCCTCAGAACAGCTGAACTGTCCTTTTTTAAACAACACTACCCCCTGGTGGAACTTTGGGTTTACAAAAACTGTACACTGCACAAGGGTTGCTGTGTATCCAAAATATTGAATCATAAAATGTATACAAGGAATGGGACAGTTTTTAAAGACAACATTACTAGCAGAGATCAGTTTTGGATAAACATGTGTGTCTAAAAAAGGGTCACCCCTGATGTAATTAGACTATGTGCACTTTTATCAAATCTGCCTCTCAGGCAAAACTGTCTTGGAGGCAGAACTTCCTTAGTGCCAAAAAAAAAAAAAAAATAGAAAAAGGTATGTGCTGCCAGCACCATCTAGTGGAGAATTCTTGCAACATGCAAGTGATTCACACAGGGCGTAATGTATTTAATTATGTATATTACAGATATTAGAATATGAATCAATTGTTGCCCTTTATCTTAATATTTGCCAATATGATATAATAGTATATATATTGCTCTAAAACTAAACTTAGGTAATATTTACAATAGATTCCATTGTTTTTATATAATCTGATTTATGGCTCAATGGTTGCTGGCAAGAGCGCATATATATATATATATATATATATATATATATATATATATATATATATATATATATATATATATATATATATATATATATATATATATATATATATATGCAACATGTCCCACAATTATGTTCAATTTTAAGATGAATTACTGATGTCTGCATGCCTGAAAGCATGTCTCTTTCTGTGCACTCTGCTCTATGGAAATGCAGGCTTGTTGTTGACAGTCCAGTCATTTTACATTACATTCCACACCACCTTTAGACACTTCTGTGCTTGCATGTTCAACTGTGAGAGAAGTCTGGAGAGGAATTCCAAGCAGGCAAATTTGTATGCCATTGCAAGCAGCATCTTAAAAGTCACCTGCTCTGTAGCACTTCACAGAAGGTGATAAATCATCTTTACATCACTAAACATGAATGAATAAATAAATAAATAAATATATAGAACTTCTGCTTGGTTTCTAGACTGTCTGGAGCCTTCTAGTTTTTAGTGCTCAATGTGCTGACACTGGATGCAAATGACTACAGTCACAGTATTGATTCTGTTCATGGTAAATGGGTAACACACTGTGTTGTAAAAGCAGTATTGATTGGTGATTGTCAGACAGCAAACACTACAAGGCTAAAAGCTGTAAAAATAGAGCAATAATTATATTTATGTTTTTTTGTTCCTAAATTCTGACAAATACACTGTACGAGACATGCTGTTTCATACTGAATTGATGCTATGGTTAAAGTAGGACTAGTGGTTTATGTCCCACCTCCAAACCTCAGAATGTCCTATAGAGCCATCACTTTTGACTGTACTTTGTGAAACATCTGTAACCACATGAGGACAACCAATGCCCTCCAGTACTGTCCTTTAGTATCTTAAGATCCTTGAGAATGGAATCAATGAAGGCCTGTGCCCAATTGCACTGAGTCTTTAACTGATGAACATAAGTTTAGTCCTGCCAACATATCACATGCTTTCCCACTTGAAAGACAGACTCCACATACTCAGGCTTGCTGATGCAGTACTGTCAGCATGCGTCACAGCAATTGCATGTCTGGAGTTTGGATTGAAATGACCACAGAGCATAATCCATTGTTACAGTGGGCAGGCTGCCACCTCACATGTCATATGAAACTCCAACAGTCCCGATTTCCTAGCAAATGTCCCGCGTCCCAATGCGTAGGAAGAAAGTCCCGATATTTACATATAGAAAAAAAATAATTTATTCTGCACAGTACAGTAGTGAAAACCACACGCTGTGCTCTTCGTGCGGCTGACACATCTGATGATCACTAACTTACCTGTATACAAAGGTAAGAACGCTTCATTGTGTCTGTGTTTACTGTCATGCTGGTCGTGCGGTGTTGAGTTGAGGGGATACGTCTGTTATTATATGATAGTGTGTTTTGCGTATGACCCCTACCATCCTACCTACCCCCCCCCCCCCCCACACACACACACACACACACACACACTGTATATATCAAGCAAAATAATTAAAATTGGGAAAGAGAGGGGAGATTCACATAAAAGTATTTATGTTTTATTTAAATCTATACGGCATATCAGTCATTGGGAGAATGTGCTTGTTGTATTCTTTATCTCTCCGAGACACCACAGGAAAATAGATACTTCCTCCCGCATAGACATGCCCTAGTTAAATAAATAAAATAAAAATAAATAAATAATGAAATAGCTTTCTGCAACATGTGGGGAAATGTCAGCCACTCCTATACCTCTTGACTCAGCAGTCCTCAGTCAGAGGCTTGGTAAGCTTTGGAGACACTGTGACTTTCTACGACTTCTCGTTCCAGGATTCTCTAGTCTCAAGTTCTTTGTACATTACAGGATAATTAGAATACATGTTGGAGACAATCCAGCTTCTCCAACTACATGTTGTATCATCACACAGCTCAACTTTAAAAGTAGCAAGCAGAGCTCACATTGATTTAAAGGATATTACAGGCTTTCTTTGTGCTTCACTTCAATTACTCAGATATGTGCCCTGCAAGTTAAGTATTTAGGTTAGTGGAAACAACAATACATGGGGTTAACAATGTATAAGGTCCAGTCCCATAATCCCTGACCTGTTGTTGGATTTGCTGGTGTATGAAAAACAAAGACAGGAGACCCATTTGCAAAAACAGAAGCTTAGTTAGTTGGTTGTGATACTCACCAATGGTAATTTGGCTGACACAACTGTAGTAGCTGGTTCCTGAGGATAGGTTGTAACTTCCACTGCTGGGTTCCCTATCTGTAAAAGATTCAATTACCACTACTTAAACAGAATTACACATGAAAGCAATATTTACTACTAATAATAGTATTAATAATAGTAAAAATATTTTGATAAACACATATACTGGTAAAGTGGAACCAAATGGTCAGGCTCTTCAAAAGAAACAGCCATTCAATCAATCATAGAAGCTCTGCTGTGCTGTGAATCAAGGGGAACCTTTGTGATGTTTGTTTACGGAAATTGGAATTACAGTTTTAGTTGTATGTGAATCAAGTAGGGGGACAATTGATCACCTTAATTTCACTGAAGAATTGAATTATATTGTGAAAGAAAACCTGTACCACTCAAAATAATGGGTGTTACTGTTTATTGCCTCTGTAGACATGATTCCAAATCTGTCTGCTAAGAAATAAATCTGTCTTCAATTATAGATTAACCAAGTCTGGGTTTAAGTTTAGACCCCAGTGAATACCTGTCTGTTTAAAGTAAAATAGGATGTATTTGGTCAAAAGACTAGATTAGGAAGTAAAAAGTGGCTATTCCGTTAATCAAATTCCAGTAAGCAAACCGAAACCCTTTTCACAGTTTTCAGTCCTTTCAGATTACAAGGCATCAAGTGTTAATCATCAAGAGTGAAAAAGAACAGCAGCTTTAAATAAAGACAGCTCAACATCTTCCAGGTCTTTACTCTTAAGTGAAATGTAATTTTTTTAAAAAAAGAAAACTGATCATGTTACATCATTACTATCAAGTATTGTATATCAGATGGACATTAAGATGGTTAGTTACCAAACAGTTTTATTTCACTTTCACAAAACAAAATGGTGTAGTAGATAGACCTGGATAAATGCGATCCATTCCATAGGACCACGCTGGGAAAACAAACCTCAGAATTCACTGGTGCTCTGTAGCTTATTCTATTTAGAATTGAAAGTTACCATTTGAAATTCCTGATGTGTCCAAAATCCTTAAGTTTTAAATTATACTAAAATCAGACAAGAAAGAACCAGTGAAATGTATAATACACCTCAACATAAACCAGAATACTAAAATCCCCTCATTGATTTTCCAAGTTTCTTAAGTCTGTATTGCAGTATCCGTAAATTCAACAATTGCTTTCTACGGGCTCCTTTTTTCATTTTTGATAGGTAGTAGTAATAGGAATAGACCCATTGAGAGCTTTTACAAGAGTGACCAGACTAGATGACTAACAGCAGAAGAAATCACATGCTCTAATAACCATTGTTCAATCTGGCTAACAAAACTGAATTACTGATCTGTCATACTCCCTGTATATTCTGAGATTTAAATTATATGTATTTCATTTTATAGACCTGGATTTGTTGTATGTTTAAGTAGGTTAGATGCCATGCTATGAAAGTTGTAAATGTCGTTTAATTTTCACGCAATTCTCCCATGTTACATGGATCTTTATACTGCTATACCGTTGCTTTTAATAGTATTTCTAGTAACGATTAAAACATGTTGGCATCTAATTTAATGAGCAAGCAACATATCCGCCACTGTACCTTTCAATTGATAAAATGCTATTATACAAGATAAGAGATTCAGAGCTGGAGGCTACTATTAGAACATTATACCCCCCCCCCCCCCCCCCCCCCCCAAAAAAAATTGGCAGTGACCCAAGAAAGCTGCTAAAGTGAATATAAGGTTCCCTGTTGCATAATTGTTCTATTGTATGTCTGTTAAATCGTTCGTTCCAGAGTCATGAATAATAAAATTGGAAAAAGAACGATTGCTTGTACGGCCCTTTAGCCCAAATGAGATTGTTAGAACACTAGAAAACCACACCTATATTATATAGGCACTGGAAGATTCCAGACCTCTTTAGGGAATTAAATCATATCATGCTACTGTATATTGGATAAAACCATTTTCTAAGTAAATCACGCGATTGCTTTTTATGTGTTCGGTAATTTGAGTCAGGAAAAGTTGCTAGCCTTGGTGCTGAAAGCGCTAACATTGTTAATCATTTATGACAATAATAATGTAATAATAGCATAATCAATTTAGCCTTACCAGCGAAAGAAGACAATCTGGATCTAATTCCAGGTGGGCTTTCGGGAACGGCTGAATCTTCCACAGTCAATTGCAGATTTTCCACGTTCTCATTCTCATCTGCCGTTACCTCTGAGTCTCTCGCTTTGTATCGTTTCAGCTCTACTGTCCCACCAGGGAAAACAGGCTTGATTTTCATGGCTGGACTCAGTTTGGGACTTACATTGCCATCTGTCCCGGGTCTATAGGACGGCCACATTCTAACTGGCAAGAAAAAACATTGAATCAGCTTTCAACTATATCCATCCAAGAATTAGCAAGGCAGTCTGTAAATCTGGCGCGACAATGAGTTTAGCTTTGAGAAGACATGTTTAACCGTGCGCCTTTTACTGGTACTTGTCTAGTGATAGTTCACAGAAGTGCAAGCAGGCGTGGTGTTGGTTCACGTGGTTCAGGTGATTGGCGCCTGCGTTGACTCTTAGGTAAAGGTGGAAAATACGTTGCCGTTCGCCGAGAATTAAAAAAAAAAAGCTACTTTAGCCCAAACTAGTTTTCAACTGCCTTTATGTACACCAGACAATATACACAGCTAACCATCACCAATATAGTTCGTTAGCAATTGCAGATACTGTTGTGCTTTTTTTTTTCCAGATGCTTTAAATAAAAGCGACTTGTAAATCCTAAATCCCATTTATGGCAAATAAGCTATTATAACTAAATGACACTGGTGTAAGATTCTAACAAGCTACGACATTTTCTGCTTTTATTGTAAGCCTTTCACGTTCACATCTGACAAACATGTTGCAGATACTTCTGTGCAGAATGGATTCATAAAGGCAGCAGTGTGGAGTAGTGGTTAGGGCTCTGGACTCCTGACCGGAGGGTTGTGGGTTCAATCCCCAGTGGGGGACACTGCTGTTGTACCCTTGAGCAAGGTACTTTACCTAGATTGCTCCAATAAAAACCCAGCTGTATAAATGGGTAATTGTATGTAAAATAAATGTGATATCTGTAAAATGTGATATCTTGTAACAATTGTAAGTCGCCCTGGATAAGGGCGTCTGCTAAGAAATAAATAATTATAATATAATTACATAACTATTAAAACAAAATGGCATGTTAAAAAAACAGTGGTATATTCTGGTAATTTTTATAGGATAAACAGTAATTTGCTACACGTTATGAAAGTGTAGACAATAAGAACTGCATTTTTCAAAAGACCAGCCCCCTGCAAGTTAGTTATCTTATTATTCACGTGCGTGGTTTTCTCCTGCATAGTCCAAAAAGCCTTGCAGCATTGTAAGTACAAGCCTGCCTAATAAATCTCCTTCGTTTCTGAAAGCAGGGAATATGAATGCTGTACTAATAAAGGGCAACCTCCATGAGCAAGAGATTAAAAACAGATAAATATTTTGGAACAAGAAAAGTTTTGGGAACTTTGGAGACGGCAGGCTGCGAGCATGTACGACTCGAGCTGATCTGGGAGAAGCACAAGCTCTCTGGACTCAAGGTAATGTGGGGAAATGCAAACTGCTACAGTACTGTACTGATTAATTTGCTGTACATTGTATATCTCTTACTGTACTCTGAGCAAGGCAGCATTTTGTGGTTGATCTAAACACGACTATTGACTTTGTTTTTCAATTCGTTTGTCGTGTATGTTGATACAAGTAAAAGAAAACATGTTTGGTCAAAGTCAAATGTTTTCTAGAATGTTTGAAATTAAGCGAGCTCGGTTCTTTAAAAAAACATAAACATATTAAAAAAGCAAAAACAAAACAACAAAAACCAAACAAACAGACAAACAAAAAAACCTATGGTCAACAAAATTGAATTGAGAATGGTCCAACATAACTTTATTTTATTTTCTGTGTTTATATACTGACATATTTTTGTATGTTTCCTGACATTTACAGCAATATGAGTTTATTTGCAACAAGTCACATTTACAAATAAAGAGGCAGTTATCTTAATAAGGAATGATGTAAATTATTACTTTTTTTAATACAAACATTGACAGAAAAATAATCCAAACAAAATTGGGGGATTAATAAATGTAAGGAATTTCCATTTTGTACGTGGTATTTAATCAACAAACAGAAAAGATTAACACCCTTTAAGATTTTTGTTACCCAGATTGTTATCTGAGAACAAACCAATTTGTTTTGATATTCCAATTAGCTTATACACCTGAAAATTAAAAGGGAGACATTATTCCAAAATCCGTAGAATAACTACACAAATAAAATAAATTGAGGATTGTTTCATTGTCTTCAAAGCAGAAGGAACATGAAAATACAATAATACCTTACAAGGCCTGAAGTCATGTGATTTTTTTTTCTTGATAATAGATCAAAGTAAGAGAAAACTATCTTGACTATAAGCCATCTGTATGTATGGTGGATCTGACATACATACATGGAAACTTTTCTTTCTTTTAAGTAGCTACATGCATAATACATCTTACATTACTTGCAAAAAAATGTATACAGTGTCTTTAAAAACAAAATGTATTATTAGGTACTGAGATACTGAGAATTGTTTAAAGGTATTCTTATTACACAGTTAGAGGCATAAGTGGATGTGATTAATCATTCCCTTAACAGAGACAGAGATACTGTTATTTCTTTCATCCAAACAGGTCTGATTAATACCCCATTCTTTCGACAAAAGGGTGTCAGGTTTCTATTCAGCTTTAGTGTATCCAAACACACGGTGCTTGGTAACAGCTTCCTGGTTTAGAAATGCTGTCCCCAAATGAGTCAAGCTATTGTACCTCCGTGGCCAACTTGCATGACCAGTGAAGTAATAACTGAGATCATGTTCTGCACATAGGGGTGTTAAATAAACTGACATGTTTAAACAAACCTAGTTTAATCAAGTTAATGATGCCCCAGTGGCTAAGTGAAAATAACAGACCCGTCTGTCACATGCTCTGAATGTAAAGGAATTCAGGCTCTGCTAGCCAACCACTTTTGCAGTCTTTCTCATTAAATGCTACTTTATTAATTTAGTTATATTTAAGTTTCTCTTTTGTGTAATATTTTCAAATACTGGATATAATAAACATACATTTCTATATCAAATAGGGAACATTTGTATTTAGTTTTATAGTGGGTTATATTGTTTTAATAGGCTGACATGTCTGCATTGAACAAAAATGCAGCATATTCTTTGTAGTTTAGAAGAAAGCAAAGCAACAATAATTAGACTAGACTGATCATTTTGTGTGCATCACAGTATAATTGTATTACATTCCAGTAGTGCCTTATTTGATTTACTTTCACATTTTGTTTCCTTTCAGAAGCATAGCTACACAGCGTGCTCTTTTTATTAAGACAGAAGCATTGACTTCACTGCGGAGGTGGTCTGTGCTTATAGACCGGGATGTTGACAGTATGTGTTTATATTATCTTATTTTTTTATTTGGGGTCCAGCGGCCAGGTTCGTTATAGCCAAAGGTTTGTTATAATGAAGGGTGTTATAGCGAGGGTTATTGTACTGTCAGGGTAACATAAATTACAGTATATCTCACTAGCCGGAAACCTTGCAGGCTAAAAAGAGGATTGTAATCCAAGTTAACCTGCTTTGCAACCATCTAACCTGCCCCTGAATTAAGACCCATATGCACCAGTGTTAAAATAACCCATCACTGTCAGTTCCCCCATTCAACAATGTGAGTGGTTTCTTTACATTACTTATGCGTGATGTTGTTTATTTTGGTTGCAAATCAGTCTTATTGTGAGACAGCCAGGTGTTTGCCCATTTTTACATGACAAATGGCTAACCATTATTATGCAAGAATCCTTGAAATCAATTACCTAAGCTGTTGATCGCAGTGGAAGTTTAATGCAAAACAAACCCCAACACTGAATTGTCTGATATTCTGGACTAGATCAAGGAAGTCATCTGCATGAGGGAGAAAATAAATGTCTGTCTGAGTGGCATCAAATATTCATTGATAAACCACTTCACTTTCTTAAAAAATGTGTCAGGTGATATGAGCACTTATCCTTGAATAATAATAATAATAATAATAATAATAATAATAATAATAATAATAGTTCAGACAAATAAACAACATAAGTTTTTAGAATAAAACTAGAAGTAATAGGGGCTCCCGAGTGGCGCATCCAGTAAAAGCACTTGCGTAGAGTGCCGGATGTGCCCTATAGTCTGGACGAGTTCGAGTCCAGGCTATTCCTTTGCCCACCGAGGACAGGAGCTCCCAGGAGGCGGCGCTCAATTGGCCGAGCGTCGCCCGGGGGGAGGGAGGGTTAGGTCGGACGGGGGGTCCTCTGCTCACCGCGCACCAGCGACCCCTGTTGTCTGGCAGGGCGCCTGCGGGCTTGCCTGTAAGCTGCGTTGTCCTCCGACGCTGTAGCTCTTGGGTGGCTGCATGGTGAGTCCGCAGTGTGAAAAAAAGCGGTCGGCTGACGGCACACGCTTCGGAGGACAGCGTGTGTTCGTCTTCGCCCTCCTGAGTCAGCGCAGGGGTGGTAGCGGTGAGCTGAGCATAATAAAATAATTGGCGATTCCAAATTGGGAGAAAATAATAAAAATAATTGGCAACGACTAAATTTATAAAAAATAAATAAATAAAAAAAAAATAGAAGTAATTATGCATTAGCAAACAGAGGCTTTGTAATGCCTCCAAGTGGGTATATGAAAAATGGCAAGGCTAAATGCATAACTATTGCTAGGCTGGTTTGTCTGTTTTTTAAATCATGTACTTACTTGAGAGGAAACAAGGTCCTAGAGTCAGCTAAGACACTGCACAAAAATATTACAATATTAGATGCAAGTAATTTAAAAAATAAGTCTTTGGAGTGGATCAAATCTGAGTCAAGGTTTTAATACTGAAAACGGTTATCACTTTGCTTCCTATCCATCTATCAGAGGCAGCTATAAAATATGACAAGCGGCTGATTATATTTGATTATATCAAATACAAAAATGTGAAATACAACATAAAAGAGCTTCCAGCTGTTTGGAACTGTCTAACAACATAAAAAGTTGCTCATGCAAGCTGTTTTAAACTATAGTCTGTGGGTGGAGGTGAAGAAGTGGGTCACTTGAGAATTACTGATGTGAGTTTCAAATCCATTGTCTCCTGCCTCCCAGCTCCAGTCCAGAGCTTTATCCACTAGATCTCACCATCTTTCTCAGCCTCTTGTAATGTAGAGAATCATTTTTGCTCTTAGTGATGTTGCAAACTGCCATATGATAAGTGCGCTGTCAGTCCAATATTGTCAGATCTTTTTTTCTTTATTTAGGGTAGGGTTTGTTGGCGATTCCAGCTTTCCTTTTGATGAGTTCATCTCTTATTTTCTGACCAAAGAGGTAAGGAAAAATCCCGGCACTAAGATTATCATTTAGCTTTCTGATGGTGTTACAGAAAACCTCTGAGGAAGTCAGTTTTATAGAGAACAGGAACATCTGCCTGTTGACCTGAGCTTCCATGCTAAATGTATTTTGTCTTTTGCGTGCCTGGGCTTTGAAGTTTTGTAACTGTGACAAGATGATTAATTCTATGTTCTTTGCTCCACCACTGATGAGTAATTGTGCCTCCTGCATCTTGCAGCTGTATCTGCAGATGAAAATACAGGAAATAAATTACGGTATGCAGGTGCTGAGACAACCCCTTCATGAGCAGCTTGTTACAGGATGATGGACTGTGTTGCAAGGACCCCAGACCTTGCTTTGTAAACAGACTGTTTCTATGGGTCTGTCTAAAAAACAAAATCCCTTACATTCCATTATGTGGTGTGGCTTCATTTACCCATTTAAGAAGTGTGCAGGTAGTATGGGCTTTTGTTGCTTTAAGTGACTCATGTAAAAAATACAATATCTAAAGAAACTAAGTAAAGCAGACACACATTTCAGCTAGTGCCTTCTTCAGTATACACATTTTCTTATAATTGAACTTTGATATTGCAGACATATTGCAGAACAACATTTTCCTGAAGCTGTATAGCGGGGGGTTGTGACATGGTTACTCAACACAGTACCATGTATACATCATTATTTCTGTGTAGGCAATGTAGGCTCTCTCAGTGAAGAAAAAGGGATGCAAATGTTTAATGTTAATGTAATATATAAACTGTAAAGATATTGGAGAAAAGACAAAAAGGTGGCATTTAAAAGAAAACCTTTAAAATGTGATACAATGCAGTTACCAATTATCTTAGCTCTTCTTGTAAACAATAGAAACTGGATTCTGTTTGTTTTTTGTAGGTAATGCAAAATGAATGGCTTGGTCCTTCAATAGCTAAACAGCTTGGTGATGAGGGGCTAAGCAGAAATGTTCAGACCCAAAATGTGAGAGAATGCATGACAAGAATGCTGAAAGAATTTGGGATTTGGTAAAAGAAAAAGTAAATGAGAGGTAATCCTAATTGTTAAGAAAATGTAAATTAACTTTAAGGATGGAAAAAGGTGAGACATAAATAATAGCAGTGTATTATTTGCACATGATTAAGCAGACTTAGGTTACATGTGCACCTCTTGTACAGTATCAACATCATTATACACTACATAGAATACTATTACATGTGTACTATGCTCTGATATCCCCTGCTACCCATATATAGCATGTAGAAATTCCCAATATTTGTAAAAGGGTGCATGCGATATTCCACACACTACAGTACAGTGGAAGTCATTATCTGCAGTATGTATAGGTTGATTCCTTTTTTATGTTTATTTTTTCAGAGGCTCACAAAATACTGTAATAAATAACTCACATTTTAAAGTAATGTGTTTATTTTTCAGCTGACTCGCGGTATTTAAACATCATGCAACCTGTTAATTGTGTGTCTGGAATACCTGACACTTTCTTGTTATTGAATTTGGATACCAGTGTCTCCACCCCAGTCAGTGTGTCGTCAGCTCAGCAGGTCAGAAATGACTTATAAACTGCAAATGGTGAAACCCCAGTTAAATAGCAGGAGTGATTTATTGCAGTATTTTATGAGTCCCTGAAAAATAAATGTTGAAAAAGGAGCAAGACCAGCATGTAGCATGTAAGTTTGTCTCTTTAGGGCAATGCGGGGCTATTGCACACAATAGTTTTAAATTGTTGGGGGTAAATAGCCATGCAAACTGTTTTTTTTTTAATGATCTTTGCATTTTTCAATAATTTCTGGATAAATGGCTGTTTTATGTATTTATTTATTTTTTATTGCAACCTTGGTTTATGAGTAAGTAACAGGGTTCCGAAAAATAGTGTAATACGTCCCCACGTGTTGCTACAACTGTTTAAATAATGTACCTGTAATTTTTATTTTCATTGTTAACATTCTGACAACTTTTTACACTTATAAATTTAAAGTCTGTTTCAAAGTTCCTTTCAAAATGTCCGATCTAGGGCACTGGGGTTTGAGATCTGTCCTCTAAATCACTGCAGGAAGAGCAATTAAAAAAAAAATTAATAATAACAACAACAAGTACTCTGGCTTTCCTGTTCCATACAACATCATGGATCGTTATTGCTGTGTTACCGCTTTGACAATGTGGGCAATAATCCTGACACTATCAGTGCACTAAAGCGGACATTTTGAAAAGAGCGTTGAAACAGATTTTAAAGTTGTAAGTGTAAAAAGTTGTCAGGATGTTAAAAATGTTGTCGGTATGTTATTTCACCCCGTTACTTACTCTTTAATATGGTCTGTAAAGTTGTAGTTAATTGTTTCACATGTATGAAACATTATGATGAAGGATACATCTTACCCTTAATCTTATGTATTTGCGCTGTTGGCTTCAACATTGAACACAACTTAGTTGGTTAACAGTGTGAAGAAAATTACATAATACAGGAATAAAATGTTAAGAATACTAGCCTCCTACTATGAAGTAAAATAGACATAACTGTTGTGACTGCATTTTTCTTTTGGCTTGTTTCAATGTTGTTTTATAAATAATAAAGAGCACTAACAGTACTATATGCATTTGTGTATAAAACAGTGCATCCATTTTACCGAACTAGTGTATTTTATCATTTGACATTATAAATAATCAATTTTGCTTGTATGCAAATACAGAATGCAAGTCATGTAGATCTTTATGAAAGTTGCTCAAGTACTATGATGGCAGGAGCTTTGAATTATTCATTTATTTTTAGCCACGAAACCAAAACTTTAATAATGGAAGTTACAGCACCTTCTAGGATAATCAGTATGAGATGCTGTGTTCAGTTTTGTTTCAGTGCCAGCTTCAACAATTGTTTGTTGATGTACTGTTCAGACCAAAATCTACAAATTTCCTTAATTTTATTAAAACGTGTGCAATTGTTTATATTTGCTTTGCTATGGATGTCTCCTGTTCAACCAACTTGTGAACACTGCAAGTATTCACATTAGAGATTCCCATCCTTTTCAGTGGAGCTGTTGTCATCACACACTGTATGAGCAGCTGTATAATTCTATACAGTAAATAAAATATTGAGACAAACCATGCAATATTTGTAGACAGCCAAAATAGATTTATAATGTCAACTTGTCATGATCACACTTCATGCAAAAACAAATACTGTATGTGCAAACATACAAACACAGCATTTTCTTTTTATGTTTATTTGCAGTGATTTCTCCATTGAAAAATACCTCCCTCCTCTCCTGTCTGCAGCCCAGTGGAAATATCACAGCGGTGCAGCTAAAGAAGTCCCTTGACAGTATGGGGCTTGTTATTAATGATGACATGTTTGACAGGCTCTGGGCAAGGTGAGGGAGGCTCAGTACTTCATTTGGAAAACTCCTTGTTTGAAAAACCAAAGGCAGTGAAGGAGTATGACTCTCCTTTTAAACCCCTGTGGGATTAACCTACATATGCCAGAGAATTCTTTAAGATACAAAAAAAAGGCTTTTGTTACACAATGAAGCTGTTTGAGGGGAACCTCGAAGGAAACTTGTTAATATAAAAATACATAATTACAGAATACAGGTTTATACTACCCTTTGTAGAACACACACATACATACACATTATATATATACATACACATACACATCTATATATATACACACACACTGCTGTGCAAAAGTCTTAGACATGCTGCATTTTTCTACTCTGATGCATTATGAGCATCAATAATTTACTCAAAGCCTCCACTAGTGTTTTCTAATATTATAACAACCTTGACTTGCATAAAGAAGGAAAAACAGAGTGAAATAGATTGCATCACTCGATTTTCAAGGTGTGGTATCCGAAGCATAATCAACAAGTTCAGAGAAACGTCATCTGTAATTGACAAACCCAGGACTGGGAGACCCAAAAAGCTCCCTGAAAGAAGATCTTTTGTAATGTATTTTATTGCAGTTGTATTAAAACTTCCCACCATTTATTTCCTACAATCTGTATCCCCAAGTTAATTTTTTTTTAAATTGACTGTCTGCTCTTTAGGGAAAAATATCTATATCAGCCGTCCCGAGTGAAGCCCATTTGAACTAGTTCAGTCACAAATGGCTGTGATCCAAGAAAATACCTGGAATGTAAGTACAGGTACTACAATTATCACAGACTGACAGCTGATTCTAATCAATTAGTTTTACTAGGAAACCAGATCTGATCTTTTGGAGGTTTTGCTAGGGAGTTAACATCAAATTCAGGAGTTGAAGAGGTCATTGAAAACTAGAATGGGACTCCCCTGTTGGAATCGGTTAGCCATAGTATAGGTAACAAACTTAGGTGTGTCTTATTAAACTCATAGTAGAACCAGGAATGGATCAAACTGCTATACAATAGGAGTCTTATTCCCATCCCTGCATACAGAGCTTTTACATACGATTTGACATAATAATTTGACATAATAGTCCCAATATTTTGACTTAAGGCTGTACTGCATAGGAGCCTTAAAGCTTCCACTGAAATTATGTTTTCCTTCATAGTGACAACTTACTGTATCCAAGGAACCAATGCAGCACAGCATCAATTTATATAGTGCTTTTGTGCAGGTGTGCAAGTAAATACTCAGATGTTGCCATTAAATGGTGTAAAATAATGGGGGCAGTTACCAGTCTTAACTTTTTTTATGTGTATTGCTTTAATTATTATTATTATTATTATTATTATTATTATTATTATTATTATTATTATTATTTTTACATTTTGGACCACTTTTTTTAAACATTCCCTGCCTCAAAATGGCTTCCCATGTACCCGCAAGGACCTCTCAGAACTACATTTCCCATCATACTCCTGCTCACATATGTAACTGATGGATTTACCAGTGAGCAGGAGGATGATGGGAAATGTAGTTCTGAGAGGTCCATGCGGGTACATGAGAAGCCATCTTGAGGCAGGGAATGTAATTTAAAAGTTTAAAAAAGTGGTCAAAATGTAAAAAAATAAAAAATAAATAAAAACAATACACACGCCTTACATAAACAGTTGTAGCAACACATGTGAACATGTAACAAAACAAAATTAAAAGGTCCTTATGTGCCCTTTAACACGTCAGTTCCGGTTTACAATATGTTGTTCAAAATACAAAATACGTCACATAAAATATAACACTTGCGAGACGATTTTGCGGGGTAGTCACACAACATGTCTTTGTTAATCTTGATTATTTGCCTCAAAGAAGAGGATTGGAACCTTCTGTGCCCTTTGTTGTTACAGGCTACCCAGACTGCTTTCCGACAAGTTTTGGCTCAATTCAGCATCCCGATGGGAGCTATTGATCTAGAACATCTTCTAGCGAGGTACTGCACGAGCCCGGTTATTAATTAGGAACCTTATTTTGAAGACTTTCTTTAACTCTTCCCATCTCACAATCCATCACTTTCGAGCTACTGAACCATGTTAACCAAAGCAATGTAAAGCAGCCCGATAGACCACAGCTTTTATATAAGTGTAAAAGCAGTAAGTGCATATGAAGAGGAAAGGAGGTCATATTAGTTCAGAAACTAGAGGATTATGCCGTACGTATGCACCACCAAGCTCTTTTAATACCTAAATATGCTTATTTTTTTGCAGATGTTTATAATGAAACCTTATGCAATTTTGTTTTAAGCTAGTGATTTCTAGAGTTTTGCTGTGTTAGCTCAAACATACTAAAAGTACAGGTTTTGATGATCTGGCTGGGTCAGGGTTCTTACTGGTCAGAAACCTGTATTAAAATACATGCCTAGCAAACAAAATACTGGTTGACAAGTCAACTGACAATACATAGCCCTGATGAATTTTAAAAAAAGAGCTTAAGATGAGTGGAACTACAACTAAAAATGATACACACACGCACACACACACACACACACACACACACACACACATATATGTATTTGTTTACCTTATCTCTATCCTACTGTAGTTCCCCCAGCAACCTATACAATTTATCAGTGCAGATGGAAAGAGGAAGAACCTCAAAGAACAAGCTTGCTCGTCAGCAGTTTCTCTGAATAGAATTCAAAGACCCATAGCTCACTTTCTTCAGCAATGCTTGGGGGCAGGAAGACTAATGTTTAAGAGTACCAGAGTGATAGTGTGAGGAGAAAGTGCTGAATACAAGAGCTCCATCTCACACACCTGCTTTTGCTCTGAATTGTTAATGGGTGTTAGGGTATGGTATACATTATGTGTATTGTATGGCAGTTTATTTTACAGTACAGTGGCATTGTTATGTTTTGTTATGTGTTCCAATAGGAATGTGAACATTACGTGGGTGTGCACTATATTAGTGGTATTTAAGGGGTATACATACATGCATGTTATATGCAGCAACAAATATTTTGTGTAAAATTCCAGTTTCCTAATATCATATAAATTCATTGCAGAAAACACTGAAATAAAAGAGCTAAAACAAGTGCATAGATATTTTAAAAGGTCTGTCCTGCTGTACATTAAATGGAAATGTATATTCTGACAAATATCTGGAGTAGCTTCTTATTCAGAAGTGCCTGTATATGCAGCTTGGTAGAAGATGTCTGTGACCTTGCAATGACTGCAGTGGTTTCTTATCTGCCCTGAAAGAGCGCACTTTGATTTTCCTGCAGGCTTAATTTAAGGTCCAAGGATGGGATGGTGCATTACGAGAGGTTTGTGGAGAAAGTAGGAAGCAGGTCTCCACTTAGCATGTTAAACCACACAATGGAAAATTTGAATCAGAGGTAATGTATGACAGCTGTCAATGCTACTCCATCTTCTTTAAGCTTTTCCCACAGGGAGTAGGACAAACAGATGGCTTGTTTTCATATCTAGTCCAGGCTTTCTACTATCCTTAACTCTCTCAATTATTAATGTGCCAGGGCATGCTCAGGCTGGCTGCATTCCAACACAAGCCTGACAATCTAGTCCGCAGTTGAAAACTAGCTACAGCCATGCTGCCGATACTCACTACTGTAAACACTATCAGGGTACCCACCCTGACATGCTAAAATATCTTTTCTGTGCTAAGACAAAAAAAAAAAAGCAAGTGTAAAAGGCCCTGGATAGTCATGGACTATATTACCAAACAATAGGTAGTCCAAGATTAGTTGTAATTAGTAAAACCATTTGTACTGTAAAATGTCTTAACCTGTATTTCAGGGAAAACAATTACCCTTGTATAGGTCATATATACATTTATTACAGGATTCATCTTTTTAAAATTATTTTCAAAGAATCACACAAAGATATGGATTATAGTCAGGTGCATGTTGTGAAATGTGTGAACCTGTTAGATTAAGTGTGGCATCTGTAAATTGACAATTTACTGAGAAGAAACACACAGACCCGCAATTGGCTGGGGGTCACCAGAGTGATTTATTGTCGACAAAAAGAGTTTCTGTTTTACAGAAGCTCTTTTTTTTTTTTACAGGACACTTTCCGTTTTACAGGACACCTAAAATAGACTCAATCAGCAGAATGTTACCGGAGGTTATTAAAAACATTATTAAGACTCCGTCAAGGTCTCTGAGCAGAATATTCTCAAACAGTGTCCACCTTTTCTTTTTTCATATCTTTAAGTGCTGATAAAGAAAAGCAGTAAAGGGGTAAGATAGCACTGGTGCCATAACTGAGAGCTGCCAAGGTCAGGTGTACTAAAACAGCTGATCATTTTCACATTTATAAAGCATGAAATGAGCCCAAATACTTTCTGCTCCCAAGTCCATTTTCAAGAACTGGAGTGGAATCCTATACTGAATACTCAATCTATAAACTTCTATTGTATGCATGATCTCTTACAGTACTGAATAAGGAAATATAATGTATAATGTATCAAATTCCAGAGTTAATTTATGCAAATAGAAACTCACACAAGCCTCCCAAACGTTGATGAAGCAGTACAATAGTATTCAATTATACTCCCAACATACCAATACTATATTACATAAAATATATTTTTTACACACACACATATATATCTATCATCAATCTAGGGGGGTTACATGTTGATCGTGTACGACTGTGGTGCTCTATCTTTTATGATTTAAAACAGCTGTAAAAGAAAAAAAATCATAAAGCTCATTCCACTTTTTTTGTATATCATTATATTTATTACATTAAATTTAGTTATAAGTGAGTCAATAAATCACCCCAAGGGGAAAAACACAAGCAGTATTAATACATAATAGCAGAAAAGAGATCTGTCGCTGTGTATTTAAATAGACTCTCACAAGCCTGCTTTTATTTGCTTGATGACAGATAATGGGGTACTGAACATCATTGTATAGACTGAAAAAAACTATAAAGACTGGTGGACAGGACACCCAACATTATGTGAATTATATTATAATTATAGGAGGCTGTGTGGTCCAGTGGTTAAAGAAAAGGGCTTGTAACCAGGAGGTCCCCGGTTCAAATCCCACCTCAGCCACTGACTCATTGTGTGACCCTGAGCAAGTCACTTAACCTCCTTGTTCTCTGTCTTTCGGGTGAGACGTAGTTGTAAGTGACTCTGTAGCTGATGCATAGTTCACACACCCTAGTCTCTGTAAGTGGCCTTGGATAAAGGCGTCTGCTAAATAAACTAATAATAATAATAATAATAATAATAATAATAATAATAATATGGAGCCAGCTATTTGCTACCCAGTACTCGTCATGCTGGCAATTAACAAAATCATCATACAGCACAAGGTCATGTGGTAAAAATGAAGTCCTTGATTTCAAGTTCCAAATATGATATCATTACATCCTTCACTAATTACAGCAACAAACATTACAACATTAGAATTATTGGTATTTCTAATGGCAGCCCAATGCCACTTAAAACCATCTACTATAATAAAGAATGGGACTAAGGCCAAATTAACCTTATCACTGCGATAGCCTTATACCCGTACATGGCTGCTTTTCTAGTGGATGAATTCAGAGATTAAGCTGCTATACATAAACCTCAGTGAACAGATCGATTCAGTTGCAATTAAGCACTTAGTATTAAGATGCTCTTTCAAGCTTTCTGGCCAGTGATTTCCTAGCTCCTATATACAACCTTACAAGACATTATCATGCCCTATTGCCAGAATATAATAGTGCATACTGGTTGGTACCACTCATAATAGTTTTGTTTTAAAGTTCTGAAATTAAACTAATCTCTTAAACAGTTACCAATGCAACAACTTTTAAAGAAGAAACTATGCATACGAATACTATACAAACTACATCATGCAAAAAGTCAGTTTGTATTTGTAAAACACTAGTAGTAGTAATATAAATTCACACGGTTAAAAGTATTTAGTTAATGTTTAGAAATGTAATTTTACTTGGGAGCCACAAAAAGGAGTACATATGAACATTTCTAAATCCAATATTAAACTTGCAGGGGTCTAAATTGGGGGAAAAAAAGAGCAAGGGCAAGAGGCAAGACTAAAGTACTCTCTTAAACAACAACAGCCTCTCACTTAGCAGCAGAGGAAAGAGAGCTGGAATATACCCCTTTTGCAGGACTGTTGAGTCATAAGAGCGTGTGTACCAGCGCTGCTCTGTGGAGAAACACAGGGCCTCTGTATCCAGGACTGCCAATCTAACACTCTTTATTATTATTTTTTTTTTATTTGTTTATTTAGCAGACTCTTTAGTACTCTTTAGGTACCATAACTGTCTCAAAAGCTTTAAAGTAATAAAAACATATGCTGTTGGTCTCTGTCATTAATGACTGTAGGTACCTTTTTTTCCGCAGAGAAATATCTGTGTCTATAAGCCTGATAGTGATGTGTTTTGTCGTGCCTCTCCTCTAGTGACAGGACAGCGTTTCCTGGATCTGCAGAGGGGCTGACAGCTTCTGATGCTGAGGCACGTCTGCTTGAGCTTTGTCAGGGGCTTTTCCTGAGACTTCTGACTGCTTTCAGGTAACAAAGAGACAACTCAAGAAGCATATACCAAATAAATATTGTATTATGTTAATAATGATAGCTGACCCTGTCTCTTATGGTGTCTGTATTCTTGGACTAAGCTGAGCGAGAAAGTGACAAGGCCATTTCTACAGTTGACACCTATAACAAAATGTACTGGAATGTTTTGGTTGGCTTTATGATAAAAATTACTGTATTTAGTTAATATATATATATATATATATATATATATATAATGTATGTATTTGTCAATTCCAGTGCTGGCTCTGGTAGTCTCTGGTAACATGGCTGGACTGGTCTTGGTATGCCCCTTTTTGAGAATGTAAACAAATTCAGCCTGACTTAATGACTGTAGGTATCTAGTCTAGACTAAACTGTGCAGTAGTAAGAATGTAGTAAACAGAGTAAACACTAATAGATTATATTCAGGTCTAACATAGAACATGCACATGGAACACTGCTGCTTTAGGTAGAAATGGTTATGCAAAGAGCTTCAAAACAGAATATGACACTGGAAACACAATGGTGCCCCTCAATATCCATACGATGATAATGTTACAGGAAGCCAAGATGTTTCTAATAATTAGAAGCAGCTGGTGCATTCATATTGATATAAGATAGACAGCTTAATGTCAAAGCTGTAATTTATATATTGTGCCACACCTTACCTACGTTAATCGTGAAATAAAATATTGGTAACTAAGGCGACAGTTAAGAATACTAGTGAATAAAACAACCCCCCCTTAGATTCTTACCTTACACGTGAAAGTTGATTACCTAAACGGAACCGGACTCTTTGTCTTTTGTTTGGAGTGAGAGAGCTGCACCTTTTCTTTTATACTTAAGCATTTCCTACAGTAATGTTTTCAGAAATGGCAAATTATTATAATAAATACATGAATAATCTATGGCAGTATTACTAAAGATATTCTTTTAAATGCTATTTATACAACCATATTTGCAGTTACAGAACAGATTTTGCTTGCAAAAAGATACTAGTTACATTGAAAAGAGTATGGCTTTTTTTAACAATACCTGTTTGTGTACCATTGCAGAAACTGAGCTGAATCCCATCAGCCTGCTGTCGTTCTTGTTTTGTAGGAAGGTTGATAACTCTGATGATGGATCTGTTAGCCTTGAAAAGTTTAAGGAAATCCTTGAAAAGACATTTCAGATCCAGCTGACGGAGGAGCAACTTCAGGGTGCAGTGAGTGTTATCGGGGACAAAGAAACAAATCTTATCTCTTATACAAAGTTGTTCACTCCATTTCACAACAGGTACCTACTTACAATGATATGAGCTGGGAAATCAGAAAAAATATACAATACTGTAAGTCACAGCTGTAGTTGCAGTTGCATGCAACCTTTTAAAGAATGATTGTAAACAAAATAAAAGGTCAATAAAAAGGAAAAAATAAATATGAAAAATAAGGGTTTTTAATGGCAAGTTATAAGTAAGCCAACCGGCATAATGTTAATAAAGGTTGATTTAAAACATTATCATTTTGAATTGGTATTGCTTCCAATTCATTTTCATACAGGCCAACAACCTGTGAGTTAAAAGAAGTGGAAAGATGCAGCCCTCTCATTCATGTCAACTTCCGTCCAGACAAACTACACTACAGAGAGAGCTTCAAAGGGGATTGGTCTCGATACAGTCACGCACAGAAGATACGACCTCTACAAGAGGTAAAAGTAACATATTAATAAGGGTTATTACCATTACAAAACGCAGGGGCAAGTCTTGGGGTTTGTTTAACTTAATCTAGGTGCCATTGTGGTGTAGAGTTTTGCTTTGTTTTCAGAGATAACTAGTTTGCTGTTCTTCTTTTCTTACACTAGCTGTGTGTCCATGTCTACAGCCTCCAAAAAAACTTTTGTCTGTTTTGTAGAGTTTTCATTAACATTTGAAAGACAAAGAAAGCATTTTACAAAGGTATTAATAACCACTGCCTGGCAACCACTATTACCGTATCATCAATTAATATACATGTAGATGACTAACTAAGGTGTGCTGGTTATATGCATAATTTCACTAAAACCTAATACTGTACTGATCATTTTCATAGTTTCACCCTGTAAGCTCATGGTGAAAACATTTTTCATCTCTTCCTTGTTAGTACATGGATGGGCCAGCGTCTCCATATTCCATTCTCTGTATGGGAAGTACTGCTTATCTAGTAGTAACTTCTAAATCTGTAACCATTATGGTGAAATTCATAAAATATTGCATAGCATTATTTACAACATGCCTTTATTAACCATTTGTAATTGAAAAACTGCTGCAATAAAGTTAATTATAAATATGTTTGTACAAGTATTTTATATTCCAAGCAACCCCATCTCGTAAACTGTATACAAGAAGAGACAACTTTAAGAAAGAGTCCACTGTCTAAAGAAGTGATGTAAACGATAGCCGTACTGTATGCTGGGTTACATTATTTCCTAGAAATATATATTTTATGAGGCACTGTATATTTCTGGGTCATGTTCTCTTCAGAATGAATATAATACTCCTTGCAATGGAACTGGGGAAACTCTGGTATAGCGTGCCTGTCAGTTACCCTGCAGAAGCCATTTCTCTGAGGAAATTTCTTTGCCATTTCAGCAAATTTAAGATAGAGAAAGAATCAGGTAGGCAAAGCGCCTGTGTGGTTCAATTAGCTGGCTTAGGCGTTTGTTCTACTTTGAGTTTTAAAAGCAAGTATTGCGGCAGTAAGCATTTTATTAAGCTTGTTAAGATTATTAAAATACTAATAGTAACAACAATTATGGCTAAATGTAGAATAGTTAGGTTCTTCTTGGGTGTCTGTTGACATAATAACAAATCTAATCCTTTAACAGGCACTAATAATGCCAGGTGGATTCTAAGTAAAGAGATAAATAATTAAAATGCATTATTGAAGCAACAGAACTCAAAACCACCCAGAATGATTAAGTTAATTGAAAATTGGAAAAATAAATGACATTTTAAGTTACTGTACATAGCCTTCAAAGCAGTTTATTATTCTAAAACCAGACTTGACAGAGATAAATCTTTTTCAACAGGGCCCCAAATATTCTTAACAAGTGAGATCATGCTTCATCTGTATAGCAAGGAGACACTATGATAAAGAAAACAAATGTTTTGGCAAATGCATTTTGTAAGCAAACTATTAATAAAATAATAAAAATGGCAAGACTAACATTCTGCTTTACTCTCTAGAGACAACAACTGCACACTTTCCTTTGCTTATAGATTTATCAGTGCATAACTAATTATTTTACATTGTAGATTATAAATGTAACTGCATGTGCCCTATTTTCTAATCCTACTTAATTCTGAATTGAGACTGAAAAAACACCAACCTGGTGCTTAACTGCCACAGGGGTGCAGGCTTTCCCTAAGTATTGCAAACAGTCTATTTTTTGGTATGCACTGTTCATTTCACAGTGAATACTGGTAAATTGAAACACAGCAGGACAGTTACTTAAACTAAATCCCTAAACTCGATCTGAATGTACTCTTAATAATATAATTTATTTGGTGTGACTGTCCTTTTTTAAAATAAATTAATGTAACTGTCTTGTTACTGAAATACTGTAGTAAATTGTTACTGTCAATGTTAATTTTAAATCCTCATCCCTCCATTTATTTAGGATTTGCAAGTGACCTCTCCCTTCAGTTTTCAGTGGCGGCCCACTGTAATTAGAGCAAAGTATACTTTTGTAGTTTTGAAAACAAATGATTAGAAAACTCTTTGTTATACTATGTCAATCTTGGGTATTGATTTGCATTTTCTTTTTCCTGGAATCGCAAAGGTCCCAGAGAAGAGAACCCTGCGGCACTGACCCAGCTTAAGCTGAGAAATCACATAATTAAACAATGGAAACAGATCAAGTCAATTCTAAAGGTCAGTGATCCCAGCGGCTCAAGAAAGGTGCCTCTAAGAGTTGTCTATGCCGTTTCTAACTCTGAAATGCAATGTTCTGCCTGCTGTGATGGACGGCTTGTGCTTAGCATTTGACCGTGACAAGGATGGTCATTTTCACTACATTCATTTTCTAAAGTTTTGTCAAGAACAACAAAGGTACATAGAAGTAGTGTAGTCATACACTTTACAGATACAGCACACACAACCTTCCATCTCAGAGACTGTCGAAGTGTGACTTTTGATATTTATTTGTGGAAAGGCTGTAATAGAGGGATTTTTTTTCAGTGTTCCTTTTTTCAATACATTGGGAAAAAACTTAACTTAAAAGAGTTAACAGTAGAATTTAGCTAGTCCATTTTGTTTTATTTAAAGGGGATGTACCTCATTATGGGTGTATTAGTAACTTTTCCAATACAATACAATTTAGGCATGAGTAAGCTAGGACAACCCTATAAATAAACAAAACCAAGGTGTGGATTTACCAATTAGAAATATTGTATATAACTTTGCAAACTAAATGTACAAGCAGTAGAACCAATCCCCCCCCCCAATACCGAAAACATTTTGGATACAAGGGGTTCGATTGTTCTGTACTTGCACCAAATCAGCCTAATTGGTACACCCTTTGGCAATACAGAAATCTGAAGAAAGTACAGCTTTCACAGTGATGTTATGTAGCAGTTCCAAGTATTATAAGGAAATCCTGAAATGAAATATCCTATTCAGAACCATGTTGTGCTATAACTTGAACTGTAGTTGTAGTTTAATTTGTTTTTTTTTTTGGTTCTTATGGGGAGGAGGGGGGGGGGGGGGGGGGGGGTGAATCAATGTCAAGGATGTTGTAATTTAACCAATTTGTTTTGTTTGTTGCATTAGTGTTTGACAGAGTTAATGTTTCATATTAACAGGCAGATGTTTTATGGCAACATGTTGATTGTTTTTTTTTTTTTTTTTTTTTTTTAATATACTAACATTCCTTCAGTGTGCAGAGGACAGAAGGCAGTCACAATCAGACTTAGCCAGTAGTCTTTCTCTGTATATATAGACAGGCATATCTTAAATATTGGGCCATATTTTCAAAGTGTTTACTATATTCTTTAATTAACTCAAATTTTTATTTATTTATTTTTTTAAAAAAAAAAAAATTAAAGAAAACTAGAACCAATACAACTAAGTTATATCATCCAAGTTATCCTAAGCACTCTCAAGATGTTTCATATTCATCCTGCAAACATTAACAAGAATTTTTCTCCTTTCAAAAATGTAGGAGTTACTTAAAGAATGGAGGAAATGCTTTGGAAATATGGCCCACTGTAGCTTGTGTTAAACTGTATGGCAATCCTTATTATCTTATTGTGTTACTGGCCAACCCACCACACAGTCTAAATTGTTCCCTCTGTAGCTGTGGAAGAAGTGTAAATGTTTATTTATGGATACACTATTGTTTAGCCTTTGCCTGGTATAAAAAGTAACAAAAAAAAACAAAACAAAAAAAATAACACAACACTACATAAAAAGGTTTTACACTGTCCACTTTTTATTCACACAAGTAAGCAAGACACCATAACTTAAATACCCCCCCCCCCCCCATATCTAAGACATTTTACAATAAAGTGCTGGCAACAAAGCAAACCAAACCTACTAAAACAATTGCATTTAGAGTAGTTTTATACCAACAGTAAAAGGTATAAAACTAACAGTATTTGCTTATTACATACTGTCTTGTTTGCTGTATTTTTGCCCAGTGAAGTAAAAGTTGCATTAGAAAGTAAAGTAAAAGCTTATACATGTATGGACAGGCTATGACTGTAAAGAGCTTCATGCAAAAAAAAAAAAAAAAATCATATTTAGCCTTTAACGATTGTGTTCTGTACAGTTCTATACTTTTTTCTTTGTCCAAAAAAGGACAATAATGTGGTGAAATGGGATGAGAAGATCCTAAGTAACTTAACAGTTTCAGTTTGTTATACTGAAAAAGAATGTGTATTATAACTTAATAGATAAAATTAGTTTACTGGTCTGGGAAATTATTTTTCTTAGCCCTGTCTGAGCTAAACTGGCTCATGAATAGGGTGCCAATTAGCAGACTCATTTTCTAGACTGTATTGAAACGGGGGAGATCTCTGCTTTATTAAAAAAAAAGCACAAGAGAGACCATTCCATGTACCATAGAGCTAAAAATAAATTTCTAAAAACGTACCGTCTCTCCTCCCACCGTTTACTTACTGTAGTTTTCATCAACATTTTCAGGCACAAAATTAATTTGAATGTACTAATTAAGCCATTTTGCATTACTTTTACTTAGAACTTTTATCTAGGTTACACCTTTACCTCACATCTAAAAACAAAAAACGAGCATTAATTTGGTAAGGCCTTTGTGAGGTTAGTAGTAAATGCACTTTATAAATCAAGAAAGCACATGTTTAAACATTTACAATAGGATTTTAGTTGACTGCTGTAACATTTAATCTAGCAATCTTACATTACAAAAGTTAGTATTAAATAGTATATTACAAATTGTCTACTGATGCCTGAAGTTCTTGTTATAGACAAATAACAGTTTCAATGTATAAATATATTTTTTAGAAAATCCAGTTTAACGTCTAGTATTTGTTCCTTATCGAAAAGTGCAAATACAAATACATTCAAGCTGTATAATAACTTTGATTTAATTAGAACTCTTGACAAGCAATCTGAGGTACCATACATTCTAAAGGGACTGCTTTCTAGGGCTGTGTTCGAAAGTTTGTTTGCTAACCTGGAATTCTAAGGTAGTTTTAAACCTTCAAAGGTTTTTTTTTTCTCTGTTAATAGAAACCGTTTGACAATGTGTGAATACTATACAAATCACACATTAAATGTCACTTGCATGCAAAATTTGATCTTTTGATTTGTATAATGCATATCACTTGAACAGTTGTTGTATTAAAATCCACTACCAAGTCATTATATGTACAACTCTATATGGTGCTGCTGCCATGTATTGGAGCGTGGTATATTGTGCCAAAGCACTGGGGGGGGAGGGGTACCTATAGCAGTTGCAGTGCTTCAGTAAAATATGTACTGAATACCTATTGTACAAGACAGTGTAAGAGAAGTGCTATGGTAGAACATGTTTGAAAAACATAAATATACGCCAACACTAATAATTTTAATTTCGAAAACTGAGCACCGTCTGCCCCACCCTGCTCCAGCTCATGTTATCCAGAGGCAAACCTTTAATTTATTCATTTGCCGTCTTGACAGAAAAGCCTTGTATAGCGTAAGCTATATTTAAAGAAATGTCTTGGAACACCTCTGCTGTTTGGGATTTCTTTGTTAAATGCCCAGACCAAAAAAAAAAAAAAGTTGAATGCAAACTGTGCAAGCAACTGTTGATGTATCATGGAGGCACAACCAATCTCCAGGGTAACTTGACAAGCATAAGTTCCTATTTTTTAGTAGTAAAATGTGACTTTGACTGACAACCTGCTTGGAATGGTAATTGTTAAATAAAGCTTTGTTTTTGCCCAAGTCTGCTGCAGTTGGTGTTGCTGCAATGCAAGCTTACTATATACAGTATATCACAAGCAGCATCAACTACGTGTACATAAACAATGTGTACTTTTATTTAAATGATAAAAACATGATTAGTGTTCTATATAACATATTTTTAAACCACGTGAATGTTTTATTACATTTATATGGCTTACCTGTAAAATTTGATTTTCAATCAAATATAAAACTAGTAGCAATGGTGATGTCACCAGTATACTATGCAAATTAGTACCATTGAAGGTTCGAACCTTCCTTTGGTAATGTGTTCCTAACCTTCGAAGATCAAAATGTACCCTACGTTGCAGTCCTACTGCTTTCCATCATACAAGTAAGAATTACATATTAAATCTTAGCAGTTATACATTAAAATCCTGCTAGATTTTATTAACCATTTAACAATAGCTGTAAACTATTAATAACAATAATAATAATAATAATAATAATAATAATAATAAGGTTAAATACATATAAAAAATGAAAAAAAAAACAAAACTATCAGATGCACCTCATGTAGCGCAATCTGATTGGGAGAAGACATGTGGTAAAGGAAGCTTTGAGAGGAGTGAAGTTTAATTGCTGTTTAATGCAGCAACCAGAACATTTCCACAACATCTCTTAGCTTAGCAAGAAATTTTTTTATCAAAGGCTTGTGTTGAGAGCACAGGCAAAGCCGTCTGTAGGACACTCTCAACATCCCTTAGTTATACAGAAACAGTGGGGTTTTCAAAAGACACCGGAACTACAAGGTAAATACAGAAACAAAACCCATATGTCTCTTTAAAACTAAATGTGTATAGAAATGTTCCACTGGTATCCGGGTCAGTGCAAATTATAATAAAATAAACACACGTACATACACAACAGAAGAATACTATTTCCTGTCCCTGGCAGGAGGGGTGGATTATAGAGGCTGTGAACCAACCTGAACCAACCTGCACAAAGATAACATCGTTGAGAAGAACCGTGCCCATGTTAAGAAGTTCATGTAATAACACTTCTAGACATCTGCTGCATGCCCCAATCTACGTCTCCATGATCTAGTCTAGTGCAGTGGTACTCAACTCTGGCCCTCAGGATCTATTCCAGTCCTGGTCTTCATTCCAACCAGGTCCTAAATTAGTTAATTGCCTCTTAACAGCTTCAATTAACTACATTAGAACTTGCTTGGTGTAAGAACCTGGACTGGATTGGATCTCGAGGGCCACTGATCTAGTGCCTCCTCTACAAAGTGTAATTGCTGTTTAGGCACATGATTGTATTTCACACATCCACCTGTCACAAATTAAAGCAATTATGCAAAGAACCAAAAGACATTCTGTTGACAGGGACCAGTAATACTATTGTTAGTGGTTAAGTGGATTACATAAATTGTAACCCCCCCTTTATAAGAATTATACTGTAGATCAGGGGTAGGCAACCCTGGTCCTGGAGTGCCACAATCCTGCTGGTTTTGTAGGTATCTCTTAAATCATCAATTGCTGAATACCTGGAACACATGGTAATTCTGACCAATTAAGCCAATCATTAAATTAATTAGGGCTTTGACAAAACAGAAACCAGAAGTGTCTGTGGCACTCCAGGACCAGGATTGCCTACCCCTGCTGTAGATTATTATACCATAATTATAAATCTTGGTTACATGGTATTGTGCTATAAAGACATAGTTCACTAACAATGAACAAATAACATTTTATTGAATTAAACAACAAAGTTTATCAATAAATGAGCAGCTCATTGTTGCAGTGTACCTTTCCATTTGTCCTTAAGCATGTTCATCTTCTGCACTGGTTCTTTAAAGGTAGCACCATATTTACAGGTGGTTGTCAGCTTTGACAAATCAAAGGTTGCAGCACATTTCACTTTTGTTAGAACCTCCACTCTAATTTTTATTTTTTCTGTTTCTTCTTGCCATCCATTTCAAAGTAGGCATCTTTACTTTTGGTCTTCACTGCAGGGTGTCTTGTTACAGAAGGCGCAATCTTTGTATTTGAATAGGGCTTTTTTATAGATGAACCTTGAGCTTTTCCAGACTTTGGAGGTCCCTTCGCAGAAGCTGCAGTCTTACCTGCTGTCTGTGTTGTGGGTGCTGGAGCCTTTGGAGTTCTGGCTACAGTTTGGGGAATTTTAACTACAGACAATGGTGTCCTTGGAGAACTATTAGAATTAGCAGTAGGAGTTCTGGGTGTTTTGGTGTTTTTTGGAATGATCCTTGGAGAAGGATGGCTTTTGGTCTGTAGATTATTACATACTATATCAGTGGACAGCGGTATTTTAGCTGAAGTCTTAGGGATTGTAGTCCCAGAGGATGGGGCCTGGTTCTTTGCAGAAGACTTGGGAGGTGCACGACCTAAAGCAGGTAATGGCCTGGAAGTGTGACTGTTTTTAGCAGGGGTTTCTGATTTGATGGCGTTTCCAATCCTAGGTGAAGAAGGATGTTGTTGTTCAGAAGGCTGAACGCCTTTGGTGTTCAACCTCAGTGTTGCTGCAGGAGACCCAGCCCGTCGTTCTGAAAGCCTTCTTTGAACAGAAGAAGCTGGTGATGCTGTGCTGGCAGTAGGTAGCTTGGGCTTTTCAGGTGCCTTTTTAGTCGGCATTCTTGGAGTCGACATCAGTGAATTAATGGGTTCTGAACAAACTGAAGGTGTCTTTGATCCAGAGGGTACAGGATAGCACCTGGGGGGTGAAGGGGCTAGTTTGGAGAAGAGTCTTGGATTCCTGGTTGATGGCTTGGAGCACTTACCAGATGGTTCTGAACAAACAGATGGACTCCTAGATAAAGCTGGGGGTGCACATTTAGATGAGGGCTTCAGCCTGGACACCATTGGGGAATGTGTCAAAGGTGACTGGGGACGCCTTGCCTGGTTTTCTAGATTTTTTGTTAATGTTATAGGTGTTCTGGCTGAAGAGTAGGGGCTTTTAGATGAGGCGTCTTGGGGTCTACCCCCAGTCAGTGTAGAGGGCGGCTGTGGAGATTTACTTTGTGGTGGTGGAAGTTTTTTTGCTAGTCGTGGTGTTGTTGCAGGGGAATGTGGGCATTTAGATGGGGTTGGCGCTCTGTTAGTAGTTAGTCTGGGTACTGCAGGAGAGCTAGGCTTAGAAGGCATGGACTGCAGATTAACTGCTGATAAGGGGTTCATAGTAGGTGGCTGAGGAGTTCTGGCCGGGGATGGTGGAACGTCAAGAGAACCTGAGACTCCTTTCTGGAAGGCAAGGATTTTCTGTTCGAGAGTGGTGAACTGTAACACCCGGCAGGGGTCATACTTTAACAGGAAGCCTTGAAGGGTGTCCCACCCACCACCTACACGTACCATCACATGCTTGCCATGCAACATCTGTAATAAAGTGAAGAAAACAGTATTTACAATGTGGTATAAATTCAAAAGGGATTCTCGTTTCAAAACATTTGCAACATGCCAACTAAGACTTTCTTTCTAGCATAAATGTTAAAAAATGTGCATCTAGAAACACCTAAAGTATACAAAAGCACTGGGCCCCTTTTTAAAACCATGCTCAAATGCAACAGCATGTGTTCTGAGTGATAACAAAATTATGTTTTAAAACTAGCAAGAAACAATAATTGAACTGCTCTCTTACAATTTGGTTGTTTCTTGATAGTTTTTGCTTTATTCTTCTCAGAACATATTCTAGAGGAGGGAGTAGAAATACAAGAAATGGAATGATGCTGATTATTAAACAATTTGAAAATGTACTGAAATAAAAAAAAATGTATTGGAGAATGAGTGAATGTTGGATAGCATTAAATCTGTCCAAGCCAATCAAATAATTTGAAATTACAAATATTCCAGTAATTTTAAGTGTTAGGAGAGGCTAGAACCTTATGAACAAACTATTTTAGTAAATGCTCTTTGCAAACAACTTCTGGTTCTATTACTGCAGACAATCTTGGTGTAAGGTTAATGACAGCTTCCTGTAGTCAGACCCTTGTAATAAAACATGTCCTCCTGTCAACTGCATTAGATCAGCGAGGCTTTCCTCGGATTTCTGAATGTCTGTGTTTCAAAAAACATGTGGAAAGCAGAACATGAAGTACCAGTGTCACTCTGCAGTACTTATTTACCATAAACACCAGCTGTCTTTAAAATATATTGTATTTGTTTTAAATCAGCCCAGTGTTTACAAATCAACCAATTAAAACATATGTGTTTTTCTGCAACACTTGGGTACTACCCCAAAGGGGAAGTGTTTAGCATGTGGTGTTATTTAGAAAAATACATTTTATATCTCTGAAGGGCAGCACCATGTTTATTGGTTTTCATCCAATGTAATACTTCTTGATAAAACATCGGAGAGGCTGCTTTAATAGCACTGCAATGCAAGTACAAAAATAGATCACTCTCTTTAACAGATTGGTGTGGCTAGCTGCATTTTGAGAGCACTTTACCAGGAAACTGCTTTTTCCTAATGTTTCAGGTCATACCCATTTCACATCTTTTTTTATTATTAAAGGAAAAAGAAAAAGAATGATGGTAGATTTTGCTGACAATGCAAAATGCTTGTTCGAGTTCTTTAAATAACACAAGGAACATTTGGTTACGTTACTGGTAATGCATGACAAAATTCTTGAAGGAGATACAAAATTAAAGTTTAACATCTTCTACAAAGGTGTAAAGGCTTTGTTCCTGGTGACTAAGAATCATTCAGCAAACAATTAGTGTTACCAATTAGAGTTGTACCAAAGAAACTTTGTCTTGGAATAGGTAACATTCTATTATGTTTGAAGTATAAAAAAAAGGAAGAAGGGTTTTAGCACTAATTTTGCTTTGTAGTTTGAAGAGCAAAAAACTGAATGAACTGCAACACAAACCAACTGTCTTCCTACTAAATTTCACACCCCCCTCCCTCCTCACTCCTCCCTCCTCCCTCCTCTTTATAGTTATGTCTCTTATCCTCGGTTATATTTAATGTCTCTTATCCTCGGTTTTCCTCTCTAGTGTAGCAGCACCCACACTGGTTTTTATGCTTACAATAAGTACTGTACCAACAACCCATCGGCTAGTTTGTAGGCAGTTTATGTACAGTCAATACAGCTGTACTGCATATTTACACAAGTTAAAGATGGAGCCAAAATATTCAGGACGTTGACATGCAAGTAGAGTTCTGTTTCCTTATGGACCACCAAGCTATAAAAGAACCCCTGTTCCTAACAAGGAGAGCACCACAGCTGGGCTTAATGAGCTCCTTCCTTTTGGTAGCATTGATGTGGTGTTTATAATACATTGTATTGTCCCCGTCCAATTTAGAGTGTGTTCTTAAAATTGTGTCTTATTAAAAAGGGTAAAAGAAAGTATGTCTTAACTGTAGGAAAATGGAAGCATCATCATCTTCAGGTTACCTTGGCTAAAGCACTACAATAACTGAGTGGGATTCAAATCTGCAGGCATAATGCTCAGAATTGGTATTGACCTTTCTTTTTTAGAATGTAGACTTGAGCAATATGCTCAGAATCCATGGCATTTGTTATGACCATCTGTATGCAGCAAGTTTGGGGTTCTCAAATACCCATATTTGCATATTTATTATTTAAACCATTCATTCAATTGAAACAAAACACAATTATACTGAACTTCATCAATATATTCTAAGGAAAATATTGAATGAACTCCATATTTAAATTTTGCTTCCTACTCACCCTTATGAACAGAATTTTATCTCCCAGTCTGTATCTGCCCTCAGATAAATATTCAATTGAAAACCTGTGAGAGCAATTGCAAGGTGGGTCTTCCGCAATGTTCTGGACCTGAAGCAAAAATACAAAAGGACAAAATGAGATCCGGTTTACTTTCTGCTTACAGACATCACTGTAATAAAGATCAAGTCTTTGCACTGCATTGCTGATGCTCTGAACACATTTGTTGTTTGTTTTGTCACGGCTTTTTAATGGATGGGTGTTGTATGAAAAACAACCTTGTCATTTCATATAACAAACAAAAAATGCAAAGAAACTGTGCAAAAGGAAAGTTCACCAGTGTCTCGCATTTTGCAGTATTTATTTCACAGTATTTATTTCACAGCACTCTTTCACATATGTATTGAACATGTATTGAACAAAAAAAAAATACACAGAAAAGACTTTGCCGTAGATACAGATTTTCTTTCTCCTAGCCAGATAAGAACCACAAAATCAGGGAACAGTGTAATAATAAATAAATATTGATAGTGTACTAAATTGATTGACAAAATGTGAAATGACTTCTAATTTTCTTAAATACTATATTGTATTATATTTTATCGTGCAAGGTTTGGAAATTGTTTAACTTCATTTGGTTACACACAGTGAATTTCAATAAGAAAAAAGTATTTTTGAAGCCCTCTGCCAATAAAAATCAACACCAACAGCCTAATATAGAAAACACTACATTTCTAACTAATCATTCTGACCTTTTCAGTCTGTGTGGCATCTTTCTCACTGCCGAAAAAGCTTAGAAGGAAAGCTGAAGGAGACTGAATAATCCAGGAAGAAGCAAGAACAAAACATGGAAAGAATAAATACAACATGAGCATCATGCAAACTGGATGGGAAAGTACAGCAAAATTATACCGAAAGAAAGAAAAAAAGAATGTATGGAAAAAGGTGCTATTGTGCTCATCAGGCACCATTTACCATTTTTTGGAATCTAACGCAACCGTGATTTTTTTTTTATTATTATTATTTTTTTTAAAGTCATGTTCAGTAGGGCAGCAGTGTGGAGTAGTGGTTAGGGCTCTGGACTCTTGACCGGAGGGTCGTGGGTTCAATCCCAGGTGGGGACACTGCTGCTGTACCCTTGAGCAAGGTACTTTACCTCGATTGCTCCAGTAAAAACCCAACTGTATAAATTGGTAATTGTATGTAAAAAGCACTGTATTTACATTTCTAATCTTTAAATTTTATTTGCCACAAGCCTTGTTACAGAGCAGGTCTGAATCTGTTTCATTTACCTAGTGAACAGTAATGTTCACAGCATTGAGTCTTATGGTGCCAACCCAGCACTTCCTAATCAACACCTTTACTTTTTATAACGGTTCTTTATCCAATTACTTATTCTTCCCTCAACCTGCTAAAAAGTATCTCTTCTCTTAATTTTCTGAACAAGTTATACTAATTTGTAGAACTATAAAAGCAACATTTTGCTTAAATGTCAACAAACACAAACCATGATGTATGATACTGTTACATGACAGCACAACTTACTTCATTAGTGGGTTTTCAGAAAACCCAATGCACATTAAGAATTTAGCCTTCGAGCTATTTTGAACAGGACCAATGCAACATGGACGTTTGCTTCACTTACGGCTTCATGAAGGTCCCCATGATTACAGCACACACTGAAAGTTTTGATAGGAGCAGTCGGTCCTGTTGTGATGAGCAGCGTTTCTTCCAACTCAATTTCCTTTTCCAGCTTAACCAGAACTGGAGGTTCTACACCATACCTGACATACAAACATTGTTAAAACAAAACAAAACAACCCCACACCTTAAAATACATTTTACAGAAAATGTACATATTCTTAAACACTTACTGGGATACCATCCTTCCAATTTCTAGCAGGCAAAGGCACACTTGCCTAGGTTCCTTGTGTAAAACTGAAAAGACAAAACAATATGCATTCTTCTTTGTTGACAGGATTATTTATTTCTTTCATCACACATTCAAGATGTACTGTGACAGGCACTTTTTGTTTTTAAACCGAAGTGAAAAATCAAGCTAAAAAACAGACAAAACAGAAATAAATGCTACAGAGGTTTTCAATGAAGCATGACAAAACCCAACCGCAGCACTAAGTCTCCCTATCTCAGCAAACTTGAAACTATGAAGAAAGACAGATTTGTAAACTAGACATGGTTTTATATCTACATTAGAAATTGTACTATATGCATAACACTGTGAATAGCTTTCCTCTAAAGCCTTAAATAATAAAAAAAAAAAAAAAAAAAACCTCGACACCATCCGCACACTTTTAAATAAAGTTATCAGATGCACTGTATTCACCTTTCCAATAACTATGTACAAGTAGTAGCAGTATTCGTAAATATAAAAAAGGGACAACTATTCATTTTTATGTTTGTCTATTTAAGTATAGCAAATAACAAACTTACCATATTTGCTCGTGTATAAGCAGAGAAATTTAACCCCAAAACACAATCCTGAAGAAGGGGGGGGGGGGGGGGGGGTCGACTAATACACGAGGAAAAACCCCCTTCTGTCAGCAAACCTTTAATGTTTGCAAAAGTCATGGCCGGTGTGTGGTTACTGTAATCCCTGTCTGTACCTAGCAGGGTTTAGGACCCAGGGGAGCCCTGTGGTAGGCATGCATTCAGTACACGAGGGAAGTTCAGTTACAGTACTTAGCCACGTACCTGCACCCTGTCCCCCTGCCCGCCAACAACGCCAACAACATTACCTTTTCAATAGCATGACTCTGCAACATAGTGCTTCTGTGAGAAACAGCAGCACATCAATTGTTGTGGGCAAATCCTTGTTGCCCTCGCTGCCAGAGCAAATGCTTCTATTTTCTCTCAAATCAAAATGCAAACATCTGAAGATTTGGCAAAAACGATTCTGTGACATTGTCTATATATAAAAAAAATGAATCCCATGTTTGTTTACATCCAGAGTGGTCACGTAAAACACAGATGCAGCTGTACAGCCAGACCACACCACCTCTCACATTCCACTGAAATACACACTTCCATGTGGGCTAAGAAGGAACTGGGGGTGGGGCTTGTATACTAAAATAATACTATTGTAGGCTATAGATGTACTGCGGTTCTAGGTAGAAGTGCTTATAAAATTGTTATTTTTGCATATCTGCCGCTCAAACGTCGTCAGGATATCAAATACATATATTTAGGAAAACTAACACCTGAAGTGCACTCTAACAACAGTTTCAATTTCAGGACTTACTTTTTGTTTTCTGTTACACTAAAAACTTACCATCTCTGTTTCAATAACAAAAATGAAAAAAAAAAAAAAATTATACCTGAATCTCACCCTCACAATGGGGGGCTTGACTTTTACACAATGTCGACTTTTACTCGAGCGAATACGGGAAACATTTACTTGAAAAAATATATAAATATATGGTGTACAACAGTAAAGTTAATTATTTGTTATGTCATGTATAATTATTTTTTACAAAATACAAAAAAAAAAAAAAAATGTCCCCAAAACAAACAAAAAAAAGGCATTGCTTCAGTGAAGTACAATTCTGAGCAGATGGTTGGAATTGAGGTTACACATGCCTCTTTGGTTAGTTTATTCACATTCTTATTTTACTTTACTAAACTGCCATGTCCAGTTTTCTTTAAAATGCGAGAAGGGATCTGAGCTGCAAATCTCAGTACACAGGGGACACAGTCAGAGCGCTGTGTTTTTGTTTGTTTATTTGTGCAGCAGAGGACTAGTGAGTCAGAAGCTGCAGCCACGGAGCCAGCACAACTAGCACTGCAGAGCACAGCACAGCAGAGCACCATTGTACTACAACCCAGCCCAGCAACTGAGCACCACTGTACTACAACCAGAGCACAACAGAGCACCACTGCACTACAAACCAGGACAACAGAGCACCACTGTACTACAACCCAGCACAACAGAGCACCACTGCACTACAACCCAGGACAACAGAGCACCACTGTACTACAACCCACCACAACACAGCACCACTCTACTACAACCCAGCATAACAAAGCACCACTGTACTACAGCCCAGCACAACAACAGAGCACCACTGTACTACAACCAGAGCACAACAGAGCACCACTGCACTACAACCCAGGACAACAGAGCACCACTGTACTACAACCCAGCACAACAGAGCACCACTGCACTACAACCCAGGACAACAGAGCACCACTGTACTACAACCACAGCACCACAGCACTACAACCCAGGACAACAGAGCACCACTGTACTACAACCCAGCACAACAGAGCACCACTGCACTACAACCCAGGACAGAGCACCACTGTACTACAACCCACCACAACACAGCACCACTCTACTACAACCCAGCACAACAAAGCACCACTCTACTACAGCCCAGCACAACAACAGAGCACCACTGTACTACAACCAGAGCACAACAGAGCACCACTGTACTACAGCCCAGCACAACAACAGAGCACCACTGTACTACAACCAGAGCACAACAGAGCACCACTGCACTACAACCCAGCACAACAGAGCACCACTGTACTACAACCCAGCACAACAGAGCACCACTGCACTACAACCCAGCACAACAAAGCACCACTGTACTACAACCCAGCACAACAACAGAGCAGCACTGTACTACAACCCAGAACGACAGAGCACCACTCTACTACAACCCAGCACAACAAAGCACCACTGTACTACAGCCCAGCACAACAACAGAGCACCACTGTACTACAACCAGAGCACAACAGAGCACTACTGTACTACAGCCCAGCACAACAACAGAGCACCACTGTACTACAACCAGAGCACAACAGAGCACCACTGCACTACAACCCAGGACAACAGAGCACCACTGTACTACAACCCAGCACAACAGAGCACCACTGCACTACAACCCAGCACAACAAAGCACCACTGTACTACAACCCAGCACAACAACAGAGCAGCACTGTACTACAACCCAGAACGACAGAGCACCACTGTACTACAACCCTGCACAACAACAGAGCACCACTGCACTACAACCCAGAACGACAGAGCACCACTGTACTACAACCCTGCACAACAACAGAGCACCACTGCACTACAACCCAGCACAGAGCACCACTGTACTACAACCCAGGACAACAGAGCACCACTGTACTACAACCCACCACAACACAGCACCACTCTACTACAACCCAGCATAACAAAGCACCACTGTACTACAGCCCAGCACAACAACAGAGCACCACTGTACTACAACCAGAGCACAACAGAGCACCACTGCACTACAACCCAGGACAACAGAGCACCACTGTACTACAACCCAGCACAACAGAGCACCACTGCACTACAACCCAGGACAACAGAGCACCACTGTACTACAACCACAGCACCACAGCACTACAACCCAGGACAACAGAGCACCACTGTACTACAACCCAGCACAACAGAGCACCACTGCACTACAACCCAGGACAGAGCACCACTGCACTACAACCCACCACAACACAGCACCACTCTACTACAACCCAGCACAACAAAGTACCACTCTACTACAGCCCAGCACAACAACAGAGCACCACTGTACTACAACCAGAGCACAACAGAGCACCACTGTACTACAGCCCAGCACAACAACAGAGCACCACTGTACTACAACCAGAGCACAACAGAGCACCACTGCACTACAACCCAGCACAACAGAGCACCACTGTACTACAACCCAGCACAACAGAGCACCACTGCACTACAACCCAGCACAACAAAGCACCACTGTACTACAACCCAGCACAACAACAGAGCAGCACTGTACTACAACCCAGAACGACAGAGCACCACTCTACTACAACCCAGCACAACAAAGCACCACTGTACTACAGCCCAGCACAACAACAGAGCACCACTGTACTACAACCAGAGCACAACAGAGCACCACTGTACTACAGCCCAGCACAACAACAGAGCACCACTGTACTACAACCAGAGCACAACAGAGCACCACTGCACTACAACCCAGGACAACAGAGCACCACTGTACTACAACCCAGCACAACAGAGCACCACTGCACTACAACCCAGCACAACAAAGCACCACTGTACTACAACCCAGCACAACAACAGAGCAGCACTGTACTACAACCCAGAACGACAGAGCACCACTGTACTACAACCCTGCACAACAACAGAGCACCACTGCACTACAACCCAGAACGACAGAGCACCACTGTACTACAACCCTGCACAACAACAGAGCACCACTGCACTACAACCCAGCACAGAGCACCACTGTACTACAACAAGAGTACTTTCCCATGCACTTATGGGTTACTGTACTGTGTTATTATTTTGTGAAACCTTTTTGTTTGGGACAGAAAACCAACAGTTTTACCCCGATACCAGCAATGTTATGGGGTTAAAACGGTTTTCAGTCCCAAACAAAAAGCTTCACAAAATTAGAAAACTGTTTGGACATTCACTTTGTCACCCACACCACTCACCTCCTGACAGGCATGTATACAAAGACATCAGATTGAAGAGAAAACAAAAAAAATAGACTAGACGGCAAACTTTGACGTGCGCAGGTATGGCATGGTATTGCAAGTGCTCTTTCATTTGATGTACATGCGTACGTCCCGGAGCTGAAGTGGTTAATATGTTGATGCACCATGACAAGGAATACATATTTATGTATTTATTGATTGATTAATATTGTGTCTGTGGTCAACTCCATCGTAGAGAATACTTCGACAAAGAGAACATTTTGCTTGTTTCCCCGAGTGGTGTTCTCTTAGCCGTAGACTACTGTGCTATATTCCCAATCCAAATACAGATCTAGAAATGACTCATATTGCACAGTAGTTTCATCCATCCCAGGTGTTACTACTAGCTTGATTAGCCACAGTACAGATAACAAGCTCACGTGTGGAATGGATGAAACTGCTATGCAATGGGAGTCTTATTTCCAACCCTGCCTGCTTTACACCCTTTCAATAAATGTTTAGAAATCTTCAATAAAGGCATTCAAAAGGACAAATTTGCCAATGCCTTGTAATAAAAGAGACAGACTCTAAAATCTTTAGAAAACAAAACAACCAAAAAAACCCTACAAAAGATCCAAACAGGCTTGACAAAGACTCACCCAAACCCTCAGATTCAAAGAGGTATGTCTCATCCACTCCTACATCTCGGCACCAGCACAAGAAATTAGCAGTGTTGTCACGAGCAAAGAAGGAACCCGATGGGGCAGCTGTTTTGCATGGGACTTTCTTCATGGGAAAATGCTAAACAAAAAGGAAAGATATATCTTGTTATAGATTAGGAATAGCAAATATTACTAGGCAAAGTATATTAGATTTCCCCATACCCTGGAGAGCATGCGGTCAACCTCTAATAACTACATTACCAAAATCGTCATAAGCATGATTTTTGTAGGAAAGGAAAAACACACTGTATAAAGTTACAAGTTACCAGAAAGAAACAACTTTGTAAATTCAGGGTCTTTTAAGCAGTTTTGAGTTGCGTTTTATTCTTTAAGAATTCTTTAATAATTTGTTTTATTTTTTCCATTCAGATATTCATACATCGTGTAGTAAAAAGTTTTGAAAATCTGGCCCAGTAACTGTTCGAGCATAATTGTTATTTTCAAAGAGGTCCCATGTTCTATAGTGTACTTGAAGTTTGCTTCCTAATGAAATTTGATCAGGCCACCTGGTTCAATAGCCTAGATTTCCTTGAACAAGTCTAAGACCTTTGATATCCACAAAACAGGTGGGACCTTGGTTTGGCACAGCTTATTTTAAATACTCCAACCAAAGCTCCATTAAAGTTGTTGAGTACATATATATATCCATATATATATACATATATATGTCATTCCTCCCAGACAGCTGTATACAAATGTCTGCAAAATTAACCATTAGTATGTAGTGCATTCTATATCACCAATTAATCACAGCTTAGCCCCAATGGAATTGCAGTTCAATTAATATATGTGGGTCTCAGTGCTATATTTACTTGATACAACTGTTCACATTATCCTATTAAAATAAGCTATCCTGAATGACAATATGGTCTTCTTTGTTAGTATTTTTGCTGAGTGCAGAAAAATGAAATATAACTGAGCCCTGAGCCAGATCCAGGCAGAAGTATAGCAACTACTATTACAGAAGAGAGACATCAAGCTTACTGTACTTATTCTCAATTACATCAGCTAGATAGCAGCGTTAGATTATTTTGACATCCTTTATTTTTAGATACAACAGCAATTTGTAAAACTGTGCAAAATAAATAAACACGACACCTCCACCATGAACAAAGCTGCGGAAGTGTAAGCACTTTTTTTTTTTTTTTTTTTTAACACTGCAAAATAGATCAGAATCAAAAGAAAAAACTGGAGTTAATTGTGCAAAAATACAACGCATTGAGTTCGAACCCAGATTTGATTCAAATAAAATGAATAAATAAAATGACATGACTGCAAAGTCACTAGCACTACTGTGTGCTTACCTTCCATTGGTCTGTGCTGCAGCATTCTCGTACTTTGCTCTGAAGGACCCCGATCAGCTGACAAAGTAGGACCCCATTATCCAGCTCTTCCATGAACCGCTCTGCCTTTACTTCTCGATCTGGAATAACAGGCAGAGCCCAGTCAGATTACAATTCAACAGATAAAAGTCATGAAAGGGTTTAGATTATCCAATTGCACAGTAATATTAAATGAGGCATGCAGTAAATATAACTGTTTCGTTGTTGGAATATACCAGTATTTAGCTACATGTGTATAATAATATTATAGGTGATACTCTTTTTTTTTTTTTTTTTTAGGTCCACAGTGCGTTAAAAATGTTCCAGGAACCTCAACCATACTTCAACTTTTTTGTCTTTCACTATTTGAAATACAAGAAAATCAACTTACTGTATGTAGCTGAAAGTCTATTATCAGAATGGGATTTAAATTCCGTCAATGTTAAATCATTTGAAAATCAGCATGTATTAGTTATTTACATAAACAAAAAGGTGTATTTCATGAAAAGGCTCCAAGTAGTTTATTAAAAAACAAAGTTTTCTTTAATAACATTACAATTCTAAACTGACAGGCTGTTCTTATTACAGAACAAATATCACTGACAGGGTTTGTTATATAAATGGCATCCTGCCCAGGAAACTTGCATTAAAATATTGTTTTGTTATAATCCCACAAAACAGAGATCTTTTACCCAACATGCCGCTCAGCCAGATAGCTAAGTCTTCCTGCATGGGCACCAGGGTGGCTTCATGTCGCACCGAGAGCCACTGGTCATACTGGAAAACATCTGTCAAGCCTGGTCCATGTCTGGGAGTCAAAGGACTTCTAGGGCTCAGAACAGGAACGTCAAACCTTTCTCCAAACCACCCCTACAAACAAGAAGATGTTTTGGCAAAAAGCGTTGTTCCCTTTTCTTGAATTTAACCCTATTCCAATGCCGTTGGCATGTACTGATGGTTCATTGTATCACTGAGGTGCCAGCAAGTTCCTGGTGGTGTACAGCAGTGTAGCTAACAAAGGAATGCTCAGATCACATCATTTATTGGTACTAAACAAATGACGTTTGGTCAATGTGTCTAAGTGACTACAGCTGGGTACCAGAAGCCCTGCAATGATTTAGTAGGGCATCAGTTCAGAATTTTGTCATACTTAAAAAGAGTTCTCTTCAATAACATAATTTGTTTTAGATAGTCTTTGTTATTGATTCAATTATTTGAAATGTATTGCCAGTCCCATCAGAGCAATCCTCAGAACTAGCAGGGAAATCAGCCTGTATCTGAGGCACAGCCAGTACTGTAAGTGCAGCACTTTAACAGGAACACGTTTTCTCCCCAAGTTCCAGCTGAAACTCATACTAGACAGAATTGGGTCAACATACTAAATAGAGTGCTTAAACCCACTAAACACCTACAGCTTTTCTACCAGAAGTAATGCAAAGTAACTGAAAGAGCTGTAGTACAAATGAGTTTCAATGCCTTTTAATGCTACAAAATACTTATTTAAAAAAAAAAAAGAAGAAAGTAAATGTTTCCCATTGTGCACTACAATCAAAAACATCCAATGGCCACCTCTAGGGGATTGAAAAAATAGGAGCACGCTAAAAGAGCAATGTTCTTGTATTGACGGTGTGCTATAGGTTCAAGTAAATATACAGAATGTCGTGAAAAGCACTCACCAGGTATCTGCTGTTAAGCTTATATATTTATTATTATAACATCATTGTGAAAAAACTCTTTAGGGGAGACTGTTCCTTCAAAGAAAGAGCTAATGTGAATAATGAATCTAGTAAACAAGTCATTGCAAATTAAGTATGAAGCAGATCACATACTGCAAAAAAGCAAATCTTTTAAAGTTTAGAAAAATAAATTGCTATCGTAGTTTGTAGGCAGAGCAGTAGTGTGTAGGCAACATAACTGTGCAAGTTGAAGAATAACCCAGTTAAGCCAGACACACAAAAATAGAACAAAGTTTAGAAAAAACACACACATTAGAAATGGCTTATATATAACATTTAAAACCAATCAATTATTAACTCAATCATATATAGGTAGAATTGAGACAATATTTAAAGTAGTAACGATCAATTACCTGATATACAAACTTGTATGTTTCGACAGGAAAGTTTAAACAAAAGACAGTTTGACGGGTTACACTTTGCAGTGTTCTATGTTCAAAAGAAATGACTGGTTTGAAAGTAGACACAATCACAAGATTTAAATTAAAATCTCTGTAAAACAGATAATCTACACAAAGCTGTTTCACGACATCAGAATCCATCAATACATTGTTTTACACAGTGCAGCCTTTCTCTTCAACGGTAAAAAAATAAATAAAATAAAAAGGACTATACAGTACCTGAATCCCAGCCTGTACTGCCATTGGTGCAATCACAAAGAATTCAAATCTGCAACCTAAAACAGAAAGGAAATAACATTCTCACAAATCAAGTACAATAAAAAGGTTTGTACATATTCTGAGATACGAGTCTTATAAAATAACCTGCACGAAAGGGTTCACTTTTCTTGTACGATACCTATGATTGAACTTGACTGAGAGAATCACAAAATACAGTCATGTACCGAGACAGCTTTTATGAAGGTCTCCAGTATTCCGTCAAGCAAAAAAGTAAAGACTCCACTACGGCAGTCACATGTCAAAGCGAAGGGTGACGTTAGATTTTGCCAGAGGAGTTTCCATAGCATTGAATATATAAAAAGTTGCTTAATTATGGATAAGCAAACCAAGCTCAAAATCTAGTAATTATTCAGTTTACGTTTGTGACGTACATGTAATACAGTGGTTGTGTGTTTAACCTCGAATGGCAGCAAATACACAATGGCAAACTGGGAAAAATTGTCCAAAACTCTATGCAAACTTGACATATGTACAGCCCTCAAATAGAAACCTTTAAATTGTTATTAGAATCTTAAGAATGGCTGCATGGATGGCACCTGCCAACCTACAACAGTACAATAGAGACAGAATCTACTGGAACCATGCGAGTAAATATGGCCTTGTATAGGTATGTTATCTTAGTAAATCAAAAAGAAAACACAGGGCCCAATATTGATCACAGGGTGGCGCTAACACGAAGGCAAAGGTCCTTAGCAAGTATAACATTTATGTTATACGTGTATCTTATTTGAAAACACATAGATATTTAAATGCCAAACCCTACCATTTAAAATACACTTAAATATTATATTTAAATTACACTATAACTCTGATTCCCATTTAATAAATGCCAAACTTAGTCCCACGTGGAAAAAGGTCATTACAGAATTCCTAAATTCTGAATAGGTTTGCAGAGATATTCATAATCCTTTACATTATTTTGACTGTGATGCATTTCTTTCCACTACAGAACAGTAAAGCAAAATTGTACCAGTAGACAGTGCTATTAGTGTATGTTAATATTAATGCCTCCCTGACCAACTGCAGTTCTAGTTACACAAGACTGTACTAATGTTATTAATAATATTAGTAGGATTGTACAGCCACTACTGTGTTTAAAAAAATGTGTTTTTTTTTTACCGTGTTCTTTCACCTGTGACTACTGACCGTAATATTGCACCGATTCTGACATTAAAACCCAATAAATCATAGTGAGACGAATCCTCTTTTTAAAATAATAAATGTGTTTATTATTTTATTAAAATTATTCCTCTTTTGAATCACTCTGTTACTATTTCCAAAATATATTTCAAAAAATAAATAATTAAAACTTAGCTGTGATCTTGAAGCTGCGTGTTCCTGGCTTGCTGTCTGTGAAAATGTTCTTTCGGGACCAGAGGGTATGTTTGAAACCATGACTGCTTCACCTACCTGTGACTAGTATCAGTCATATTTTAGTTGTGTGTACATGGGTGACTGGTATTCCTTGGGTTACATCTTTCGGAACATGATTCTGGTAATTGGTGACATGGCGAGCGGCTAGCGGGAACGTAGCTTAACAATTACATCCACATAATAATAATAATCATAATAATAATAATAATAATTATTATTATTATTATTATTTATTTATTTATTAGCAAACGCCCTTACCCAGGGCGACTTACAGTCGTAAACAAAATAATACACATAACCGTAGGCCATTCTTAATGTTCTGAAAAAGCAAAAACAGGTTTCTCTGTCAGACAGAAACGATAACACTATGGCAAAAATCTAGTTTCCCCTACGTGGAATGGCATCCATGCGTTGCTAGGGAGTACGTCATCCTATGACGTAGACTCTGCATCTACCTACTGACAACCATAGATATAAAATATTATATATGCTGACAACTACTTCCACAAAAGCATAAGCATGTGCATGACTTGTCCTGCCTCGCCTGCAGGGGTTGGCGAGGATCTCCGTTTCATTCTTTTCGCCACGCCCCCGCTCCTCCCACCACCACGCTGTGAAAAATTCCTGGTGAGAGGTTTACTGTAATGGAAATAATGAATGCTTATTTTATTAGTGTCGACAATTCACAGAAAACGCATGTGCAGTAAAAAGTGTTCAATATTTAAGTGGAAGTCAGTTTATCTTGATTTGCTAACACTTTCTTCATCCAATTTTCCATGGCTTGGCCAGCGCTAACCAAATCACGCTAACATCCAGCCTTTGCTCTGTTCAAAATAACATGGCAGGACGCAATGCGAGTGCTCGAGTCTGCACATTGCCTTCCATTCTTAGCTTTTATAAAAAATGGGCCCATACTGCAATTAATCTTTTGCGAGATCTGCTATCTTGCAAATGTCAATTGGCAGTAATAATGTAAGAAGGTTGTGACAAACAAGTTATAGAACACATTCAAAGCAGTGTATTTTCCCTGGATTCATTTACTACTGCGCCGTTTCTCGGATGCAAGCACAATGTGTTCCTGTTTTCTCAATGCATACATGCTGTGTATCATGGCTGGACAGCACTGCATTACTGCTATTTCAAAATAATAGAGGGCTGCTATAAGAAAGGCTCTGCTACCAAAGAAATGTAAACAATTTCAAAAGTAGAATTCTGTAAAGTCTTAATAGCCAACAGGAATACTACCATTTTAATGCAGCATTAAAGATGCAACACAATATATGATCAAGTAGCTTTCAGCTGGTACAGGATTTGTAATGTTTTTTTTGTTTCACTTTGGCCCTTACCCACTCTTCAGCCGTTTATCTATGTTTGCAAAGTTTAAACTGCAAGAGGCTGAACTTACCTTATCAAAAAAAAAAAAAAAAAACACTCTGGAGTACAAACCCAAAAAGCTAAACATATTTTATGTAGCTTAGTAAGTCTTTGATAAGAGCTCTGATATGCTGCACTGAGTTTGTACAACACTGGAGTATTAGAGTATGCACAGTAGTGAATAATTACATCATTCTTTTTGACTACATAAGAGCTGAACAATACCCCCCCTCCCCCCCCCCCCAAAATGTCAAAATTATTAGAATATACTGCAGTAAAAGGCCATGTCATGGCGTAGGCTTTGGCCAATTAAGAGTTTCTGTTAATGCAAGTTCTTTTTACCCCATCATCTTCTAGTGGGTTAAGTACAATAAGTCCATTGTCGCCAACAGAGATTGGAACAAGCTTGCGGAAAGTGGCTTCTGTTAAACACAAAAAGTGGGACAGCCAGTAGACAGGTCGTTCTCTCTCCCCAATAAACAAGAAAAACTGCCAAGAGGGGGAACAAAAGCGGGCCTGATTTACAATGTGGAATATACAGAGAGCACTCATCACAAGAATGTTCAGCATCTGCAAGTCTAGAAAAAACAACTAAATCACTTTTTCATAGAAAATGATAGACAACTGTAAGAATCTAAAGACTACTGAATTTCTTTTTAAATGTCAGACAGACTTTTGGACACAGAAAAGAAAAAAAATATGCATCATGACCATCCGTTGTATAACTTTAAGGTTAGATTGGTCACTGCAGATATAAGGATATGAGCTGGATAACAAAACCATGAAAAACGTATGTTTCTAAAATAAATATGAAATATTAAAAGCTACATACAGTAATATAAGTTTTACCTTTTTTAGAGAAAGAGTCAACAACACTTTTAATAGTAAATATATCTAAATACTGTGGAATCCCTCTGTCACGATCACCAAACAGGCTGGGTAAATTGGTTTGAATTAGGAGCAAGCCCAGTATTTATCCCCAAGAAAGGACCAAAGGGGTGGACGGGACGGGACGGGGACGGAGCACTGCTGGATGGTAAATAGTTACACAGGTAACATATTTAAGAATCAGAATCTGTCAAAACACACCTACCTGAAGTGCCTGAATCAGAAAATGAACTGTATGTATTCATATATTTAGAGAGATTTGCATCAGAATAACATTGTTATTGTAGGACAAAAAAAACAAACAGTATTTGGAAACAGCAAAGCTTCAGAGATGGTAAGATTGAAGAGGTAGATAATTAAGGCAGTGTAGCCATAACTTCTTCTGTATAGTTCAAGATCCTTAATTATTATTTTTTTTTTTAAAATCTACCGGGTTCCCGAGTGGATCATCCAGTTAAAGCGCAGCTGCTGGGAGCACAGGATGGAGTCATACAGCTTGGACAGTGAACCCTACTGGCCAGCCACTGAGCATATTCAGAGTGGATAAAAAGCAGGGCTGATCTCTGTTCTCCTGGATCGGTAGCCCACACGCCCTCAGAATGACCAATAAACGTGACCAATGAAACTTGGTGTCAACGTTATGCACTACTTATTTCGGGAATAAACAAAACAATGTTTCACTTGAACTGCTATTTGGCATCCTTTGTTTTGTAGTTAATTCACTGGGGTAAAGTAAGGCCTACACATATTCGTTACTCCTGGGATATTTTTCTACTTTAACGTGTTACATATTGTAACGTCTTGCTGTGAAACACAGGCACACACATGGGCCACGCCCCCCTGCCGCTATGCGGTCTGCCTGCGTTCCGAGCAATATAATGGCTTTTATTACTTTTTGAAAACAAAACGAATATCCAAACAAATATTTAAATTACGAGCGAATATCCGAACATGAAAATCCTGTGTTTGTCCCAGCACTACAATAAAGTGAATACACATTAATTTAATACATACAGAGTACAGCACTGTTACTGTGTGATATGCATGTAGAGTGAGGGGGGTTGCTGCGTGGCGCGGTGAGGAGGAGGAGGGGGGAGATTGCGGAGCTTTAGTGAAAAACTGTTAGATTTGCATCGCAACTGAAAACAAGTAAGCCACAGATGCTTATATGCAGTGGTAGAGTCCTGACAGTAAAATACTGTACTGTAATGTCATTTTAATTCAAAGGCGGTTACACGTAACACCGCACGACAGTTAAATTAGGCACCCTCATGAGATGATCGCTTCAAGTGTACTGTAGTAAAATAGGATTCTGCAGCCTTAAGTCAAGATAATCATGATCATATAACAAGCTGCTTAACCACAAGGCCTTATTTTGATGTATTGTCCTCAGTGACTGAGCACCATTGACATTTGCATACTGTATTTAAACTTCTGATTTACAGTTTAAAACCGGTGTTGGTTTTATTTTCCTTACAGTGCGGTGGGGAAACAACCGCTAATAAAACAAAACAAACAAAATAAAGCTAGCTGTCAGTTGGAGCACTAACTAAACATAACTTTGTGTGGTGCCTGGCTGACGTGAGGACGGATAAGCCGTTTACCCAACTAAACAAATACAAATCAAAACAGTTTATACGTTCCCCCAGGAGGTACACATATACTGTAACTACTTTACTTACTTGTTCAGTATAGCACTGGAACAAACAGATCTCTTACTCGCTCTTTGCTTTTGATTTATTTCTCTTCTGCTTCCTCAATGTACGCACGCTTCCAATTCCAGACCCCTCTATACCCCCACCACAAAGCTATCGGCTAAACCCTTTTTATCGAGGTGTCATTAACTTTAACAAGCAGTTAACCAATTGACCATTATCCTTAATTCGTTAAGGAAACAAGCAACTATGGATTTTCCAGAGGCGTGCATACATTCAGGAACTCATGACATCTAGTGGTCAACCCATTGCTCTGCAAGGAACAAAGCTCTTCTCATTTTCAAATTAACATACCGATTCTGCAGCACTTCACCACAGCAAACACATCAGTCCACTTTGAAGAATCAACCGCTTAGAAGAATCAAATCACCCGGGACAGATGTGATTCTTATGAACAGAGTGCACTGTATAATGAAAGCTACCCATTCCCACATAGATAACTTTCCCACATAACATCATCTAAACTCAATTGGCCTACTGTATACAATATCATCAGTACCAGATGTAAAATAGGGAAGGTCTCAAGATGTCTAACATGCTGCTGGCAAGTCACCCCCTTGTTTACCAAATCCACAAACACAGCACAGCTTAACTGGGACAGCCCAACGAGCCTGAAGCCTTTCAAAGACTTTAGGATGTTTAAAATCAGTTTGCAGGAAGCTGACAGTTGCTTTGTTCTCCACTTAAAAGCAGAGCACACCATTGTGATTGACATTAGAGAGTGATCCAAGACTGTTCTTCAAGCTTGAACTCCAGTGGCATTAAATCATTCTCAGTGGCACAAGAATGAAATCCTCCTTCCTTGACCAAGAAATCCAGCTTTTTGATGCTGGAACATAAAAATGTAACAACATGCAACAACAATAATCTAGTTTCCGGACACTGCAAGTTTCTTCACCTTCATAACAAAAAAAGTATATACAAAATAAATAAATAAATAAATAAATAAATAAATAAATAAATAAGGGCAATATGGCAGGTGTCTATTTCAGTCCCTTGGTTATGAGATGTTACACAAATATGAACACAAATACATATTAATATAAAAAGGTAACGCATACAATTGTAACCATGACGTTATACTAAACAGCATCAACGATTTGTCTGAAAGTTGCAACCTTCAGGGAAGCATTATCTTCCTGACAGCCATGTCCTGATCAGCACAGCAGTGACCAAAGAGAGAATAAAAAAATGGCATGCATTAGCAGTGTTATTGCAACAGTGAAGGAATTAAACACTGAATACAATGTCAATGTTACTACTGTATTTTTTCCTCTCAATAATTCAAAAATTGTTGTTCTAATATTTGTCCCAGCACTACAGTACTTGATGTAACTAAGAGATCAATTTCTGGCAAAGCCTATTTCAACTAACATTTTCTCCTTAGTGTATAATACATACTAAAATCAGGGAATTTTGCTCCCTATCAAGGACTGAATATTATTGAACAATCCAATGACATTTAAAGCTTACAGGCTTTATGGCATCATGAGTTGTGGGAGTGGGGGATGCACATGATTCACTTCGGAGTGGCAAAATCACAGATAAGCTTCAAAGTTTGATTAACTGCACAGTATGGTAGCAGATGGCAGACACGCTTGTCTCTTACAAGACTACTTTTGTACGTGTGCTGAATTTTAATGGGAGTGGGCCTATGGTGTGCATTTGTCAAAGGTTTTATTTATTTGAAATTATTTAAGGTAACCGATTATAAAAATTAAATCTACACTACCTGACCTGGCAGCATGTTAAGAAAAATATAATATTATATATATATATATATATATATATATATATATATATATATATATATATATATATGCTCTCCTAAAACAGATGATTACAAATTAGTGTACACAAAAATGTATGTCACCACTACTTCATAGAACCAGTAAAAGTCAAGAATAGTCTTTATGACCTGTCCATAGTATTGACCAATAGTGAACCAATTTTTTTGTGTTCAATGTACAGCAACCGATGGCCTTGGATGAAAAAATAAATAAATAAATACAGTCACTGAACACTGCAAGGTGGATTGGGTTTCACTAGTCAAAAGACATACTGTGCATACAGTACTTTCATCAAAACCGGTTTACTATAGTTCTGATAATATCCATGACTTAACTAAGATACTACAGAGTGATTTTCTGGAACTTCAGAAATGGTTTGGTGAAAATGGTTTAATCTTAAATTTAAAAAAAAGACAAATATCATGCTATATGGTTCAGAGAAAATTATACAAAATACTAGTTCAAATTGTACTATTATTACTTGTAATACTACACCATGGGAGAGACACTTAAATATCTAGGTGTTTATATTGAGACATCTCTTAAATTTGAAAAACACATTAAAGATGTATGTAGTAAAATCGGTAGGAATATTATATGGTCAGCGACATTGTTTCAATTTTAAAGCACTGTTTAAATTAACTCAACAACTTTTATTCCCTATTCTAGACTGCAACGATGTGATCTACAGGAATGCTAGTAAGGAGTCACTGAAGAAGATTGATACAAAGTATAATAGGATCTGTATTTGTTCTTCAGTGCACTCCCTTAGAACATCATTGTACCTTGTACTCTAGACTAAATGTGTTATCACCTGCTAATAGAAGAAACTATCATTGGAACCAGATTCTTGTTAAATATACACATTACCTGTTTACTTAAACAGTTTGTTTCAGGAGTTCACGTGTGAGTATAGCTTACGCAATGTCTGTGACAATATTTTATAACACCTACTGTAAAAAGTGTTGCGGGTAGAAAATCTTTTGGTTTACCTGCTGCACTTAGATCGGAGACCTCACACTAATTAAAAAAATATGTTTCAGTACTTGACAAAGCCTTGTGTTTGTACTGCATAATTTTAATGTATACTATGTGTTGTACTGTCGTGTGTTTATATATTTTTTTTCTCTCAAACTGTAACCTGGTGCGGTTCTCATTGGGGCGCCGTTGTGAACTAGCTAAATGTAGCTCATATGGCTTTCCTGAATAAACAATTTTTAAATAAATGACAAAGACTAACTCCTAGCTGAACGAACATGAATAGTTTTCTTTTTTTTTTTTTATTACAATGGAACTATTTGTTTTACAACAGGGAAATATTTATATCTGTGAACACTAGCAAGTTGCTGTTTCCTGTGTTCTAAATACCTCCGTGCTCTTGAGAGAATAATGTGATTGTGGGTGGGGGTAAGCTTGGACCGTCACCCCGTTACACACCATAACATTAAGTCAAAATAGTCACGGGGTTGCAGACCTAAATATGCCGCGGACCCGAGGCGGGCCTTGGGCCAGCACAGTAGTGTGAATGGGGTCATATACACTGTACTGACCTTATGTATTCACTGAGTTTAAACTAAACTATACAGAATACAACTGTAGGTTTAACTGAATCCTCTTAAATCAACTCTTGAATGGCACAAACCCACATTCCAGACTAATTAACAATACCACTGTGATGCTCTGCCAACCACATATAGTCCAATAAGGAATTAAGTCCTCTTAAATGCAGACCTCAGAAATTATGTGTTATTCTAGATTCAATATATTCCATGCATGATAAATAAAAAATGTTCAATAAATGTGAAAAATAATCTACGTTTCATTAAATATGTTTGCTGTATGCCAGGGATTATATTACTATGTGGCTACAGATAATTCCTGTTTTCAAAACTGCCTCAATCAACCAAGATATTTGATATGCAACATTTGGTCTTATTGACAAAGCACTCACAAGTTATTTAAATCGTTTTGTTTGTTTGTTATGATATCATTATCATCGACTAACTAGAAGATTCCCTTGAGAACCATGTAGAATATATGGAAAAGAAACATGTTTAGATAGCTTTGCATCTGCTTACAATAGCAGCACAAGACAGTGAGATTCATCTAGAGTTTTAATGAATTAAAGCTAGATTCCAAAATGAGAGCCTATATAAAAGTTATTCACATTATAGCACTGAATACAGAAATGTCATTAAACCACTATACTTCTTGTATAGTTATTGATATTCACTACACTGTTACTGGTTTATTTAACAGACTAGGAAAGGCAAAGGTTGTCAGGCTTTGTTTGATCACAAAACACAAGCACTGGCCTTCAAAAGGCAATTAAGCTTTTTTGTTCCTTTTCAAGTCCCAATAGTGCAAAGGAACCCTAAACACAGTAAAATGGATGCATGGATATGAAATATATACGGATGTAATTAAACTAAAAGATATAAGGCTTGTGAACTTTGTCAGAATTCTGAGATTGAGTGAATTGCTTATATTTCTTTGTACATACACAAGTTAACAAAAAAATAAAAAAGGCCTCGTCTGCCATGTCAATGTCAGTTGGATGTAGGGCCATCATGGGCAGCCTGAGTTTCCCTGATTTAATGTGGTAACTTTGCAAGGGGCTTCTGGAGCCTAATTATTGCCTATAACTTCTTCAGCGAAATCTAGAGCAAGTTCACCAGAAAGTTGTGCAGTATGAAAGCACCTGTCAAGCAGATGTTCCTACACGCCCAGTCCTCTGTGAAAAGTCTGTCAGTTCTGCCTCCTTGCCAATTGTGACTGAAGTGGACTCACAACTGGGATATGCAGTTTTTTAAAAAGTTATGGAATACATGCCAGGAATACACTTTGCAGAATATATTATAAAAAGGACAGCTCATTGTGCGATTATAAAACTTTGCTTAGCTCTCCTTTAAGCACTGTTGAATGTTTAGCACCTTTCACAGCGTGTGATCTAATACAAAACCAAATGCAAAAGCAATCATCTTAACCAGTTCCTAGACTCTACACATTACAGTACAAGTATTAAGAAATTTACAGCTCATTTTCCCCAACTTATTTACTCCCAAATTCAAACAAGACACTAAGCTTTATTCCAACATAAAACTGTCCAGGTATCGTTACTGCTTGCTGAAGGCACACAACCCTTTTAACAGTTTAAGCAAAAAATATGTTTCTAACTTAAAGAAACAAACAATACAATCTGGAGTCCCGTTCTTACTGTTGGGGTGCAGAGCTTGGTTGTATTGTCCCTGTTTTAACACTCCTACTGTAATAGGCTTTAGCAGGAAACAGCAATATGGGACCATTAAAGGGGCTCTTTAAAATCATTTCTATTCTCAGAGGATACAACACCAATTAAAGTTATACATCTCAAAACAAAGATCACTGTAAAATTGATAGTATATTGCTTGAAATGGCAAAAAGTTATTTTGTACAATATTGTGCCTGTTCCACGATATCGCTCTGAACTCTAAACTAGATACTTGCCTTCTTCTGATACTCAGTTTAAATATTTAAAGATTAACTCCCTTAAACTATAAATGAAGTTTATTTGGGGAAAATACTTGTTTTATTGTTATTTTACATTTAAGCGACAACCTTTATTCACAGTATAGTAATTATAAAAGATCAGTGTGAAAGGCAAATAGGGAATCACCATCATTTTACACATTTAAAAGACTGAAACCATTTAATAAATATATATTTGTAGACATACAGTACATCAACAACGTGTTTTAAATGCCAAACTGCTCATTAAAGATTTTTAGCATTTCTGGTTAGGCAGGCACAGCACTAGTATTTGCTAATAATCCCCAAAATAATAGTAATTAGGGATTCATTCCATTTCAGACACAAAGACAAGCATTTTTAGTAGCCTCAGACTTACTGTTGAATTATATTTAACTGAGCCAAGACCTAAAAACTCGATATAAATACTGCATAATTCTTCTTCAGCCTTTCAATGAAAACATCAAGTTACTGAATGAAAAGTATGATATCAGAAAATAAATGCAATTCATGGGACTTCTGTTCAAAGCTCTCGCTACAATACAGCTTTATTACCCAACCCTCACTGAATATCCCATCGTACAGAAAAGTTTCTCTAAACCACACACTGAACACTGACAGGGTTTCACATTGTTAACATCTGTCACACTAAAAATGAGTCACTAGACAGAAGTTGGTGACCTAATTATGTTAAAAATAATAAAAGGCATTACAGGCATAACATTTCTTTAAAAGTACAATAGCAGGAAAAACAAAATAGGCCGAAGGTCATATTGTACAGCCAGATGAATACATATTTCCTGTCTTTTGCACATTTTTCCTCCAATAGCCCGAAACATCTGGCAGAGCCAGCTGCAAGATCCCTATGGGCACAATCCCCAGACAAAACATTTGTGTTCTTAACAAATGTATTTGAATTTGTGAATGGCATATCACTGTAAAGCCCTACTAAAAACAGGACAGCATGTGGTTATGCGCGAGAAATCCTGTATATAAAACCCCAGATTTCCAATTAATCTACTCTGCATTGTTCTGTCACAACAGAACAAAAGAGAAACAAGCTTCATAAGCATAATATTAATAATAATTAATAAATTAATTTGTGCTAGTGACTTGACTAATTTGCATTAAACAGATCTTAATGCTTTCTTGAACTCTTCAAACATGTAATCAATATGTATTGAGTCTTTCCTTTATGGTATCAATCCCTCATAAAAGTGTTCCATAGTAAAAGCATAGTACTGTATAACCATGGGAAATGCATGGGAAACCGGCAGACCTGACATGGTAAACTTTTATAAGAGATTAGCATCTTACTACTGTAATAGAATATATTAGGTTTTCGTAAGCCAGCCTTACCAAGTTAGTATCACTACCAGCCATTCCTCATTAACCAATTGTATTTTATATGCTTAAAAGCAGCAGCTGCTTATCTTAAACCCAATGCCCCGGAAGCAGCTTGTTACAGACGCTTCCATCCAAGCTTCTCTGGATTGAATCTTTGTCCCAAATGTTGATTACAGAAAATGTTTCTTCATCCCTGCTGCAATCCGGCTCATGTTGTGTCTCAAATCAACAAAAATATGGCTAAACAGAATAAACAGAAATGTTCCTTGCAGAAGTTAAGTTTGTTATGTGTCGGCTCACAAACGGCTGTCAAGCATTTTGTCTCACTCAGTCCGGGTCAAAGCATGTCACCCCACATCCTGAGGTGGGTCTCAGGGACCCAGGTTAACCCGGGTCCGATCCAGGTACATGGTTTCACACTATGACCAGGGATTGTGACCCGGGTAGCCGGGACCCAGGTAGGATTGCCAGTGTGAAAGGGGCTTTAAATTGCAGTTGACACATGAGAACACAATTGGAATAAGTTGTTTTGAGTGAGATACCCATGTACTATATATATTTAACTACTGGTTGTGGAAGGCTGAATAAAAGTACAGTATAGGCTACATTTCGAGATCACGCACATGAGTCTTGACAGTAATAAATATTCCCCTTTGCATACAACAGAATGTGTGTTTGTTCTTATTATGGCTATGAACGTTATAACTATTTAAAATATGCTTGAGAAGTCCTTCACTTACTTTCATTGCATTACAAACCAAAAAGAGTCCCATGCTTATAACTGTTCCAGGACGGGACTGTTCAGTTAGCATATAATTACTCAACTACCAAGCACTGTATTCATAAAAATGGTATTGTGAGGTCGACAACACAAAATTGTTAGTTAGTGCAATGTTATTGTTAGTTTAAAATACACAAATCTACCTGTTGTTCTTCGCTCTCAAACTACTCTGTAGGGTAAATATCACCGACAGAAGCGTCTCTACGCTGTCTTCAGTCACCAGTACCAACATGCTCTCATCAACTAATCTAGCAGAGATTAGCGCTCTAACTGTCTCATAAATACATTACAGCTGCTGCCTTGCTGTGAACGACAGCAAAGACACCCAACAACAAGACGCCAAGGCTCACGGCTGCGCCAATCACATGAATGAGGAGGTGGGTCTTGCCAACAAAACCACACACATCTTCGAAGCATAGTACTAAGCAAGCTTTAATTTCATACAGTACGATAAATTAATTTGACTCATTTATTAAAAATGACTTGCACCAATTTACACTAAAACATGTCTGGAGCTTATCAGTATCCAAACTGAGACAATGCAAGCGTGTAACTAAAACTGGGCTGAACCCCGTCACAAATCAGTTTTCTTATGCCTTCTATTTTAAAAGGTAAAAAAAAAAAAAAAAATCATTAACCTGCACCCCTACCGTTCTCTACTCCGTCAAACACACTGTTTTTATGACTAGTACAACTCTGTTTTAAAAACGCAATTCCAACGTTACTTATTGTTTGTATATATTTAAAAAAACAAACAAACAAAAAAAAACGCCAAAATATGACTCACTCTGCGTTCATTATTATTTTCTGACCATTTGTGTGGATTTTATTTTTGATTTTATGATTTATTTATTTTTTAATGTACTTACCATTTATTTATTTATGTGCCAGGAAGTATACTCCAGGTGAACGGGGCTCTGTAACACTTTTGTTACAGTTTCCCAATTTCAATGATTTAAAGAAACACTGCACGTATACAGTTTAAAATGAGCTCACTTGTTGCACTGACCAGTGGGACGGAACAGACTACAACACAAACGTGATTTTAAATCTTTACTCACCGGCATTGGATTCTTCTAACGATGTTTCTCAAATACTGCCAAACGTGTCTAGTGACCTTGTAGTAAACCTAACTATATTCTTGTTTTTGTCCAGTGTGTGTGTGTTTTTTTTAACTGTCACTTCGTGTCCCATCACGGCTGCCGCTGATACCAAGCGCCATGGAAATCCTGCAGGGCAGCCGTTCGAAACAGCCAATTGAACACTCCGAGATCCAACTGAAACGCCCAGGTGGGTGGAGCGTGATCAAATCCACTGAGTCCTGCTGTGGGTGGACCGGGACACGCCTAAATAAAAGTGTGATTCTGAGTGTGCATTCCGAACTATTTTACCTGGCGCTGTGTTGCGATAAAAAAAAAAAAAAACGACAGTCATTTTTAGCGAATGGGGTTACAGTATGACCCACATTAAATAGAAACAAAAGATAAAGAAATACCACTTTTTAAGACATTTTATGTTTTTATTTTACTTTCTACAAAGTGGTAAAAAAATAAATAAATAAATAAATAAATGCAAGTATGTGCTAAGGATGGTAAATTGCTTATTAATGTGTACCCTACGGTAAAGTTTTATAAGTGTAAAAAAAAAAGTTAATACTGTATAGTAATACCTAAGTCAAGTTGAAAACGATCCTGTTAAAATCCATGCTTTAGTGAGGTGCCTCACATGGTAATGTTATTCCTTGTCTGGGCATGTTTTGAAATACAGTAGCCTAATTCATTTTAAACCTGCAGTGAGTAGTGCACCGACTTCCAACTGTAACCAATAGAAAACGTAATGCATTTTTCAAATACACTGCATTGCATCACATATAATATTTATGAATGGACGGTTGAAGTGTGCCTAAGCATTGTGATTGATCTAACTTTTGACTTTGAGTTCTGTCCCATAGAAAAGCTTGTTAGTTTTTATTATGATCACAATCATCTCATAAAAAGTGAGAGGCACTTGCTAAAGCCAAACAGCTGCAGACAGGAGCTAGACAAAGTGCAGTGATGTGCAAGCAACAGGATAGCCTTGGCAACCATAGCTCCTATATTAGAATGTTTGTCAGACTCCTGGATGAAAAATCCCTGCTGTTTTTCACAAACATGAAAGCTAGTCCACAAACTAGTCTTGTTATTTTTTTTTTGGTCTAATTAATTAGTGGTAGTAAAACATCAGACACATTATTGAAACCACAGGGTCAGGCATCAGTGATGGGCTTCATCACTTTATAGCCTAATTAAAACTTAAACAGAAAACAAGACAATAGGGTAATTGCACACAATTGTAGCCCATAGCTTTAAAATGAGTTGAGAGCTAATATTTTTGGAATTCCTCCTAAACCACTTCCAGGTACCTCCACATGCGATATCAAAAGAATCCGAGACAGTCAGGTGTGGACCGTTGGCCCATTTGTTGTGAAATGTCCCAATATTAAACGTCTTTACGACAGACACTACTGCAGATTGGCAAGTAGATAGCACCTACTACAGATAACATTTTGGTCTACTTTTGATCAATCACAAATGACTTTCTGGAGCTAGTTACAGTGACTTATTATGTGTTAATGGAAACAGTCCTTCTGGTTGTAATGCTCTTGAAAGACATGGCAACATTCATGTGTTTACTGTGATTATATATATCTTACTCAGTTATTTATTCAAGTGTATGTACATGAGCTGTGTTTATATGTTGGAGCTTTATGCTTATGTACGTTTCAGTGACAGCCTGCATGCTCCTTGGACATAACACAAGAGAAGGATTGTAGAGCATATAGCCAGAAGAAGCTACTTGTGAAAGAGAAGAGGCAGAGGAACAGGGTGGAGGAATAGGTAGGAGTCAATGGTATATCTCTTAAATCTTGAAGTTTCTTATACATTATGTCAGCACACTAATACAAGATTATATACAATACTGTATATTCTACAGAGAATAAAGTATACAGATGGGGACAATTTCACTCTCCAGGTGAAATGACCAAAGAAGTGCAAGACTACCTGAAACCAAGGTTTGCAAACAGACATGTCTTTCATCTCGAGTAGTAGCATAATGTATAATGTGATATCTTGTAACAATTGTAAGTCGCCCTGGATAAGGACGTCTGCTAAGAAATGAATAATAATAATAATAATATCCTATAATTTGTTTTAAAATTGAACATATAATTGAACATTTGAGACCTATATAGTGCAAATGGAACTGTACAGCAGGTAAGATGAATATAATTGCTTTGCTAACTTTAACCACTTTAAATGCCTGGTTAAAGATAGGCTGTTAATAGCTTGTCTCATCATAACTTTACAGATTGATCTGCAAGCAAGCTGTATGCCGATTCACTTTACCAGTTTATCACAGCAAAGTTGACATACAATGTATTTTCAGTGATATATATATTTTTTAAATGTCATATGGTCTCTTCAATTGATCCAAGCAGAGGTGAATCTAAACACCATCATTTTAAATAAAAAAACTGCCCACGGTGATGAAAATCAAACATCCAATATTGTAACAATTTAACTAAAAGGGGTAAATGTATTTAGATCCAACACTTTAGATCAGCTGAAAACAGTGGAGACCTGAAGTTAGGATGAAGGTATGGATGGTTGATAAAAAAAATAAAATGTATATGGTTTTATAAATCATATGTTAATGAAGAAATTAAGTGTTCACTAGATCCACAGTATATAAGTTTAACATAGAGACAAATAGGGTGCTTCCATACACCCCTGGATTCTGATGCTCTTATTAACTTGTGCAAAATAATGTCCTATTTAAGGTTCATCAAAATTGGTTAAGCATATTTAGTATATGGATTTACATATTTTAACAATACAAATGTTTGTAAATATATATATATATATATATATATATATATATATATACACACACACACACACACACACACACACACACACACACACACACACACACACACACACACACAGTATATTAAAATGTTGTATGAAAACTTTAAATACATAAATACATTTATCTGTAAGATGAGGGATAAGATCTATTCACTTATGATTAAAATGCATCTCTTGTTTAGCAATTGCTTAACAACTTCAGCCATTAGATTAAATTACTGTTAAATGCACTAATGGTGGGTGATGGATTGCATCTTGTATTCCAGTGACACCTACTGGAGCAATACAATATCTAATGGAATTAGGTAAAAAAAAAAAAAAAACTTTATTGGGTTAACAGTTATGCCAATAGGATTTGTTTTAGATCCAGACTATGCATGGCAAACTGTGTGTGTGTGACATATTAGAGTTATCTTAACTAATGTACTCCTATTGTTTTTTATTCACTTTCTATATTTGTCATCCATTTTCAGCCCTGTGGCCTCCTTAGAGCTCTCAGAATCATGTCTGGTACACCACAGTGTAACCAGTGATCTATCCATCTGCATCATTCTACCCCTAGTGGATGTAAGACACACATAAGTAATGTACCTGTACCAGCTTGCTCTAGAAGTGGTTGTATTCATCAGTGCAATGAGAATTATATCATAGTTTCCAAATATCCAGTCAATTAGGAATGCTAAATCTTCACAAGAAGTAGTTTATAACTGACTTCAGATCCTTCTTCAGCAGATTTAATGAGCCTCAGATCAATCACACCTTCTGATTTTCTCGCAGGATGCAATTCTCATTAACCAAAAACAAAGTTTTTAAAGCAATCTTTTCATTCAAAGCCCCTGACATGTTAAGAAGAGCAAACATGTTGCTGCCCACGTTTGGTGAACCTTTAAACTTAAGCTTGGTTAATGTGCAGCTCTTACTGTTGTAGACAATGATCTTATTATAAACTGTGTTATCGGTAATTTGGATCAAAAATTGCATGATCTGCTCTCTCTGCTCCTGAAAACGTACTGTATATTGTGCAACATCATATGACTGTAAAACCATGAGTTCAGCAACCGATTTAGCAATTATTGCAAGTCATACAGTATAATAAGATGTGGAATAAGTTTGTCTCCATTCCACAAACAGTGTAAATAGATTAAGTATAAACCAGTATTGGATACATTGACCCCAAATGCACATGTTTAGGTATTCCATTCAAATTATTATTTAAAAACATATAAAACATTATTGTAACCCATGCACATAATTTGCCTTGCTGACACAAAGGCGCATATATATATATATATATATATATATATATATATATATATATATATATATATATATATAGTTTGAGAAAAATGAAAACTGCTGAGTACCAAAATGATCAATAAGAAAAAAGAAAAAAAGAAAAAAGGATATTTCAGGTACTTAAAAAGATAGAATAATTGATTACAAATCAATTATCAGGACGTTTCGGACTTCGTACTTCTTAAAGCACTGTTTTTTTTGTATTCAGCCGATGAAGGACTTGTAGTCCGAAACGTCCTGATTAATACCTTTTTAAGTACCTGAAATATCCTTTTCTCTTTTTTCTTTTTTCTTATTTTATATATATATATATATATATATATATATATATATATATATATATATATATAGATAGATAGATAGATAGATAGATAGATAGATATACACTAAATATTAGTAAATGTTTCAGAGAATATAGCTGTTTTTTTAATCATTTGACAGCAAAATGAAAGATATTATATATATATATATATATATATATATATATATATATATATATATATATATATATATATATATATATAATGTACAGTTCTGTTATGTGGATTTACAATAAAAGTGATTGCTACAATAGTAAGTTAAGAAAACTGACCACACAGCATGCCATACATTGGTGAGTTATATTGCAGTTCACCATGGGATATAATACAAACATATCATACAGCTGAATAGGCTTAGGTGTGATTTGGTAAACCAATTTTCAATGTCCTTCAAAGGCTGTATTTGTCCATCAGAGTAGGAACTGCAGTTTTTTGTTTGTTCCAGAAGGGGGTGCTAATGGAATGACAGTTCTGGTTTGGTTAAAGCGGCGTTCACTACCATCCCCACCAGTGAAACACTAGGTTTTCTAATATATTGTGAATGCACAGTGGATTTTTTAAAGCTACTGCATACAGGCTAACATATGGGGAGAAAGGGGAGCTCTTTTAATTTAAAAAGTGTTCTGTTCTACTGTTCGTACCAGAAAATATTCTTGTTTGGCCCAGTATGAGGATAACAGAAAGAGAGCAGTAGTTTCAAAACAGCATTGAAAATCATACTGAAAATAAAGGAAATAGAGGTCCTGCAGACTTCACTGCATGTCCCAGATTTCACAGAGGAGGGGTGTGAACTTGTGGTCATTCATTCTCCATGACATCAGCATTTCTGCGTGGTGGTGGTTTAATGTCCGTAGCTCAGTTAGGCGTCCCAGTAGACGGGCAAAGTGCTGGGGGTCGTGTGGGTGGTGCAGCTTGCAGAACGTGTGTAGAACTTCAAGCATAGGCTCCTGAAGTCTTTCTACAGACAATACATCCTTCACAAATGGACGATCTGTTAAAAAGAATAAGAGGCTGCAGTCATTTTCGCAATTAGTATTGAAGCTATGTTCAATTAAAAAGTGCTGTTGATAATGGAATTGTTGAATATAACACTCAGGTTTTCATTATTAAATTAAGGTGATTCAGTCTGTGGGTATCAGAAAACATTCTAGCATACATAAATGGTAAAAGTTGGACAATTCAGAATTCACAATTGAGGTGTCTGAATTTATTTATTTATTTATTTATTTATATATTTACATTTTTACATCACCTTTAGCCAAGGCTCTTTACAAACTTATAACAAAATGGTACAATCAAGACAAATGAGTAAAGAAAGTTTATTGGGCTAGGGTGATGAGATACAAATTTGCTGCTTTAGGAGAGCAGAGGGCCAGAGGCTAGATCAGGGTCAGGGCAAGCAGGGTCACAACAGGCAGTCAGGGACCAGGAGTATCAACAGGATGGGCTAGGGAGAAGAGATGCATCTTGAGGGAGGAACAGAAACTACATAGTGTAGGTGACTGTTTTTATGGCAAGTGGGAGTTTATTCCAATGAAGGGGAGCAAGAAGTGAAAAGGGACGAAAACATGATTGGGCACAGGGCAAAGGTGGGACCAAGAGGGACAATAGGGATTCGGAGCGTAAGGGACATGAGGGAACATAGTAGGTGATCAGTACAGCCAGATAAGGTGGGGCAAGACCATGGAGAGATTTGTACATAAGGGTAAGAAATCTGAACAGGCAATGATAAATCAAATGTCAGAAAACCAAAGTTTTAAAATGAAATATAATCTTTACAATTCGTTTTTATGTGTATTGATGTAGCTTCACAATCCAACTTTTATAAAAAAAAAATAAAAAAAATAAATGCAATTTAAAAATAGTTTTGGTTGATAAAGATTCATATTATTTTATGTTCATTATTCATATACAATATGGAAAATAATAATTATGTTGGAATTGAATGAAGGTATCAAATATTGCGTATATATATATATATATATATATATATATATATATATATATATATATATATAAGGAATACAAGTTTATTGTGACTGTTTCAGAGGGTTTATAAAATACCTGGACTCAGGATAGTTATGGCTGTAAGAAGAGCATGCTCTTCCTGAGTCATCTGCAACTCTCCAATGCTTTTGTAGAAATTGAACATTGGGGTGATGTATTCATCTGATATACCTAACAAGCAAATAAAAAGACAGGAAAAACACGCTTATTCAGGACATCACTTAGAGTGTGCTGTCAGTTAATATGGTTAGAATAATGTTCAGTATTTTTACATTTAGTTCTGTATATTACAAATACAGTATACCTTATATATGCAGCCCTAAAAATCACAATGGAGGCAGGGTTACCAAGCTAGACTTTTTTGCCATTTGTTTCTAGTTTTATAATATTATTAATAGTTCAACCACTGTCAATACATGATTATTTGTCAATCAGAATGTTCTCTTCAAAGATGACCTGCTTCATATATTTCTTTCCTTCAAATAAAGTCCTTTGATATCCTGTTGACCTTATTTTAAGAGTTTCTGAAGATTTTTTTTTATGCCAGAAAAAAAAATTATAGTTTGTCTGCATCAGCATGAGCAATTCAAATAACTCATGACTATGACTAATATTTATGTGTTTATTTCACCAATCTCTGTTGTTCTTAATCTTGTTTACAGCATAGACAACTGAGATACTTACTTAAACAAATATCTGACCCAATATTGTCCTTGTAAGAGACAATCGTGAAACTTGAGGAGGGTAGGGGAAGGCCAGTCCATACTACACCCTCCCTGCATACCCCTTAATAAGCATGCACTCAATGCATATTCTTTCACTTACTGTCTTAATGTCCTGAGGGTTCGAATCAGAAATCGAGATACAAGTTTCTACAATGTCTACTGTATTTAGCTTTAGTTATAATGATGACCTTAAAATGAACTAAGTACTGTATGCTTTGGTACATGTCTGGACCAGCTGAGTGCTGAAAGGAGGTTTATAGTTCCTACCATGAAATATAAAAAGTCAGTACGTATTCATGAACTACAAGCTTGGTTCTATCGATCCATTATTCTCATCAAGGTGTGTCATTAATTACTGAAAAAAAACAATGTCTTCATTACATAACCCTTGTTCAGTAACCACTAGTACATTGACATCTTCAGAAATAACATTTGAAGTACCTCGTGAAAGCGTCTGTCATTCTCACTTAAATAAATATATCAAGAAGCACTCATTCCCCCCACCCCCTGCCCCTTTCCTCATGGCAGTATTTCATAAATCAATTTCAAGCTCACATTAACATTGTATGAGAATACTCAAACTGAGCTAGCTGCTGTTAAAATATTGAAAACCTTTTGGGTTAGCTGTTTATTCATTAAAATCTATGGGTTAGTGATACATGAATCATGCATCATTTACAAAGGTCACACACATATTATTCTATATAATGTCATCTTCATGTAGTTAATATTTAGCTGAACCGGAGAAGTAACAGGTTGTCAGTTTGGTTAGGATATTAATTGCCTTCTGTTTTCAAGTTATCCTGGAATGGTGTTTCATGAGTAAATTCTAATTATGACTAGGGGTTCTGACTTTTTGGGTAAATTATTACCAAATTCAGGTGATTTTTTTAAATTTTATTTTAAATAAGATATTTTTTTTTTAATTAAAAGATTAAGTAAAATAATGTGTGGTTTTCTAAATATAATCAAGAAAGGAAAAAATTTAGCCTAAAAATCGGGTTTTCGTTCAGACGAGATTATTTTTTTTATGTTTTTTTATAATATATATATATATTTTTACAGAGAAATAAAACAGATGATAATGTTCCAGAATGTATAAACAATCTTCATTGTGCTGAATAAAGATCCCTCTGGACACTATTGCACTGCAGTATATATGGCTTAGATATGAAATAGCATCCAGTCTCCACTGAGCATGCGCAGCAGACACTATTTCACATGACACCGCAACGAGACGGACACGGAACGGCATTATAATTAATTATATTGCATTTTGGGAATGAGAACCGATTAATTATGTCCGGTTCCGGTTTTTACACCATCCACTATTGATAGGCCGTATACATAACTACGGTACGTTAAAAAGGGAACGTAATAGACTTAATGATAGTCGATTATTGTTTTAAAAGCTTTAAATCTTTAACAGATACGCAAGAATAAAAAATAAAATAAAAAGGGCAGGCCTGTCCATCCCTGCACAATCACTGTGCTTATAAAAAAAACGGCACATTCAATCTTTTCAACAGGAACCAGCAAAACAGTAAATAAAGCAGCCAGATGGCAACCCTGGCAGTATATCGGATTCAAACTTACTATACCCTGCCAATAAACAGTTGTTAAAATACTGATTCAATCAAACTACCCTGTGTTAAAAAAATAAAAATAAAATATTTTTGAGTGATGACAGAAGGGGGAATGTCCTGACAAGAAATGTCAATGCAGGCAGGGGGAGGGGAGGGGGTCACAATGTATTATATCTATACAGGCCCCCTTGTTAAAAGTTTACTATTTGAGCACTTTTTATAGCACAGGAATACTGTTTACAAACGAATAGCACTTAGGGTAGACTGTGCCTTTTTACATGATTACTTTCACATTGTGGTGTCTACACAAACCTGAACCAAGGGTTAGAAATGTATGCCGCTCAGATGTGTTAACAATCGCAAATGTACATAGGCCTCTTTGTAATAGTGGCCACCCTTGGAAACATGCTTCTGTCCAGAGTTCTTAGATTTAGTTTTAATGTAAGTTTCCAGTGTTGAAATTTTAATTCTGGCACAAAACGGTACAAAACGGTACCTTCCACACCAACAAAAAATGTATTTGCAACCACAGAGCACACTTCTCACCTCCAAACACAGGCATTAGAAAGGTATAATGATACAGTACGTGCCAGATACTGTACTTGGAATTTGTGACCTCTACTGTTCACCCCTAGTGAGCGAGCAAACTTTGATGTGATTTTATGTGTAAACACCATTCTAGTATTTTTTTTTCCTTTTAAAAAAACTGTTACAAGAAAATATACATTTCCAATAGTTTGTTTAGAAATACAGTACTAATATGAAATATATACAGTATTTCTATGTTGTTTGTATATAAACATCTATGTTGTTTAACATCTTTCGTTAAATAGACTTGGAATTAAAACAATGTATATGACATATTTGGTATAGACTCTAGAGTATCATAACTGTGTGGGGGTTTAAAAAAATGTTGTTCAACAAAGCGTCAGTAACTGGAATCTGTAGATTTTTTGTTCCTATAAAATCAGCTTCAGCGAGTGACAGCTAAAGGGTTAAGTTAAAAGACTTAAAGGACTATGCTGTGCAAAAATGAGCACAGCATTATCAATACGGTATGTAAGGTATGTCGATAACGATTTCTGTTCAGTTTTCAAGTACCCTAAAATTACATGTAGATGAATGCAGTTTTCGTTGTTGTGCATTTAAATATGTTACAAACATGTAATTTTAGGCTACTTAAATGAACAGAAATCGTTATCAACGTACCTTACATATTGGTAATTTGTGGGTACACAGGGGTCACAAATTCTAAGTATCTGGCACTTATAATTATATATTTCTAATTCCTGTGACTGGAGGTGAGAAGTGTGCACTGTGGTTGTGAATACATTATATTTTGCTGTGGACGATACCCCACAATTATAATTACAACTTTATAATTACAGATTCTACAGCCCTACAATGCGTTTAAATCATTTTTTATTATTATTACTGTTATTGTGTATGGATGATAATATATATGCTATCTATTTTTAATGAACACCAATTCGCCGACGTCAATGATTTTCTTGACAACTTAATAGAAGTATGAAATTTTAATAGACTTTGAGTTACTGTTTCAGAAATTAAATGCTTCTCCCTGATGGTACCACCAGATGGGGTTGTCTACTGAATTAAGAGAGGACTTTGAAAACCAACTGTCTACAATTGCAGTTAGCATTTCACATGCCAACAGTGTGTGTGTGTGAAGACGCTGAGGTGGGCTTTACAATGGAGTTAAAACTACCGTAAAATGTTGTGAAAAATGGTGGATACATTTAAGCTTGCTACAGCTATGGCCAAAAATTTAGCATCGCCTATAATTTTAGGATTGAGACAATTAAAAAAAGTGTATATATATTAAAAAAAAGATGTAAAGCTGGTACATTCGTATCTCAGAGAAACTAAACGGATAACGACATAGAACGTCTGTACAGCACTGTAAAACACTTAAAAAAAAAAAACTGGTTCTCGTAATTTATGACGTCACAAAAACCCTGGATGATATCACACAAGTCTACTGGAAGACATAATAGTAGTACAGTATTTCATGTTAGATTTCGAATGTCACATTTTTCAATTTTTGTCAGTTTTTCATTAAGAATATGGAAAACTACAAAGCGGTATGTAATTCAATATGTTAACATAACATTATCCCGAAGGCCTCATTCGACTTTATGAAAAATATGAGTTAATTCTATAGGGAGATGCAAAACTTTTGGCCAGAGCTGTAGATTCACAATAGTTGTGTTTGGATTTATAGACAACATAACCATGCAATGCGTTTTCACTTGTAACCAAATGATCAAATCCTAAACAATTCTACAATGAATTCTGACATTTGCAGATGCTTCACCTAAGAGTTTCTTCTGCAGCTATCCATTAGACATGTTCTATCAATCTACTCTTCAGTTACAAGAATGTATATAGATCTGTGTTCTTTCCATCCAAGACCTAATTAGGCTTCATTATTAATGAACATATGAAAGGCTTCCTGTTTGGAAAGCCTTTGTGTCTGTCTGGTATATTTGGAACAGAGTTTTTTTTTTCATGTAAAGAACTATATGGGTGTAAACAGAGCCTCTCAATCAGGCTGCTTCCTCCTATAGAAATAGTAAATGGGCTATCTTAAAAGACCATTTCAGTCAGTGAATCAGCATGAGAATAAAGACACATTGGAAAGGTCGCCAGCAGATAGGTACCGTTTCCTTTACAGCAAGAGTGTTTTTAAAATTCATGACGATCGGAAGATAATCCATAAATAATACACAAGGAGGCCTCAAGTGGAAAGCCTGACAGATGAAGAGGCTTTGACTGTTGGCAGCACTTGGTCTCTCACAGCTGAAAAATGTCACAAGCTAACAATAGAGGCAGGGTGATAATAGTGCCATTGATGTCATGATTAAAACAATGATATCTCTAGAGCATTTTTTCTTTGAGAAAAGGTGACATTATAAGTGAATATTAATGCCTGTCCAGTCGTATATTAATATAGTACCCTTGGTATAAGACTCTCTGTCTGTACAGGGGTCACATTTTCTTTTATAAATTCTATAGAAATTACTTTTACGTTTTAATATTGTTCAAGTACAAACATTAGGCAAACTTTTAAATATATTCAAACAGCTTTCACATGGTGACAAGACACAAAAAGCGCACTCTGCTCTTATTACAGGTTTACAGTGTTATTCAGTATTCACCATGTGACAAGTTGATATATGAAACTAGTCCAAAAATGTTTTGTGTACACACTATCTACCATATTTATTGTGCAAATGATCTTTGAATTTGTACATACTCTAAAAACCAAACAACATGAACCACACAGGAGAATAAAGAAACAAGCAGACGCACTATCCGGTTAACAGTAGTTCTACAGCGTTGTACTTGCCTTCAAACTCACAAATTCAGGATCAGTTTTTTTTACTCCTAAAGTATTAATTCTGTATTAAACCTAGTTCATTTGGGAGCTAGGTGAAATCGCGCTCCGGTTTTCCTAGAAGAGGTGAATCTAGCCCAGGTGCGCTCTTGTGATTGTTTTGCAATGGATGTTTTTCCATGTATTCAATTCAGTCAATCATGAGTCTCAGAAATGGTAGCCTTTATTTTTATTCGCACTGAAGCAGCTGCAGCTGGTGTCAAGGGCCCCCCGTTTCACTCATACCTATCTTTTCTTGAAACCCAACCTTGTCTCCGAAAAGAATGAAACTGTACCCGTAAAGATCACTTGATAGGGCCTCTATTGAGGGGATCTGTAATTGACACCATGTTCCGAGAAAACAAAGACTGTTCCTCTTAAATATTCATATTTCCCAGTGTCTTAGTTTACCCACTGGATGTATAATTCATGCCCCCGTCTTAAGCTAAGTTGGATGGTAATGAGTAATTTAATTTGCTGGGCTTGTTCTCTCTCCCTAGCAACAAGGGGTGTATAAGTGAGAAAACCTCAACCAAGTGCTCCCTAAATAACAACCAGTATGTGTGAGATTTTTTTTTCTTCCTTATATGCTCAGCATGCATTGTCGTTGAAATGTACGACAGTCAACTGGGAGTGATTCCAGAACGTTAAAGTAAACTAGAGTAAATTGCAGTAAATTATTGCACACTGGCTCACAATTCTGAAAACAAGCCTCTGAGAATCATTTTTTAATGTTAAAATGTTCCTGTAAGGTGTGCTAGTGTTGTTGCTCCTTCACACTTGTATCACCATCGCAGTATATGTACAGCACTGCGTCAATATTGAGCATTCAAAAAACGGCTGCTTGAAATTGTTAATCACAAACCCAAAACTGACAGCAGGCCGTCTAAAGTGTCAACTAGGGTAGACTGTTACTACAATTCCATATTATATGGGAAATATGTGACTAATTTGTCGTTTGCATGCTCTTAAAGAAAACAGCAGGATTAAACACATCTTTTGTACTCAAAACAATCAATACAGTTGTATGCATTTTGCAGCATGGGCTTTGTAGGCCAACTTGTGCTAGCTCCTTCAAGAGACGGAACAATATTAGCTCATATTTTAATATTTTATTAGCCAGCATACTGAAAGAAGAGCTGATATGTTTCTATTTTTTTTATTTGGAGAACTGATATAGCCCCTCTGGTGCGAAGTGTTCATTTAACATTAGGAAACACATCACGTTGCTTGCCTTATTCATGTTCTTTTATTCATAGCTTTTCCTGGTTGCTAAAGATTTCATTCATTTTGAAGTACATGTTGGTTGTTTTCACACTATTGCACAGTCCTGCTTCTTATGGGAATAAAGGTGAATTATTTATGTCAGAGGGGAGCATATATTATTTTGTACATATAATATATATACCAATCGGAGAGTGATATGTTTAATGTACATGTTTGTAAAGCAACATAACATTTTAAGCAAAGTCATTATTTTTACTGGATGTAGAGCAATAACACATTCTCTAGACTGATTATCATGGTAACAACTAATGGAAGTGATCAAATACAGCATCCCAGACGCAAATACACAAAACCAAGCTAAATATGCCACAGAGCTTGCTGTCGTGTTTTTACTGAGTTGTAATGATCCCTATGCACCAGCCGTATCTCCTTGAGTAGATCTATGTGTTAACCCCACCATTAACTCTCCCAGGAATGATATATGTATACCTAGTCCGGGGGTTCGCCATTAGCTGGTGAGAGTTTCTTTTATTATCTAGGCTTATCATTGTCTATATATGTACTTGTTTGTTGATACAGTAGTTTACTGTAAAATGCAATGCTATTATCCCTTTTTTATGACCAAAATTAAAAACATAATTTACCTCTCCAAAAAAAAAAGTAGCTATATATGTTGTTTATATAGAAGGATGTGCCTCAGAAGATACCGTTGTTCAACAATTTTAGTTATGGTATCATCCCTAGTATGGATCCTAATGTAACTTACAAACTGAGTAGTTCCTTCCTGCATATATTTAATTATTTTGTATTAGTAGTGTTATTAGTATTATTATAACAGTACCATCCTTAGGTTTATGTATTAGATTGAAAGTATTTAACCTTCATTGATTCCTGAGTATTTATACATGTTATTATCATTTATTAACATACCACTCTTCCGAATCCTGTCCTCCAGTACCTCATTGTGCCCATGCGGCAGCTTCCTGGTAAATATCTGTGCAGATCGAAGGAACATTGCTTCTACTGCGGAGCCCTTTAGCAAAGCAATCTGGTCCTCGTGGTCCAGAGACTGGAATCCTACGAAACATTACAAGAAACACAAAGTAACATAATGAAAGGTCTTTTGAGCACTCTCAATGATCAATTGTAATCCTTAAATTATAATTTTCCATTTAAAAAATATAGAAGTTAATAAAAATAAAGGAGTGAACGCTTTTAAAATGTGCCCCGGAATAACCTGCAGCATAAAAAAACAATAACAGCACATAGATAAAAGATAGAAAAGATAATTCTAATGATTATGAAACGTTATATAGTACTAGTTATATAGTGGTACATTATGTACTCAATGAAAGTTAGTGCCATATAGGTCTGATACTGGTCCCTTTGAAACCGCTGTACAGTTACTAGTAGAATTGTTCTAACTCGAATTGTTTTGGCACACAATAACTCATAATGGATTAATGTAATGTAATTCCTTTTTTCATTTCGTTAGAGAGTTTGGTGCTCTTGACTTCTATTGATTTTGAGGGTGATAATCCAGGGTGTAAGGGCAAGGCGGGGTGTGAAATGAATTTCCAATTTAGAGCTGCACAGCTAATAGGAGGGACTGTGGTACTACATGTTAAAAACAAAAGTTTGTTAAAATGTAAAGGGCATAACAAGAATGAAAAATATAAGCTCTTATAACATCCACCTTATACATTTCAGTGCAGAAATAGTTTTATTTGACTTATTGTAAAGATGCTATGAAATACCTGGAAGCCTTTTTGTAAACTCCACCAGTACTTGCACATGACTTGTAGCCATTTCAGTGAGTAAAATAAAGTTTTCATCAGCACTGAATTGCTCTTGAAGCTGAAAATTAAATTGAAAAATTATCTTAAAAGGTTGGTAAAACCGGGATAAGGGGGGGGGGGGGGGGGTCATTTTTTAACCCAGATGAAACCATACGTTCACTTAATATCACATTCTATCTACAAATCCAATGTCCAATGCTTGGCATGGACATTAATTATACTAATCTTTAATTAATTTCACTTTCTTTATAGGATTTATCGAATCATAGGTATGTAGGTATGTATTGTTTGTATTGTGATACAAAACCGTATGACTCTTGAATGAATAATACGTGTATGAATACATACTCTCCGTATCTCATTTTATTTTTGTCTTTAATCAAAATAGTCCATCATTAAAAAATCATTTCATCTTATTTATGAATCATACAAATAGCCCATCAGGACCATCACATGTATCGTGATACTATTGCCTGCATATTGCAATAGTTTCATATCATGACATAAGTGCATCGTTACACCCACACCTGACAAGGAAGTTGTTTTGGAACTTACAAGGCTCTTGGTCATGTCTAGCGGAATGCGATACTTGTTGTAGGCATCAAGGATGTAATTGAGGAGGCTTAACTGTTCCTGGGTGAGTTCAACCTTCTCCTCGATTGAAAGAAATAAAGCATTACAGTGAGTGGCACTGCATTGAAAAGCATGTCACACACATCACACTAGAAAGAGTCAAATAGAACCACAAATAGAAGCCTGCCACTGAAAGCTGAATAACATTTTTATTGCATTGATAAGATACAGGAAGGGTCTCTTTAAAAATGTAATAACTATGACAGCAATATGGCTTTTCTGAAAACTAAACAGCTGATTTCTGTCCTCTGAATAACCATTACCTTTGAAGGTTTTGTTGTGGATGTGACCTGCTTGGCATCAGCACCATCAGTCTCTTCCCTGATGCACTCATCAGATGACAGCTTGGTATTTTTTCTTAGTCTCTTTGACTTGCACTGTATCTCTGTTAACAAACCTGCAAATGACAATGACTTGCTTTTACTGCAAATCAAATCTAGTGCTGAAACCCAGGGTTTAAAGAATACCCACAAAAGCCAGATACCACATTTTAGACTAGTCAGATAGTTCTTATACAAGACCGAAAAGATGATTTACACAAACTGATCACTAGTTTTGTTATTTGCTGCGAGCAAAATAAATGTCAACCATTATGCATATCAGGGCTTGAATCTGACTGAAAATCATTTTATTAACTATTTTATAATACAATTATAGTATAGTTCACCCAGTAGCTAAATATAACTAAGGCTGTCAATATGTGTCCATGCTGTCTTCTGAGAAAACTATGTACTGTAATGCAGTCAACTGCTTTAGTAATATCAGGATTCTGAAGATTATAGAGTTTGCTGACAGTGATTCCTGAAAAGAGACAAGATCCATTTGCAACAGCCTCAATGGCCTGAGCTTTTCAGCCTGCTTGTGAAGGCTTGAACTCCATCTAAGATCCTGGCAGAAAAACAAACTGTCAGAAAAACATACATGCCAACAGTCCCTATATTGTCGGGACAGTCCCGATTTCCTAGCAAATGACCCGCGTCACGATGCATAGAAAGAAAGTCACGAAATTTACACATAGAAAAAAATTCATTTATTCTGCACAGTAGAGTAGTGAAAACTACTCTAGAGTAGTGACACATCTGCTGATCACTAACTTACCGGTATACAAAGGTAAGAACCATGCTGGTCGTGTGGTGTTGAGTTGAGGGGATATGTCTATTATTATATGATAAGAGTGTTTTTTGCGTATGACCCCTCCCATGTGTATGATGCGTATAACCTAACCACAATTATCAACCACAATTTCATTAAACACATCAAAACTCTTTAGATAACATATCAGTGGCAAAACAAAAGAAAACCTTTAGCTATTATGTTCTATCAAGGCCATCCATGCTCTTTATCTCATAATGTAAGCCTTGCAGACCACCCTCCCTGAATTACACGATTAGGCCAGGTCCAAAAATAACCCCATCACTCCAGACCGCATGCCTTGTTTGAAACCTGTCAAGTGTTTGAAGTGCAGGCCTACAAAATGCCTGCCACCTACAATATTTATAAAAATTCTGATGTACAATTTATGAGAAACATGAGCAGCTCAATCAAGGCCCTTGGTGTTTCCATTGCCTGGCAGCTTCAAATAGCAACACTCATTGTGGCTCATCTCATCTGGCCCATGCCAAGAGTAGTAAATTGATCTGCCTTTTGTACAGCTTTATCCTAGCCTTATCCAGCTCTCACTGGCCATTTCTGAATGCTGAAAAAGACAGCTTAGGGCTCCAAGCGAAACGCTCCAATAATAAAGGACCATTTGAATTTCACTCTAGAACAATGACACAGCATCCCCTTGCAAAATGTTAACAAATGATATATATATATATATATATTTAATTTGTTAAGATCAGTTGTTTGATACAGGTGGCCTGGAATGTGGATGTTCCGCCTATGTAAATTATTTTGTGTGCAGATTTCACTTTTTCTTTTTCATTCACGCAGACCAGAGTTAATTACATCTCTTATCTTCTAATCAGGATATACAAGAGAAGGGAACAGACACTGTGATAGGTTAATTTCCTGTTGGCTGCTATGTATTGGTTTTTATCTTTTTTTTTTGGGGGGGGGGGGGGATCCCAAGCTTCTTACTTACAGTATTATGAATAGAAAAGAACTAGCATTTAACACTTTCATTACTACAACTATGAAGGCGGCTAAAACAATGGCATTTAAAATGAAAGAATAATGTTAATGTTACAAATTGTGGTCTATTCAATTGATCTAACGGTGCTGAATAGTGAAGAACATGTATCTCTCATACAGTATAAAACAGCAGCTCCCACAAGCTGCCAAACCACCATCAGCAGTGAATTAACAGCCATGTGAGAGCCAGCCAAGCCTGCTCTACATATGTTTGTTGATAACTGTCTAGCTACTGATGAACTGCAGCAAAGAGGGCTACTATCAGGAACAAGTGGTAAGAAGTGCTAGATTTGAAGATATCATTTTGTCTTAGCAGTCAATTGATCTCTGAACCTCAGTCCCTACTGTACCTTCTTATTTATGTTAATGACTTTCCCATACTAATCCAGCAGGGTGAAGACGCCAAGCCCTTAATGGTCATTAGTTGCAATTACTTTCATAACTGCTGCATGCTTCCACGAGTTGTACCATCATCCTGTATCGCTGGAATGGGAGTATTTTATTCAGTGTTTAAGTCAGTTCTGCTGTACTTACATTCTGCGAGCATCCCCATCTCCTTGCACTTGTTGAGTCGACACTCCTGGCACTTCCTCCTCATGTACATGTCCATCTCACAGTTCCCGCCATTCTTACATTTGTACACTGCATTCTTTGTGATACTCCTCCTGAAGAAACCTGCGGAAGAGATACTGATGAATTAATAAAAAAATGTAAAAAATAAACATTTATCAGCAAAAATATGACATTATCAGGTGATTTAGCCCTTTTGATGTATACAGGCACTGGATCTGTTTTCAAATTCTATTAAAGAAACCTAATTTGGATATATGATTAATTTTCCTCATTGGTAAAATTTACTTTTGCATCATTTTCCAGGACACCTCTTTCCTATTAATTACATTTTCTTGTAACTATTACCTTGCTGTTTGTAACTGTGCACATTTTAACTTAAATAAAAACTTACAGTATACATTTGGCTTATAGGCTACTCATGATATGAATTAGTAGTATAATGCAAAATGTGTTACTAATCCCTTGAAATTCGTATTAACAAGAATTGACTGTCTGCCTTGATCTATTTTATGTTAATTGTCTAGGCTAGTAAGTACACCAAGTTAATAATAATAATAATAATAATTTAAAAATGCTAAAATCATTTGGTTTCAATTTAAAATAATCTTCTATTCGAAATGTACACCAATGTGTTATCAGTAGCCTACAGGCTAAAGTAAAAAGAAAGTGCACTAGGTATTCATTTGATTTCACTACAGTACAGATTTATATTTTTTTCCATAATGTAATGTGTAGCCTGCCCAAAACACATTAGTGTTATTTCAGCACAATGATTTATACATTTAAAATACATTGAGCACTATAAATGTATGTGTGTGCAATTTTATTGTATTTTTTAAAACCCAACACCTCCTTATGTCGGACAAACATGTCTGGTTTAGCGAGGGGCTGTATGATTACAAAAAGCTTTTTGATAGAAACACCTTTTTTATTTGGAGGTGAAGGTGGGGTCCCCACTATAGAATGTGATGGGGTTAAACTGACTTTCATTATTTATTAAAAAAAAAGATCGCACAACTCTTGTAATGCTAGAGATCTCGACGCAAACATATTAAATTAGTATATTGCAGCTCTCTTTATTAACATATTTTCTCGTAGTAGATACGATAAAATGTATACTTTGCGAAATGTTTTTGCGCTGCGACTGGCCCATCTTAGAACATCTACCACACAGTGTCTCATATCCTACACTTATATCAATCAGCAGAGCTTTCCTCTTTTGATTTCATTTTCATCCTCTTTTTGAAATGCTCGCTTGTTTAGTTTCATTATCGTTAATGACCTTGCCAGTGGGAAATGCAACATAAAATTTACTTTTGGCCATTCCCAAGTAGATTTAAAAATGGCTGTAAGGGTAAATTGCCAAATTCCCTGGGCTGCATGTTCATGAAGGACACTATATAAATGAATTGGTGTTGTACGGTAATGCATGTTCATGAAGGACACTATATAAATGAATTGGTGTTGTACGGTAATGCATGTTCATGAAGGACACTATATAAATGAATTGGTGTTGTACGGTAGGTAATGCATGTTCATGAAGTACACTATATAAATGAATTGGTGTTGTACGGTAGGTAATGCATGTTCATGAAGGACACTATATAAATTAATTGGTGTTGTATGGTAGGTAATGCATGTTCATGAAGGACACTATATAAATGAATTGGTGTTGTACGGTAGGTAATGCATGTTCATGAAGGACACTATATAAATGAATTGGTGTTGTACGGTAGGTAATGCATGTTCATGAAGGACACTATATAAATGAATTGGTGTTGTACGGTAATGCATGTTCATGAAGGACACTATATAAATTAATTGGTGTAGTATGGTAATGCATGTTCATGAAGGACACTATATAAATGAATTGGTGTTGTACGGTAGGTAATGCATGTTCATGAAGGACACTATATAAAATGAATTGGTGTTGTATGGTAATGCATGTTCATGAAGGACACTATATAAATGAATTGGTGTTGCACAGTAATGCATGTTCATGAAGGACACTATATAAATGAATTGGTGTTGTATGGTTGCCTTGCTGTGTCAAGGGATCCATCTTTATTAGAGGTGCTTCATAAATTCAAATTGGATTGTACAGGGCTGCAGGACTTTTAATTAAACATTCTTCCACCTGCTTACCCACAGAATGAAAGGCATTAAACATTTACAGTGCAGGGAGCTCAATTTCTTAGGTTATTACTCAGCAGAAATATGAGAAGGGAAGCTGACTGCTCCTGTTAAAGCTTTAAATGCAACCTAGAGCCAGGTTAAACACCCTGGAGTAATGGCAGACCCCCTGGGTTACTGACATCTGTAATCCCTGGAGTAATGGCAGACACCGTGGGTTACTGACATCTATAATTTAATCACGTCTTTTCCTTGATAAATAAATGATTTATAATTTGAATTATACCCCTTGGATTCCTTTTGTGTAAAGGCTGTTGGTCAGCATTATAAACATAGTCATCCCCTTCAACTTAATGGATCTCTCTCATGTTTGGTTAGTATGTTCTTCTGGATGGTTTTGAGTTTCATTATGGCTCAAGTTTCAATACAATTTTAAGGTACCTGCCAAAATGTATATTTTTTGATGCTTAGAAAAAGTATAATAAAATATTATATGCAATTTAGATTTTGCAATTTTTCATTTATTTTTTTATTGAACAAGGGGTAGCCACATCTTTTAACTGTTAGACCATAATGCAAACCCTTTTGTGACATTCCATTGGCAGCATCTTTATTCCATACCACAAATGCAACCAGGACATCAACCGTAGTCCTTTTTCTAAATGTAACTGAAATTAACTACATTATTTTTCACATAAAATATAATGTGTTACCACATTTAGTTACCTGTCTAAGAATGGTACCATTACAGTAGTTACAAGTCACTGAAAAATGTAATCAGATTACAGTAATGCATTATATGTAATGCGTTACTCCCCAACACTGATCAAAGACCACTGTGTCACTCAAGTTTACAGGTGGAGAAAGCCATCAATTAACACGCACAATAAAAACTGAGTACAGGTAATGATCAATCTGTTTCAACTAAAACAGTTTAACAATCAGCAGTTTCTATGAAAGTATATATGTTTCCACATGTAGCAGCCTCAACCTGTTGAATAATTATCTTAATAATTACCTTGTCTAAAACAGTTTCTTGTATATTTTGGACCGTTTCTCTCAAACAGTGTGTAGGTAAAACAAACAGAAAATTAATAAGTATCATTGTGTGACTGTTTTTACTATTGCTACTTTGGCAGTGCATTCAAATAGACAGATCTCTACAGACAGTGAAATGAGCATTTGCAGCCAAAGCATCCTATTTATCGCATTCACACTGCCAGAACAAAACAGCACATGTCAGGAGCTTTGATAGGCTATGATGACAACCAGTCATCAACACTGGATTCAAATAAGATGCTTATTGATACAAATAAATCTGATTAATTTAAGCTGCGTTTTCTTGACATCCTGAAAAGGGATTAATAATACTGTTTACCCTTACTAAATGTGCTGCAGGGGGTGAACCACTGTTGACCTGGAAGATAGCTACAGCTATAGATTACCTGGATTGTAAAACTTTGCAATCCGTTTTACTTTTACTTTATTATACTTTCACCTTATTTTAAAACCAAACAATATTTAAAGTACTGTAACAATAGTGTAAAAATGAATGCTGTGGTGCCTCATTTGCTTTATAAAAATATAAATTGCTATAAGTTTCATGCCTAAATGCCTGTGCAGTATACTGGTATTAAAATGTTGTGATACAAATAGAAATCTGAATAACATTTTCCAAGTTCCACTGGAATCTGATGATCACCTGGTGCCTTAAAAGCCACCAGACTTTTAAATAGTTAATCTTTATCTTTTGTTCACCCAACTAAATCAATGCTTCCCAAACAACCATATAATTTTAAGGTCTTCGGCAAACATGCAAACAATAGTAATGGCAGTAGGGGCTTCCTTGATCCTCCAGGTTTCCTGCTTGCAAATCAACTTCTCCTATAAAAGGTCTAACATTCCATTACTGTGATTTTTTTTATGGTTTGCAAATATTTGTATGGGTATACCCAGTCTCGAATGACATTTGAACCACACAGCGCTATCCAATACTTTCAAAGAAACACGGCAAAAGTTCATGGCCAATCATGGAGTTTACTCATAGAATTGAATTTCTAGAATTGCATCACTGATTACTTGACTTTCAAAGATGGTACAACATTCAGTGTTAGACCAGTCTTGATAGTTTCAACCCCATCAGGTAAAACGAAGAACAATATCACCCACCCAGTTACCACAGCACCTGTATCTTGCTTATTAAAATCTCTTGGCTATTTGTGATGCCAATGTATTTATTGAGCCTCATTCCATTCTACAAAATATAGTTCTCCCTTATAACAATGTTGCCTATGACGTTCTTTATAAAATGAGTGTACAAAACAGCATTTCTAAAACACATTTTTGCCATTATGTTATCGATTACATTGTTTTCCTAATAGCCTGCAAGTATGCCAGATATTTTTATGGTTCGTATTGGTTGGATCTAGTCCGGTTTGTGGATAAAGATTGAAAGTTGGCGAATTCTTCGGACATTTCATTATATATTTCTCCCTTGACTTGATGAGGCAATTTGCATCATCAGGGCACTCGTGTAATTAATGATCATTTTAAATGACTCCTAGGTGTTGTTTTGCAGTACAGACTTCGTGCGCTGATGTGGTAAACTTTTTAATCACCCTGTATATGTCTTTTTTCCATATAAATATAGATTGTTTAGAGCAGACTTAAAGTTAATGAAGGCACGTTCCACATCACTGTTGACACAGCTATATTATAATATATTTTTAACATATACAAATGTATTCTCTCTCTTGCTCGCTCCTTCTCTTTCACCACTTGCTGTTCCATTTTTGTAATGCGATCTGCTGCTCCTGCATTTCAAATAAACCTTAACCCATCTGCGGCATCATCAAAATCGCTCAACGCTAACATGCAAATGAGGCCACACCCCAAAAGTTATGCCAACCACTGGGACTAATGCAGTTGGTAAAGGACGGAGTGAAGCATGTCACCAAAATCACATTACAGGGCAGGCAGTTTGCTTCATTATATATATATATATATATATATATATATATATATATATATATATATATATATATATATATATATATATATATATATATATACACACACACAGTGTTGTACTTAAAACAAAATAGAACTAAATTAATGTACAAAAAATAACCAGATGTACTTCATCATAATAAATAGGAGGAAGTAAGAAAATAATTTTAAAACCATTTGTCCTGTTGAACTTTTAAACAGTAAGAATCCAACATTTTCACAGGGAAAATAATAATAATTCTGCAGAACCCGTATTCTCAAATAGTATTTAAATCCAAAGTTCATGGACATGTTATTTATTTATTTTTATTAAGACCAAAGCTTACTAAATTTAGATGAATTGCACAAAAGAAAATCTGAACAGATCACATTTTACATAAATGTTTTCTTATTTTTTGTGGGGTTTCTTTTACTGTTTTGTCAAGTATCCAGCTGTAGACAGTAACTTGTCAGAATACAATGGTGGCAATAGCCCAGTTAAGATGAAATAACTAAAATGGTTTGAGGTAAAGTTCTGCAGATACAATAGACCTTGTACTCATAAATCAAGCTTCAGTTATACATAAGGCCTTGTGAAAATCACTGATATTTTCTTTAAAATGTGCGGAATGTGCACAGAAATATGTTAAATTACGTCTACAGATTTTATTTTTTTTTAAAACAGCAAATATACAGATAAATGCACTGACATCAACATTAACATCAAAGTTACTCAAGCACTTTACAATAGCTTGTGAAACCAATTCCATAATCTCCTGCTTGTGATACTCTGCAACTTTAGGAAAGTATTCACGTCTCAGCTGGGCTGATACAGGAATCACGCCACCATTTGCTACACTCTGTATAAAGAATTTCCATAACTTCTGGTTGTCCAATTTTTCAAAAGGGATATTTGCGCAAAAAAATGCCTCTGTCTGGACTTTTGGAATATGGAAGTCACCGTGTTTTGTTTCTTTGAGGTAACCAGTGGTGTACCACAGGGATCAGTATTAGGTCCTCTGCTATTCCTAATCTACATTAATGATTTAGACTCTGATATAGTAAGCAAACTCGTTAAATTTGCAGACGACACAAAAATAGGAGGAGTGGCAGACACTGTTGAAGCAGCAAAGGTCATTCAAAATGATCTAGACCGCATTCAAAATTGGGCAGACACATGGCAAATGAAATTTAATAGAGAAAAGTGTAAAGCATTGCATGCGGGCAGTAAAAATGTGCATTATAAATATCATATGGGAGATAGTGAAATTGAAGAAGGGAACTATGAAAAAGACCTAGGAGTTTATGTTGACTCAGAAAAGTTTTCCTCTAGACAATGTGGGGAAGCTATAAAAAAGGCTAACAAGATGCTTGGATATATTGTGAGAAGTGTTGAATTTAAATCAAGGGAAGTAATGTTAAAACTCTACAATGCATTAGTAAGACCTCACCTAGAATATTGTGTTCAGTTCTGGTCACCTCGTTACAAAAAGGATATTGCTGCTCTAGAAAGAGTGCAAAGAAGAGCAACCAGAATTATCCCAGGTTTAAAAGGCATGTCGTATGCAGACAGGCTAAAATAATTGAATCTATTCAGTCTTGAACAAAGAAGACTACGCGGCGATCTGATTCAAACATTCAAAATCCTAAAAGGTATAGACAACGTCAACCCGGGGGACTTCTTTGACTTGAAAAAAGAAAAAAGGACCAGGGGTCATAAATGGAGATTAGATAAAGGGGCATTCAGAACAGAAAATAGGAGGCATTTTTTTACACAGAGAATTGTGAGGGTCTGGAACCAACTCCCCAGTAATGTTGTTGAAGCTGACACCCTGGGATCCTTCAAGAAGCTGCTTGATGAGATTCTGGGATCAATAAGCTACTAACAACCAAATGAGCAAGATGGGCTGAATGGCCCCCTCTCGTTTGTAAACTTTCTTATGTTCTTATGTTCTTAAAGCAGTCGAAGTATTGCTCGGTATTTCCGCCTTTCTCTTTTCAGTGAATCTAAATGTCTGTTTTCGGTAGAGATCTACAGTAACGTTGCAGGACATACAGAACAAGAGCTTACCCCCAACACTGTGTAAAACTGCTGGATACTGCTTTACGTGATCTGCTGCAGACACATTTTTAGCCTTTTTAGAGACATCCATTTTCTTGTTTACAGTGTGTAGTACTTTAATTTTCCGCTTAGATTGCATATAGTGACATGACATAATCACTGCACAGCACTGTGTGCATGGCGAATATTACACGCAGGCACATAGCAGAGCTGTACAGTTTCGTTAATGTGATTTTTTTTCTTTTTTGTTTGAAATAAAAAATATTATGAAATTATTTTTATTTCTTAAGAATATTATAAACATCGCAGTATTGGGCTAATTTCACGATTTCCATGCAGCCCGTAAAATCTTGTTTTTCACAGGGCCCTAGTTACACATCAAACCTGAGTCATAATTTGAAAAACATACAGTATATTGATCAAATAACTTTCCAACTGCCCAATAACACGACTACTTGTTAAACCATTTACCTGTTGCCTAGTTGCAGCTGTGGATTTACAGCTCTATAAAGATATGTATACCAGAGGTTGGGTAAGTAAGCAAAGTTTCCTGGTTATAGTTTGTCCAGGTCACTAGCGTCACAATAACAAGCACACATTCCACTTTAGTGTGCTTAAGGTTTCTATGTTTTTTCTTCTCCCTGTTTATTTTTTGGTTCAAAAAAGGAGTGTTTGGTAGGCCTCGAGAAACAAAACATTTAATAAAGTGTCAAGTTTAGGCCTAATAAAACAAAGAATGATAAAGATGTCAAATTGTTTTAATTCATCCAAGCAACATTTCTCATGTTTTGAAAAGCAAAGAAATATCATTTATCCTACCTTTGCATCCCTCACAAGTAAGTGCATTGTAATGGTATCCAGAGGCCTTGTCCCCACAAACTACACATAGTTCATCCCCCTTTATCCGCCCTGCATGAAGTCCCTGTCTTGACCTCTTGCACACAGGTGTAATCCCTTCTATCCCCTTTTCATATCTGTTCTCACAGGGCAGTTTCCTCAGTTCATAAACTCCAGAAGTGGAGTACCACTCTTCAGGGTACTGCGGGTAGTAGCTGTGGTTGGAGTAGTAAGGTGGTGAGGCAACAGGTGGCTGTACGGGAGAGAACTGCATGCTGGGATAGTTGGGGAAGGACAGCACATCTGGATCATGCATCAGAGGGCTGTCTTGTTCCGTCAGCAAATCTAAAATCACGAAAGAAAATGTATGATTAAATAAAGAAATGATACAGGCCAGGAACATTTTGAGTTGTTGTTTGTTTTCTTTTTTTACAAAGCTTTTCTTTCAAAATATATAATGCAGAATTGCATCTAACTACACAAAAAAGAGCCATTGTGGAAATGCCCTTATGTAAGATTAATATATTATTCCTTTTAAATATTTGGTGGAAGATATATTTGTCAATATTTTATAGTCAAATTGTTAATGTTATAAGGCCATTTTGTGTACTGTATGAATCAGATCAGCAGCTATCAGAAAAAGAAAACATGCATTAATTTAATTTAAATTGGTATGTGGTTATAATCAATGTAATGGAAATTCAACAAAAAAAAATCACAAACAGTATTATCATTTAGAGACTAAGTTAATAATAAACCAAAATCAGCATTATCTTCCCTTATTTCATACCGCAAGTCCGTACTATGTTAAATTAAAAAAAATTAAATCCTTTCTTAAATACTATTTCTTGTAAAGCAATCTTCCTTTATGTTCAAAGGGCAAAAGCACCACCAGGAAATGAAGCTGACTTGTCAATACTGATCTAAGTCTTAATTAAGCTACTTACCTCCCGCAGGCTTCACTCTGACCATTTCCATGACAGACAGAACCTAATGAATGTGATGAATGTGTCCGGCTTGGGTACCTCAAGACCTTACTATTCCTCCCCCTGTACCTCTCTCAATCAAGAACAGTGTTCATCTAAAACCAGCATTCATTGTAGCCACTGTAACATCATAAACATGTACTAATGTGTTACCCAACCACCAGCCTTTAGTATCTCCTCAGGTGCGGTGGGGGCTCAAAGGTTACCAGGATTACTTATTAACTTTAACACCTAAGTTACTGCATTTCTGATAATATATATATATATATATAGCACGGTCATGCTGTAGGTATGTGTGAACTGTAAATATTGATAACAACTCTAATGAATACCTATCCACCAATCAAATATAAACCAACCAAATGTCTTCAAACAATGTGTCACAATAATTGTATCTATAATGGTTTTGTAATCCACTTAATATGATTGTAGTTAAGTGGAATCTTAAAATGCAATCCCTTGTTGAAGAGGTGACGTTTGACGATCATGGAAAATACTATCAAAAAAGTCATTCATTGCCCAGTTTTATCACAAGCTTTTCCATTGCATGGATAGTAACAGCATCATTAACATTTTTAAATACTAAGGTTATGCCAATACAATTTCCAAGTAATTGCCTGAAATAGTTAGATATTATTGAATAAAACAGGTTAATTACTCAGCAAAACAATCCAGTCTCTCATTTTCCCTGGTTTACAAGTAAAATGCGAGTATCTGCACACCCCTATTAAATACAGCATTGACTATTTACTAAAACCTGATCTTAATAAATGATTGTAAACTGTGATTGGACATTCAAATTCTTTGAAGAATTGTCACAAATGTGCAAGCTATTTTCATAAAATGTCTATTCACCACTCTTGGGTATTTAAAAATAATCATCTCATAATCCAATTTATTTTAAAACCAATTAATATAAGCCTAATGTTGTATATTGGAAACCCTGTTTATCATGAGGTTGATCCATTCATTCCATTAAAAACAGGCTCAATGTACTTTGTCTTTTGTTGTTGTTTTTTTCAGCTGCAAGGCATAACCATGAGCTGCTATGGCAGGCAGTGTAATTAGTTGATGGTAAACCGATAGCTTTAAATTTAATTGGTAACTTTGTTAATGTTGGTTGTTGTTTGTCATACTTGTACTTGCTAGAACCAAAGTCATTGTATTTATCTTGCTCTTAACTGTATTATTACTTGTACTGTGATCCTTGAAATGTATTTTTGTTTACGACTGTAAGTCGCCCTGGATAAGGCCGTCTGCTAATAAGTAAATAAATAAATAAATAAATAAATAAATAAATAATAATAATAATAATAATAATAATAATAATAATAATAATAATAATAATAATAATAATTATTGCAGAAAAATTAGGCTGGTTCCGATTTTTATTTATTGTGCATTTTGGTTGGTGTAACATCCTAATAACCATCATCAAAAATAATTTATAGTTAGCTGCTATAAGCAATGTCTATTTTTCTGAAGCTTGTTCATCTTAAACACATTAGCAGATCAGCATTTATAACGTAATTGCCAAATCTGTCCACAGGCAAGCTGCTTGCAGCATAATTAACGTTGTTACAGTATCTGTCACCGGAATCCAGCTCCAGCATGAGATCACAGATTACAGCTCTGCACTGGGGCGCAGTAATTACCAATGCAAACCTCTGCTTCAAGACACCACTCCATGAAAAATGAAACTGACTATTATATTGTCTACTTTATAATGGAGCATTTATTTTGTTAAATGATATAACAACTGATGATAAAAAAAAAAAAAAATGTATGCATGTTATTTTGTTTAACTTACAGAGCTAGTTTTTCTGCAGACCTAATATTTATAGTAATTGCCCCCCCCCCCCGTTCCCCCGTTCCCCCGTTCCCTATTTCTTAGCTGAACATATTAACATTTCACTTGATCGAGTTTATGCAAAACGTTCCCAAATGTTCTTCAGAATAATTGAGAAAAATTCAACATGCCTCAATGTTTATAAGAAACCTTGATGTACTGTTCTGTAAGAGAGTTTTTATAAAATCCGTATGAGATTTTTTAAAATCATATTCAGATAAAAGTAAAGTACATGGATGACAAAAGCCTCCTATTTTTTAACAGATTTGTTAGCCACTGAAAATGTAAATGGTCGCTTACCAAAGAACTGGGAGTTTTCAGACAAAGAAAAGCCATCACTGGCAGGCATCTGGAGCTGCCCCAACACATTTATATCTGACCCCATCCACTCATTCATTCAGATCTCGTTAAAAGGTCAAAAAAAGAACAAAAGTCCTGCAAGACATAAATAGATGCATTCTTATTTGCATATGGTTGCATGCAAATGTCAGCCCAACAAACTGGGTAAATAATGTATTTTATATTAATTAAAATATGTATATTTTGATACAGCAAGCCTGTATCTGTTAAAACAATATGTACTGTATTAGAAATAACAGCAGAATGTTTACATTGTGGAATGCAATGCAATATATTGGAAAGGTAGGGCTGCTTTCCACTGTATTCAAACCTATAATGGAAAATGCCCGGTAGTAGAATTTAATCTGCCTAGGCTGGACGATTTATGATTGGGGATAAAATGTCAGTGTTAATGAGACATGTACTATGCAAATAAGACTACTAATGAAATATGCTTAAACTTGGAGAATTTGCCTTGAAAAGGAATTTAACATCCAGTAATCAATACATCCTAGGGCATTTTAAGTCAAGTATGAATAATGATAGTATATTTATTTCTGGAAATTTTAATTGATTAAACGGACAATGTTATCTGCATAAAAAAGTAATTACATTTTATAAGATTTTTCATTTACATCTTTGATAATGAATGCTTAGCAGTGGCCTGTGAACCACTAAAGATTCAGTGAACTAATGAAACAGCTACACTCTTGCCCAGTGGCAGCATCTCAACCCTGACCTGCTCTGACTAGTGGGTATTTTATATTTTAAATTAATCCATCTGTTTTCTCTGTTTTAGCAGCCCTAGTTTAAAAGTTGTCTTGCTTAATAATGTGCAATACAACAAATAGATGTATCCAAAGTGTAATTTGTAATGCTACAAAACTAGTAACAGAAATAATAAACTTTATTTTGTGCATATTATCAACAGCATAACTAATAACGTGTTTATAGATTGTTTATAACCACTTATAATGGATACCTAAACCTAAAGTAACCTAAAGTGTTACCGGATTGGCTACATGTATTATGTTGTGTGTGTTGTGAATGGTCACTGTATAGCTCCTGCCCCTGGGATCCCCTTGTAAATGTGAAATATTATTGTGCGGAAGTACTAAAGGAAACTTTGTAAAATTAAGATTAATATTTTCTGGGTATATATATATATATATATATATATATATATATATATATATATATATATATATATATATATATAGTTTTTTTTGTTGTAAATATCTATATCTGTTTATTTTATTATTATTATTATTTATTTCTTAGCAGACGCCCTTATCCAGGGCGACTTACAATTGTTACAAGATATCACATTATTTTTACATACAATTACATTATTTTTTACACATTATTTTTACATACAATTACCCATTTATACAGTTGGGTTTTTACTGGAGCAATCTAGGTAAAGTACCTTGCTCAAGGGTACAACAGCAGTGTCCCCAACCAGGGAATTGAACCCACGACCCTCCAGTCAAGAGTCCAGAGCCCTAACCACTACTCCACACTGCTGTTTATTCAAACAATACTATAAAGCCAACATTTTGGTAGGATACTATTAAATTAAAAAAAAAAAATCAAATGTATTTTATTTAGCCATGATAGGACCCTTGAGATATACATCTCATTTCAAGGGGGTCCTGGCAAGAGAAGGTGGCAAGAAACAACATTATCAAATCAATCAAATGAATTCTGAATGACAAGACAATAGCGGCGGCTAAACTGGGATTTTGAGGCCAGTATGTTGGGGCTACCAATCCTAGCCAAAGGCCAAACTGCTCTCTCACCCTCAATTTACCTATGGGATTTAAATGGAACTACTTTCTATAGCAACACATGAGTCACCACTGAAAATATAGCTTATATTTTCCCAGGCTTATTCTTGTAACTTTGTTTAATTGTTCAAGGTAATGATGATTGATGTGAATTCATCATCATGTCAGAATAACAAAACCTAAAAGTGATTGCACATAAAACTACAATAATAGTTGTTCAATCTAATGTATCATAAACACAAATCAAATGCTGATATACAAAACTTGTTATTACCATTGTGACTTGAAAATATACCTTTAAAATTAATCAGTGAAACTTATACATGAGCATATGACCAAACAATATGTTTGATACCTAATTTACAGCTACTAGTACCAACAACAAAAATGACTGAAGAACCTACCCAAGTTTATGAAATATGATCCACAGCTACTGCACTGGAGTATCCAAAGAGCTCTTCTTTCCCAACTGTGCTTGAATCATCAGATTTTTTTTAAATATTATCAGTGATTGTTGGTGGTTACTTGATCCAGGCTCAGCAGTAGCTGTCATGTAAGTCCAGGGTCAAAGAAAGTGGGAGAGAGAGAGGGCATTGGTTATTTATTAAACAGTACATAAAAAGAGGCAGCCCCTTCACATAATAATAAGCTCTGTAAGTTTGGAACGATAAACGATAATCATTGGCACTCATACTGTAAATACTTTTAACTAATAATTGGTTATTATAAGCTTTTTGTGTAAACACTGTCATAAATTACTATACAAGTATAAATACATGGTTTACATGGAAATATGGCAAGTACAGTACTTCTATACTGGTTAGGTTCCTTTCAGTCTTAAAGATCCAGTATCATAGTTAAACCTTAATAGTGTTTTACATTGATTCTTTTTCAAAGAGATCTATCTTCTTGTTGCGTTACCTGAGTGAATCCATTGTGCATTTTTTCTTTACATCCCGGAAATAAAATTCCAGCCATAAGAATGTGCAAATTGAAATAACGGCAACTTGTTTTTAAGAGACTGCATGTATCAATCTTTACCTGCCCACCACAATAGAAGTAAGCTTTCATTGATGTACTGCCACCTTTTCATTGGAGGAGTACAGCACTTGGGTTGGCTTTTTACTAAAGTGACTAGTAACTGGCTTGCCGCTCTCATGGAATCAGTCTTTTTATTTTCTCCTGACCTGCTTCTCTTGTGTCGCAGGGTGTCTTTTATCGTGCCCCCGGTCCTTCGGTACCTCACGGTGCACACGGTGCTCGGTGTACGTGGTGCTCGATGCACGTGGTGTGCATGGTACTTCGGTGCCTCGGTGCACACGGTGCTTCCGTGCCTCGGGGTGCATAGCGCCTCGGTGCTCGGTGCACTCGGTGCTCATGGTGCTTTGTACACTCCATGCACACGGTGCTTGGTGCGCATGCCACTTCGGTGCCTTGGTGCGCACGGTGCTTTGGTGCTTCAGTGCGCATAGTGCCTCGATGCTCTTGCCCACCACGGCTTCAGTCTGTGTGTCTCCCCTGGTGCATTCTGCACGCTGACCAGGTGGCTGACTACACAAAGTTAGGGTAGGCACGGCTGCATTAGCTGCCTCCCAGTGCTTTGGTGCTTTGGTGCATATAGCGGTGCACACAGCACGGGGCTCAGTGCCCTTGGTGCCTTGATGCCCTCTGCCAGTAGACGGTGCTCCACTCCGCTGTAGGCTACATGCTGCACTGGTTGTGTGACTGCACGCAGCCCAGGCTAGACAACCTTGTCCAGTTGCTGTGACTGAGCCTGTGTGAAACAGCTCTTTCTCGAGTTTTCTGGAGTTCCCCTCCAATTTATTGCTGGAAGCCGCCTTGCCACTTCCCTGGAATCAGAAACTCTGCTTCTGTGAACTCAGCTATAAACGCTGCACAACTGTTCTTTTCAACAGCCTACATCGCTTTGCGATTGTAGTCTGCTTTTCTAACCTTAAAGCTGCCTCTTTTGTGTTTTTCCTCTGCTATTGCAGCTAAAAAAAAAAAAAGAAAAGAAAAAGAGATGTGTGATCCTCCACCGGGCCCCGGCTCTGCCGCACCCCGCTGTTGAGTTGACTCTGTTGGATTGTCTTTGCAGTTCAAAAAAAAAAAAAAAGCAGTACACTTTTTCTTCACACCAGTATACGCTACGCACTGCCCTGTTCTTTGACTGCATGCCGTCCAGAACCCTGGTGCAGCACTGTGCACTTCCCTGTACTGCTCTCCTGATTGCCTACTGCAGCCACTTGAGCCTGTGCTATGCCCTACACTGGGTTGGGTTAAGGCTAGGCACCTCTCGGTCCTCAGAGCCTCGGTGCTTCGGTGTTTAGCGCCCTAGCGTGTCAATAACACTGCACTCGGCGCCCCGATTCTTCGTGCACCAGTACTATATTCCACCTCACTCAGTGTTCTTGGTGCTTCTGCACCCTCCGGTGTTTAAACAATGTCCTTGGGGCCATACAGACATCAAACATGGCTAAATTCCACGCTTGCACGTCCTGCACAACGTCCCCTGCTAGCACAGCAGACATGTGCACGGCATTGGGAGCCCCTGGCCAGGCAGCAGGCTCAAGCCCTTGCTCTGGCCCCAGCTCAGCTGATAATGCCGGCCCCGGAGCTGACCCCAACTGCACCGATGGTCACCCCGGATTGCTGAGGACCAGGATGCGATTTCGATCCTACCTCCCCTGACCATACCTTTGGACCAGTGGTATAGGAATTCCTGCAGCGCTCTCACCAAGAATGCAAGGCATCTCAGCAGGTAGCCTCAATGCTCCCCTCCTGTACTCTGGTATGGGAGAGAACGAGACACTGGCGTTCGCGGTACTCGCACGGTGACTCAGATGGTTCCAATTCCCACTGCCCCGCGTGATGACCTGAGGCACCGCCTTCAGGCTTCCATGGCAGTTAACAGCCAGACCTACCCACAACGACGGGAGGAAGCCTGACACGGGATTCCAACACAGCAGCGATCTCGGAGTTAGTCCCAATGCCGCCCCAGGTCCCCCCCCCCACTTGGGTGCTCGCCACCGTACACAACATTTATGCACACCATCACATTCTCCAGTAAGTCCAGCCGGGCGACTGGTTTATAACAGTGGACCGAAAGGACGCGTATTTCCACGTCCCTATCTGTCCAGCGCACAGGAAGTATCTCCACTTTGCCTTTCAGGGGAGTGTCTTTGAGTTTTTTGTGCTGCCATTCGGCCTCACCTTAGCCCCCTGCATGTTTTCAAAGTGCATGGATGCCATTCTAGCTCCCTTGCGGCTGCAAGGGATAAGGGTGATGAACTACTGGGTCTCACCCTCAACGATGCCAAGAGCCAATTAATACCAGTGCAAAGTACGGTCTACTTGGATCTCTGGCTAGATTCCCTTACAATGCGAGTCTACCTGTTGGACGACAGAGTACCTGCCATTTGCAACTGTCTGGCCTTGTTTCAACAAGGGTTCACCATACAATTGGTGTTGTGTCAAAAACTATTGGGTCTGATGACTGCAGCTTCATCAGCCATCCAGCTGGGGTTACTCCACATGCACCCGATCCAAGTGTGGCTCAGTGCCTTTTGGCTACACCCAAAGTGCGACAGACACTGTCGGCTGACCGTGTCTCCTCTATGCTGGTAAGCTCTATGCTGGTGGAGGAAAGACTCTCACCTGAGCAAAGGCGGGCAGAAAGTGTACCTGGCAGCTATATCTGCGTGCAACGACCCCATAGACTCAGTATCCCCGGGCACCCATATTCTGGGTTCGATGCAAAAGAGGAAGTGAGCTCCATGGAGCGACTATGTATTCCCTCGGCAGGCGGGACTGAGGATGGCAGCTCTGACAAAAATGCTCAGCGAATACTTAACCCTTTGCGGTGTCGCAGGCACGTCAGGTCCAATTTATTTTCACACGTGCTGTTTATTTTAGACGCGCTGTTTAAAAGTATTTTTTTTCACAGTAAAACAGTAAGTAGCCTAACATTCTGTTTTATTTCTTGCTGACACAATATACAAAAATATACTTTTAAGGACGTTTTTCAGAGTTGATTGGTATTTCAATAATTCAAACGTGTGTTTGTAATTCTTTTTTTTCTATTATTACGGTATTATTATCGTAAAATAAAGAGGGAATTAATTAATACATAGCCTTCTGAAAATACTGGAATGACAAACCTGAATGACCAGGCTTCTGGTTAGGAACAAGGCATGAGATGATGACCAAACACTGGTTCTGGCCTTAGCTCACAACTAGACCAGTCTTGATATTTAATTTACTGTATACAATTACCATTGCAGTAGGCATTTTATGGAAATAAAAAAAAAATGTTTTAATGGTGTCTAAAAATAAAAAAAATAAAACATGTTTAAAACTGATAAGCCATTGAGGTAATTTATCCCAGATGACAATGCTGCAAGTGATGCCAGGCAGATCCTAGCAACCTGAACAGCTACTGTCTGAAAAGTTAGCTGGGGAGAACATTTGTGTTAGAATAATAGGTGCATCAACTGATTATTGTGGTGCACCTGCTACTACCTGACCAGAAAGAATGAAAAATGCTAAATTATTTCAAGTTATCTGGGAAGATAGAAAACAGCACAGCAAGGTCAAATAAATACATCTTACAGGTATTGTTATAACTTATATTGACATTATACTGGCTTTTTAAGGTACCAGCACTGCCTTCAAAGCTGTAGAAATGTAACAAAAAACATAATTCTGCCCACGATCCTCATGGTAGGGTGGTTTTTAAAGTTATCCAAAAAGATGCTTTGAATTTTTAATTAAAAAATAAGCGTACCAGTACTCAAACAATGGTCAAAATCCGTAAAAAATAAATGCAGCCCTACTGGTCAGATGCTCAATGAGATGAGGCAGAGATAAGCCAGACTCTGCTTCTTTTCCAGGGTTCAGTAGCTTGGAAACATTTGTTGCTTAGGTTTGGCAATTTGCTTTAAGTCACCAGTTAATCGAGGCAACTTTGAATTGAAGTGGCGTTCTAATTGGGCATTTCTAATTGGGCAGAAATAACTGGGTTGATATGTGTGATATGTGCAACAAAAATGGTAACAAGATATAAAAAATGAATGTTTTGGCATTTTCAATAATTATCAATGAATCACATTATAAATATTCAAAGTAAGATTTAAAGTTTTTTATTTATTTATTTATGTTTTTATTTCATCCACTCCTACTGGTAATTGAATCCAGTGTTTCATCTAATTACTAAATATTCCAAATACCTGATACAAGTGCCTTCACAGACATTTACAAACTCAAACTCTGAATACACGCCAGCTAGAAGAGTTATCACTTAAATCAGGAAGTAGACAAATACATAGATACAACTGACTTAGGGTCACAGAACAAATAAAATAGTTATATGGAATATTACTTGTAAAAGAATGCTGTAAAATAGTCAAGGGCAGCCTTGAGCCTTTGGTGTTGCAGTGCAACTTAACCTAGAAGGGATAATAAAACTTTTAAAAGGTGTAATAAAAACATAGCTACTGCAACTAAATAGTAAACTATTACTTCTATCACTTGTGTTTTGTCATTGGCGAGAATATGAGCCCTGAATGCATTACCTATTTCTATATTATTATGATTTGTATACTCCATTGTCTTGCATTGAGTAGGTGTACTTTTCAGTAGGTGATTCACTAAACACACACTACCTTTGTTTCTTCAGCAGACCATCTTTCAAGTCACATCTGAGACATAAACTAGGACTTGGCATGTAACAGGTGATAAATAAATAAACAGCTTTTTCCATTGGGAGCTGTGGCCCATAGAAATGACCATTAAGATGGTATCACACTAAGCAGAGATTTTACACTGAAGTCGATACTTTTGATAATCTCAGTCCATTTTTGGTTCAAGGCATTAACTCCCGAGCAATTCCCTTTTTTAAATCGTGAATCATCTTACTTTTTTACAAGCGAGTAAATAATGTTATTAATTGTTAGAATTAATCATTTGGAAATGATAGAATTCACAATAAGTGTTGCCTAGAATCTTGACTTTTACCCTCAAAGCAGCCATCCCCTGATGAGGGGAGAATTGTGACAGCTGGGGTAAACCAAGGCCAGGTGATGGAGCATATCAATCTACTGGAGTTTTTTAGCTATTTGGGCAGACTATCAATAAACAGCAGGCACTCACTTCTATAACAGTACGGTTGTTCAATCTTAAGATCAACCAACAGTTGCTGCCAACTGGCCTTGAGCTGATTTGCAGACGCAAGTAAATAACTTGTTCAATGGCAGAATTTGCCTATTCCAATCCACTCAGCACTTTGAGTGTTGTTAAAGAAATGAAGTCGATGAGGGATGATTAGTTTACTGAGTCAAGGTTTTGGCAGCTGTACAGAAATCAGATTTGTTCGTGTTAACTGAAGACAGCACTGAAAACTTTGCATTGGTGTGGTTCTTACAGTCTGGAATTGTGTGGAACTGTATGAAAAGGTTAAAGGTGTATACTGTACCACTGTGTACTATCAGCCTCATGTGTTACATTTAATATCTGGTAGCACTAGCGCTCAGTTTGCATGCCTTACTTTCAGGTAGTTACACTTATACTTAAGCCATTTCACATGGAGAGTGACATTTTCTCCACCTTTTGAACACCTTCTTTCCTGTCATTAACTAAACAGAATGATTGACATACTTTGCAGCCAGTAACTTTCATTTACTCCAAAGACACTACTGAGGTAAAACGACCTAAACAGGTGAAAGACACCTTGAACAGCCACTTGACTCCAGGGGCCTCAGATGTTCAATGCCTTGGGTTAATTCAGACTTCACTCTATTTGGTATTATAATAACAAGGCATTATACTGTACCCTATTAGAAAACAGTGTAAAGTTGTGTAAAACAGAACAAGCAAATGCTTTTATTTTGACCCTATACCAGGGGGAGTGTTACCTGCGCGGGTCGTCACTGATAATAAGAGCCAGACGCAGAGCATTGCGTTGTACACACCACACAGGTGCGCAGATTTATTTACACACGCAAGTGCCACTACTAGGGTACCAACAATGGTAGCCCTAGTGTGAGATTTAATAAATAAAAACAAAACACAGCCAATAAATAAAAGTTTGCCTGCAGATGGCAAGCGTTACTCGCCACTAAAACAGAGGTCCTGCTCCAGGAACCTACTACACTGCATTACCCTAAAATCCCCTAAACTGACAGCTTGGGTGCTCCCGTAGTCCCAGGTCTTTCTAACGGTCCTGGCTGGTCAGCGCTTCACGGAAACCATCTGGGAGTGGAAGGGTTTTGTGTAGTAATCCTTGGTTCTTTCCCCCTTGAGCGGACGCTCTCCTCCTTGTTGGAGACACAGAAGCTTCAGTGCACGCACGTGTGTGGGTCCGTGGCCTGGCAGCAGCCAAGATCTGCGGCGCAGACTATTTTGGCTGTATGCTCCCCGGGCACGCCCCCCCCCCCCCAGCCAATCAGGAACGCCCGATCAGCCCAGCCCCGGGTGAGCCTCCTTGTTGAATTAGCCTGTCACAGACCCCCAATAGAATTGTAATAGAAAAATAAGTATTGGAGAAAATCATTGAACCAAAATAGTAAATAACAAATATGGCATTGAGATTTTCATCTTACTATTGAACAACAAACCAACGTTGGTAGTTTCACACAGCTTCAAAACACTTGCTTTGGAAATGCAATACAAATATTAAAAGTCTTTTCTACATTCCACTAAAGGCTGTCAAGCTTAGAGTATCAAGTACAGTAATATCTTTTTATGGTTGGACATTGTTCCACAGAACATAGCCATATCAGCCAATGTTATAGCAGGCAAATGTATTTAATATAGCTATACAGCCACAAGTTTCACAATACTATGTTTCATTTTATGTGCACAGAGTTAAGCCAATACCTTTTATGACATATTAACATTTGTACTTCTATATTCTGTTATTTCAAAAGGCTGATATAAAAACTCTCTTTGATTATCCATTTGATTTGCTAAATTTACACTGTATGACCATTGGTAACCAATTCAGTAATATTGGGGCAGAAATAACATTACTAATTTGTGTTAAAAAAAAAAAAACATCATTGAATAGATAGCCCTGTGTTGCACCTGATGGATTCAAGACCAAAACAAGAATATGTATAGCTAGTAAAGATAATTACAAGGAAAGACAAACATAACTGTGTGTTTTGTTTTGAGGTTGGGAAACCCAGCTTTTAATTCCTATGACTACTCCAGGACCACTTTGGAATTTGAAATTGTACATATGCAATTTAGATCAGTAAATAGTGAAATATGATGTATGGTGGTCATGAAAAGAAAGATGTAAGAAAAGTGACACATGTTTATATGAGCTCACACTGAACACTAGTGGCTGAGAAAGTCACCGTATTTTAATTAATTGTTCCTTTAGTTTAGAAAAGTACAATTATAAAAAAATACATCAGTGTTTAATTGTGTGCATGAATAATCACAGCATTAACTATTTACACTAAAAAATACAGTATGAGCTTACCTTTAAAAAATAATATCATAGAAATTAGGTACAGTGATACACAGGAAGTCACAATTTGATCATAAAAGATTACATTTCCAATCCATTGCAGTCAATGCATACCATATTTAAAAACACCTGCTTAATCATTGGCCAGCTGTTGCTTCATAGCCCCCCTCCCAGCTTCTAAAAGTCAATAGACAACAGTCAGAAATAAATAAAACCTTTGCCTCTCACTGCTGCATTCCTAATATTTTCTTGTTTGCTGAAAAGCTGCCAGTGGTAGATTGCAACACAAAGGTCTGAATGACATGTCTTCAAATTCTTACCTAAAGGCATGTCTAGCGTATGACAAACAGAATTTTAAAGAGATTATAGATTCTTACTGTAATGAACTGAGATTTCTGATAAAACCTGTTTTGGAGTCCCAATGTATAAAAAGTAAACACATTTTAGGGGGTCAACAAGGCCTACTTAGCTACTCAGTCATCTTCATAGTTTGTCAAATACAGTATTCTTCTCTTATTAGAAGGCTCCATGGTTAATTGACTGCATAATACAGTATGTGTCCAGCCTTATAATGCAAGTGCAAGTGAAATATATTCATTGGGAATTTGCAGCCATGGCTGTACAGGTGAATGACTGGTTGCAAGCTATAAAGGGATGAAATACAATGATGGTGCACAGTAATGGAAATCAAAGTTTAACTTAACTTTACCTAATACATGATGTGTTTAATAGTTTGCTTGATTTGTTTGATTCTTGTTATGTGATTACGTGGTGGTTGTCTCAGTACTGTAGTTCAATGTCATTATACTAAGGGACATGGGTTGGGTGAAATTGTAAATGTCTTAACTTTTAAATGTATATTAACTATTACATTTTAAGTATTCGTTTTACTTGATGAAAACAAAAAAAAAAAAAGATGTGCTCGATTTTATAACCACCAAGATTTTTTGTTTTTTTGGTTTTTACTGAGTTCAATAAAATGAAACAGCAGTTAGAATATTATCATCAACTGAATAAGGAAGACATGCAGAAAAGTGTTACAGCTGATACAAAAAAAATACCAGTAAGTCTATCTGTAATCAGCAATTTTGAGAAATGTTACTGATTCACTAAGAAAAACAGTTAAAGCAACAGTACTGAATACAAACCCCTCCACAGATAATAAGTAACCACACCAGACCGAAAGCAATCTGAATTGGATCAGAGCTATAAAATCTTTTACCTTTTCAAGGTTACCAAAAACTACGAGAACATCAGAATACAGATAACAAAAAAGCCAGACAGTCTGGCAAGTTATATACAGGGCAAAAGGAATCGGTGAAGAGGCAAAAACAAGAACAAAAATTTATTTCATTTTATGTGTTAAATATGTCAGAGGAATTTGATTGCTCCTTTACTCCTTATTTTATTGTCTCTTTAATCTTTCTTATCTAATCATTTTATTTTCCTTTGATCCCATTAAATCGAGATTAAATTCGATATTCAATTAGTACTGATGGATATTTCACCATAGAATAAAAATGAACAATTTATTGAATTGACAGATAAACATGCCTGTAAATGATTACATTGTTATTTGAATTTGGCCCATGGACTTGCCCATCGGAGCTCATTAGCCACCCCAATGCTGGCAAAACTATGATGAATAAAGTATATTTATTTAATAAATAAATAAATAAATAATGCCAGTGGGCAGGACAAGTGGCACTTGAGGCTCAAGTGGTGACGTACCCAGACCCGTAAGCTGACACGGGCACAGATAGATACTTGCGGGTTGAAAGCGCTGGTGCGTGTTTTTATTGAAATAACAAAAATAAATCAAAAGTATGTACAAAAACTACAGGCCACAGAGCCAAATAAAAAGGTTAAACAAAAACAAATCACCCACACAAATAATTTTCCAAAAACAAGTACCGTGCTGGTCCTCCCAGCACAAGTAGCAATTGTATTATTACTTTTTTCTTACTTTTAAATTAATCAATCTCTCTCTCTCTCTCTCTCTCTCTCTCTCTCTCTCTCTCTCTCTCTCTCTCTCTCTCCTTCCAAACACTAATCTCTTTCTTTTTAAAATCAACCCACACCAACACATTAATCACAAGCAGGCACCAAATGACTAAATGATAAAGGGGCATAGACAAAAGGGCTATATATCGGGTTTGATGATTTGATAAAGGGCGGATTCTGCTTTCGGAAATAAAACCAAGTTTCCAAGGAAAATAAGTCACCATTCACCAGTCAGACTTTGGTTTTTAATAAGCATCATCATATCCTATTTACTTTCATGAGTCCTGTTATCCTGTTATACTATGATTTGATTCAGTGCAGTTTGGATAAACAAAAGTCATTAAAAAAAAGTCTATTAACAGCATAGCCTGTCTCCAAGCTGAATCACTGGTGGCTTTTGTAAAAACGTTTTTATAAAAAAACAGAACTTTAAAACAAGAAAAGACCAAAGCATTTGTCAAATAATAGCTATAACTTGAGGACACAACGACTGTACTTGGAGATAACTCGCTAGTATAACATCCTCGAATTATATCCACTCGGAAGACTGTTATCTCCTCGTAACCCAGTGAGCCTGTTTTTATTGCTTAAGGTGTGTTGTATAAGGTGTTGATGAATAAATAATCATGTATTACTAATTGTTGTGATATTGCAATACTGTAATAGCATAGCTACTTGCCTCACAACATGCTTTGAAGTAATTACACAGTTTTTGTATTACATTTTCTATAATGTATTTTGGACATACTGTTTGAAGAAAACATGTTTCAAAACAGCTTAGTTAGAAAGAATCAGTCATATAAAGATGTTATCTACAAATAAGAACCAGCCATAAAGATGTGATGTTTGAAGCATATTGTATGTACCGAGCCCCATTCACCATAATGTAATAGATAGTGTATTCTTTTCCTCCGTCTAAATTCCCTAGCGTCGTACTTTTAACAGGTACCACAGAAACTGAAAACAACAGGTATGTGTTTGCAAAACCAGACTTTAAATGAGGCTTGCTGTACAGTATATAGGGAGGCCGGTTTGGACCAGATAATATAATTTATTTTGTCATTAGGGGCCAAAGTTGCCATTATCCCATAGTGGCATATAACCATTTTGACGGTAATTACAGTATTCACATAGTCCCCCTGCACAAGGAGGCATTCTGAATTCCGCTTGAGAATTCTGGTTTCTATTGAAAAAATTTAAGTGTGACCTAAGGTTCTCTAAACTGTTTTAGTTGAGACTAATTCAGCAGTTTTGTTGTTTAACTAATTAGCTCTTTATCAGGGTTAAAATGTGATATTGTGTATGTGTGGGAAGCTTCTCTTTGAGATAATAAAAAGGATGTTTACATGAAAGTGCTGGGAAACAAGGCACTTTGTGGGGGGCGAACAATATGGACAGTGTTACTTTAGAGTGAGGTGGATATCAAAGGAATGTTACTGAGATAGGATAAAATGCTTCCTGTTTTCACTGCAGTTGAATAATGTACATTAAATAGACATGAATAGTTCTTCAGTTAATTGTTCATTCAACTACAGGCTTTTACATTCACACATACAAACATGCAGTAGTAGACATTTACATAACATTAATAATGACCTCATTCAAAATTATTCCAAATGAGATATTATTTTAAATTTTAAAGGGTAAGTAGCGTCAAATGTCATTTTCTTAGTTACCTTTTTATGGTGTTTGCAATCATTCTGAATGGAATCAGATATCAGGATTTTTTATTTTTAAACAAGTCTGAATGAAGGGGCTTAGACTATGAGTTCAGGAGCTGCTTTTCAGTTCAAGTTGCATGCCATAGACATGTGTGATATAGACTAGATCAACCAAAGTGTCTTTACATTAGTAAGTGCCAGCACTGTCTAGTGCACAGCAGTATATTGCCAGCAAAACAAAAGGAAACTTGATCCAAAGTGGCATATTACTAGATGGCACTGACTCTTACTTCTATTAAGACACTGGTTGATCTAGCCAATATTACACATATGACGAGCAATACACATGCCTGCTCAATGGAATCAGTATCAGCATTGGCAGCACGGTTCTTCCATGGATGTCATGTCTCAAGGTTTATGCAATTTTGAGAGTCTCACAGCTGTACAATAGATTCTGATGTTTGTGCATATTAAGTTTGTTATTGTTTGCAAGGCTGCGAAACCCTTTATACATGATACAGCGGTAAATCCAATACAACTGTCCAAGCCTATTGTTTATTTATTTTTATTTTTTGGGGGGGGGGGGGCGGTCACCATAAAGAGGTGTACATTACCATTCTATATTCCTGTAGCTGCTACGCAAACTCCCCCCTTACTCCAAAGATAGAATTGCCTTGTTGTCTCAAACTGACAGTTTATCTGAGCGAGCCTTCTATGTTTCTGTACACAGCACGAAACAACACTAACTTTATTAAAACTGAAAATTAATAAAAATAAGTATATTAAACTAATTTTCAGTATTTACAAAGAAATATGTGTAGATGTATTCTTTTTGAATGATTTACATGTTAAACCAGATCACAAATAAACATTCACTGTTAAATGTAATTTTTTTTTTAGTGTGTGGTGCACCCAGACTATTTCTTTGTTTTATTTATTTTATTTTGTTTTCACAAAAGGACCAAAAGCTTACAGTATTTTCTTTTCATGACTAGCTACAGATGTGTTTTTTGTACACATGCTTTTATTCGTGTCGTTTGCATCGCTCCCGATGTGCATAGCCCTTAAATCTATGTCAGTGGCATAGCTGTCACCTTTTATCAAGTGATCCAATTGTTGTTTTTCTTAACATGTAAACTGCCTTCAGATCAATGGCAAGCTTTGGCAATGACTTAGGAGGCTTATTCCCTCTTTACTCCGCAGGGATACTTAAAGTCCTGATGGCTGGACCTTGGACTGCCCAGAGGTACACTGATGAGATCCTGATGCATCCCATAGCGGTCCCTTTTCTCAGCCAACATGGGCCTGACCTTAGAAACCAATAGGAAAATGCAGATCCCCAGTAACCATTAGGGATCAATTGAGTAGCAATATACATTTTCTAATATGGGTAACTCTTTCTCCAGACCAATAGAACACTCTGGTCCTCGTTTATGAAAGGGCACTAAATTTGTAGTTAGCGTGCATGTAAAGTAGCGACCCTAATGTGAGTGATAAATCTAAATTTACTGCCCCATTTACTAACAGAGAATGCATTAATTTACATGCAGTATTTGACTAATTTACATACCATACCGTGCACACTGCATGTATTGTGAGCGGTAATTTAATGTGCGCAGTAATGTCAGAGACTTGCCCATGACCACAGTGATATCAAAAGCCCCAGCAGTCCAGGTGTATCTTTTGGTCAGTAGCTTATTGTGAAGGTGGAGGTGGCTGACACTGACCGAAAATGAGCGATCAGCAGACACAGCACTCAGCAGCAGGACAGGCAGAGGCAACATAAAGTGAAACTGCACTGCTTACCTTTTAATTTTAACATGTATTCCTTGTCTGATGTAAAAAAAAAATAAAAAAGCCTTTTCCCTTTCTCCTTTAATGCATACAGCACGCCCATTAGTTTCTAAAATTGCAGTGATGTACTGTATCATTTTGGAATGTTTCTTTAAAACAACCCGCCGCTTTAATATTACACTCATAGTCAACATGTGCAGTTATGAAAGATTATAACATATAACGCCACTATGACACGCTGCAAAAAGCAATGTATTTTGAAGCTATGGAGTCTCAACTAAAGGTTTTTTTTTCTAAATATGAGAAGAAAAAATAAAAGTGCTGTGGATTCCATGAACAACACAACTACAGGAAAGGACTTTTTTTAACTCCAAAAAGCCATGGAAAGTGCATAAATACCTAGGAAGAAACTAACTGGGATTACAACAGATGACTGAAGCAGAGTGCTGGAAAAGATTAAAGAAAGAAATGCAGACGTACCAATTTTCTTGCACTGGATTCTGCATCAACAGGCATTATGTGGAAAAGTTGCAGAATTAGAACACGTAATGAGCATTGCTACCAAGTGTGCGAGAAAAGGTGCCAAGTGTCTGAACAGAAGTCATAAAAATGTACATTTCAAGCAGAGTGCTGGAAGAAATTAAAGAAAGAAATGCAGAAGTAGAAAAGAAGATGATAAATATATTAGGTATAATTCAGCTGAATTAAATACAGCTGTCAGCAAACATGCATTTTTTTACAACAAATAAGGTAATACAAATGTTTTTCATTTTGTTTTATTTCAAACACACAATATATCCATTCAGAATAATAGCAGCTGTTTTCTTTCTACTTTGACAGCTTTATGATGCTTTCAATACAATCACAGTGCAAGGCTCTGACACATTGCGTAGCATTTGATGTGAATGGACTCTTTGTCTTATTCCTGCCTTAGACTGAACCACACTTTTTGGCTCAGTTTGTTTTGATCAGATCTTTGTTATTGTAGTATATTGTACTGTATTGATGTGGTCAGTTCTGGCTCTGGAAGTTAAAACTGCTTTATTTAGATTTGTATCTGGGTGCACTTCCCTACAGTCCTGTTCAGTTATACAATAAAAACAAGTATTATTTGTATTGGGTATCTTTATGAAGTTTCATGTCTTTAAATTTGTAGAATTCATAGCACCTCTCAAAATTAAGCATAAACAAAATAAGGCTAACAAAAATGTACATTTTGTCTGAAGGAAATATCTTAGAAGATGTTGTTTTTAAATGCATTCTCTTTTAAAGGGTATTCCCTGCAAAATATTAGACTTTCTTTTCTGAGATGTTATTTTGGTCTCTGTTGCTTGCTCTTTTTGTTACTCTAACAGTTAATCCAATCAGTTTGTCAATCCTACAAGTCACAGCTCAAGCCATTCAGTGTCATTGTGATGTATCCTGGTAATTGCCATTTTCATAGTGATAAGAGGCCTGCTCCTCTTCGTGCATGTCCACTGTGACACTCTTTTTATTCTTCCATCCTTGCTTGCGAGTGCTTTGATTCTGGACAGTTGCCCCATAGGTCATCTTTTTCTTTGGGCTGACAAATGCCTCTCTGTTCAGTTCAGTCTCCTCCGCCAGCTCGTCCTCTTCTATGATTCCGCACTTGTCCTCGCTGGTGCTTTCTGGGTCAGCCCAGTCCTGCTTTTCACCAGAGGCAAAGATGGCATAGAAGATCACGCCAGTGTAGTGCACCAGTGCTGCTATCAGGAATACATTCTGCCACTCTTCACGGGTCTTCAAAACAAAAAGATAGATAGAAGTCATATTCAGTACCCAAACCTATACCCTGCTGGGATACGCCACAGCTGGAACATTTACTGCATTAGGGGATCATGCTGGATTGCATCAAAATCCCAGCTTGACGATCTGATTAACTTTTCATGTCAAACTTTTCATGTCGGGTTGATTTGAAATAAAAGATCAGTTTGGGATTCTTGCATGTTGGATTAAGATTTGGTGCACTTTGAAACGATTCATTTCAGATTGATTTTGAATAAAAGTTCAGCTTCAAATTCGGGATTTTTGCTTTTTGTAGTGGGTTTTAATTCTTTAACGAATTGGATAAAGCAGAGGTAGAACACTGCATACATGAGACAAACAGGTACATGTAATTCTACTTTTATTCACAATCTCATCTCATTGACTTACTCCAACAGTCTATCGTTCATTTTGATTGTCCTTTCACTATAATAAACCCCTCGATATAATGAACAAAAGGCTTGGACCCCAACAGGTTCGTTATAGCGAGGGTGTATGTATTAAAAATGGATATTGTCAAAACTATGATCAAGACTGGTACATATTTGATAAATAATGTGAAAATTATATATGCCAAATATGGCAATAAATCATACATACTAGGCTTATCCAGTACCTTCGAAATGGACTCCCATATGTTATCTTTCATCTCTGTATCCTTAAGTTGCGATGATCTTTGTCATAAAGCTCTGGGTATTTTTCAAAAGCAAGTATCATTTTTGAGACTGCTCCACCCTGGTGGACACCGTGCATTGAAGCTGTTCTGTAACTGCACAATTCCCTAGTTGTCGTGCGAAGAAATTGCAAAAAATAGGATTCAATCTTATTTATTTCGCATCGCTCCAGTGTCGTCCTGGTGTCACCCACGTGTCACCTGTTGTGTTGCCTGTGGTGTGAAAGATACTTATCAAAAGTATAGGCTCTATGCATTTTGTTGCATCGCTGCAGTTTCTCTTGTGGCATCGCTTCTGGTGTGTAGTGGCCTTTATTCTTGAGGTAAAAATACAATTTCTGCAGGTGTAAGTTATCAAGGAGGCTATGTGCAATTACTTATCCCGAGTGCTTTTTAAAAAAATGGATATATTTTTGCTTAATATAAGAGTACGTAGTCATTGCCTTTTAGTTATCAAGTATAATAATATACATTTTAAAATCTTTAAACGACAACAACTGCATTTGCTTGGTGGCAGATGTTGGAATATTAATGATGTATCAACGTGATGTATATTTATTATAGGCTTTCCTACTGTTTTGTAGTTTGTTTATTTTATTCCCCCCCCCCCCCCCCCACTGGAAATTTGACAAAAGAAAAAAGAAAAAAACAATGAACGAATCAAACACAGACCACGATGCAATTAATTTTCATTAACACTGCAAAACAAAGGAATGGTGAAGGAATGTTACTGCACCTTGTGCTTTGTCATGGCCCCAACAATAAGCGGACACACCATTCCAGACAACGTTCCAACTCCATTGGAAATTCCCATTAGAATGCTGGCATATCGAGGGGCGATGTCTAAATGATTTACATTAAATCCTGGGAACAAAACAACAAAATGTATTTTTTGTTTATGGCATGAAAAATATAGCAATTAGCTAAAGATAAACTTAAACAGTTTTTGCATTTTACGGCTCATTAAAATAGTTGGCAATACCTGGAAAGGGATCAGTCCAACCCAGGCACTACTTAAGTACCTGCACTAATGATGCACCAATGTAGGGCACTAGATATTTAAAATTCAGAGTTAAATCATTTAGTCAACCATCAGGGGGTTGTTTTGTTAAATCCTTAGTGAACACTCTGTAGTAGTTTTACTGTGCATTTTGAACACGTTTCCTTTTACCAGTATTGACCAGCAATAACAATGTGTTGTTTACCTGAAATTGCAAACCCACTGAATCCAACTGCAAGAACTAAGAAGGAGATAGCTACACCTCTTGTATGAGAATAGCCCACAACAAGAAGAAAGGTGGCCTCCATTCCAAACCCTAAAAACAAAGACAACAGTGACATTGCATATGAACAAAAAGGAAAGCATGCTTACATATACACAAGGTCTCAAAGGTCTCAATTTCTATTTGTGGAGCATTACCAATCAACAATGCTAACATTTATTCTTAATTTCTCATGCGTGAAAAGCTTTCCTTAATTAGTGTCATATATCATCTCCACATATTGGATCACATAAATCTTTTGTTGACTTGGACGCTCTCCCCCTGTATCTCTTGTACCACAAACCAGCACTCCCTAGATTGATTGTAATCCTACCTCCACAGTTCATGATTTTTCGGACCGTCGTAGTGGACAGAATCTTTCGGCTCCTCAAGAAGTCTGCCAGCTGCCCTCCAAAGGGGACAACGATTGTCATAACCAAGTGAGGAACAGCAGACAGAAGCCCCACCTGAAAGAATTGCAAGTAAAAAAGAGATGTTAAAGTAAAATTTTATTTTTACCTCAAGAATGAAGTAAAAACATCCATAAAATGTATGGAAGGTTGTGTCCAGATGTTTTATAGATGTTTATATTTTGTGTTTTCTACCTCAATAATACAGCACCCACTCGATATATTGCGGGTGTCGGGGTCCAGTATAAATCTGCTGTATATCGAGGGCCGTGATATAGCGAGAGACCCATAGAAAAACAAATAGGCTAACAAATACTGTACAACCACTCCCTCGTTTTATCTGGGGCATCAGGGCCCAATAGAAATCCTCTATATAACCCGTTTTTTTCTCATTTTTGTATAAAAAGCAACACACCATTTTAATTCGTACTGAGGAGGGTAATTACTTCTCATCAACTTAAGTCTCCAATTAATTTTATGAGTCTTCCTCTCCTTTCTCAAATGCACAGACCCACTGCATTGAAAGAATCCATTCCCAACATAGGAAGCTTGTTGCTAGGGAGCTGAAGTCACTGCCCTATGACTTTTGCTAGTGCATCGCTGCCACAAGTGAACACCTTGTTGGCTAAAATACAAATTTCGTCAGCAAGTAGATATTTAATTTGCTTTGTGTTATTGTGCAATGCGTGTGCATATGATAACAGTACGATATTAATTCTTTATTTATAATTGTTTTGTATATTTTTGTTTGTGATGTGCAGTACAAAATAAAACAAACAGTAATTCTAAGTGAAATTGCCTATGTATATTGCAGCTAAAGGCATGAGCAGTTAGACTGTAAAAATGGGGAGCCAACTCCAGGTCCATGATATATCCGAATCTGCAGTATAGCGATGGACGATACAACGAGGGCTGGGTGTACTTCCATAGTCTGATACATTAAGAATGTAATGGAGGATGGATATCTATGAACAGATCCACTGTATCTTATGGGAAGAGTACACCATCATTAAGCTTACCTTACTGATGGCAAATCCAAACACCTCTTCAAAGTAGGCAGGCTGGCTGATCAGCAGCAGATAGAAGGTCCAGCTTCTGCAGAAGTTTGCCACAATAATGGCATATACTGGCATTGATGTGAAAAACTTTCTCCAAGGAGTACTGAATTTCTGAAAGAATACAACCAGAGGGTGATATGGTTATGGCTAAGACAGCAACTCCGGTTTTCATCCATCACCAATATGAAAAATATATATCAGTCTTCAAAGTTGTCTTAAATATGCCTTTGAAGACAACACCAAATCATCATTAGCATGTTCATCTTTGAAAGAGTGCTGTATTTTATGAAGAAACTGCTGTAACTAGTAAGTAATTACACATGAAACAAAAATGATTGCTAACTGTTTAGAGATCTATAATATATAATACAGTAAGAACAAACATACTGGAAGCAGGAAATAGGTTGACATGTTTCAATATCTTATCATCACATGAAGAATGAGGATTTTGAGAATTCTACTAAGCACAGGTATACCTCAATAGCATTCAGTAAGTTGGCGCTCTCTCCAATGCTTGTCTCAATGTATGTCCTCTCTTCTTCATCTATGGTGGGATGTACAGCTGGACTTCCATAGGCAAATAACAGCCAACACGTGTACCACATCAGGCCAAACACTCCTGTTGGCAAACATAGGCAAAGATTACACCTCATGGCATCATCCACTGAAGATTCAGATTATGTGGTTTGCATAAAACTTAAGCATAGTTATTCACAGATACGTATGATAAATTGCAAAAATGCAGAACAAATAGACAGTGGTACACTTTTAAGGATTTACAATAGTAGTTAACATTTTTAGTTGTTTAAAATGATATATGTATTTAATAATATTATGCTTAAAAATGTGTGCCTTGTTACAGATAATATTGCTCCCTGCAGGTGAAATAGGGTATCGGGTTTACCAGAATTAACTTCTGAGCTGTACCTGTGCAAATGGGTCTGACCCATACCTGCTGTGGTCAAGACACACACTTGTTTTATAGCCTGTAATCACCCAGTGTCCTACAATGACATCATGAAGTACAAGACTTACCATAAACATAAAAAACAGAAGACCATCCAACATACTGCACAAGAACTCCAGCTAAAGGCATAGCAATCACAGCTCCTGCATAAGAACCTGAAGAAAGGAAACACAAACTCTATATATTATATACAACAGATAATTATGCAGGATTATCAAAGGTCTTACACTATATCAACATAAAACATGACATTCTTTCAGATCTTGTAGCATATAATAAACCGCACCAGAAATGAAACATATACTGAATAGGAATGTTATATTTAGGAAGATTTAAATTGCACACAACCTTAATGAATTCATTATTTTCAACTTTTATATGAACATTGTAAGTGATGGAACATAGTTATTATTGTCTTGCAAAAGAATTTCATGGGCCTAGAGCATTAGATAAGACTATTTTTCTTTGTCTTGAAGTCGCCTTGAATAAACTAATAATTTGTTTAACCAATGGAAATGTAAAACATGCTCAAGATTCATCAATGCAAAGGTCTTGCTTATTTATTGGTACTCCTCATTGAAAACTTATTGTGGATAGGTTTCTGTAGCACTGGTCTCCAAGGCAACCATTGTTCATTTAAAGTAGAAGCTGTTATCTTTGGTAGGAAAGTAAGAGCTACAAAATAGAATATATTATCGTGAATTAATGGGGAGGCTATTTACTTATCACTGTATACAAGATACAGGGCTGCTGTAATTAAAGATTAGATTCCAAAAACAAAAATGGTAACCATAGAAACACTGACCACAGAAAGAAATGGTTGCCAGCCTGCTTCGTTCTAGTGGGGGTGCCCATTTGCTCCACATCCCGTGGCATGCTGGGTAGGTAACACCCTGAAATATATGTATGACAACATCAAGATAACTAAACAGATAAGAACTGGCACAACATCTCAATAAACAGCTGGCTTAAAAGTATTATCAAATGGGTCCCCGAATGGCTCACCTGGTAAAAGCACTGGCGCGCAGCGTGCTGGGTGAGTCATACAACCAGAGATCGCTAGTTTGAATCCTGTTTGTGCGAGGCAGCCAGTCTTTGCTGGGGACTGGGGGGGGGGGGGGGGGGGGGGTGCCATATTGGCTTTGGCACTCCCGGGGTTGGGGAGGTGGGATCCGGCATAAACTGTTTCTCCTCACTGCTTTGTAGCGACCCCTACAGGCCAGGTGAGCTTCGAGGTGGAGATTTACTGGGTTGGTCTTTGTCCTCCAGAGGCCGGTAGCCTGCAGACATTCGCTCTTGAATTTCTGGGTGCAAAAAGACGCCAACTGGCTCGTTGGATCAGAGGACGCCGTGGTGAAGGAGAAAAAGTGTTGACTGGTTTGAGCACTTTGAAGAGAAAATTTGAATAAGGGAAGCCAAAACAAGAAAATATAAAATGGTAGTTGTGACTATTGAATAGCATTACATTTTCCAGGGTTTCTTTACAAAACCAGTTCCAATCAAATATTAAAACTGTAACAAGAAGACTACCAGGAAGATGATTCTAAAGGAGACAGAAAACACCCAACATCTTATTGTTTCTGGGTCAATTGTCACATTCCACTATCCTCGTACTAAACTGAGGTCTGGTTCAACCCCAGTTAGACCAGTATATTGGTCTAAATTAAACCCTACTTCAATGTTCCAAACACTTGAGCCAATTAACTGGTTTTAACAAAACCCACTTACTGGTTTATTTTTGACCTGTTTATGAACTCATACTGCATATACAATTGACACCACATTGCCCTAGTGTGTTTTTCTCTAAAATATTTATAATACTGTATATGAAACATCTTCTGCTGTATATACTCCATAACTGTTTATCATTGAAGATGTGGAGAATTTACCAAAGTTTAAGGAGCAGACCAAAAGTAGACAGCAACCAAGTACAAACTCGCACTCAATCAGGTATAAGCCTATAGTCCCGGTCCACTGCTCCCTCCATTAAAAACTGGCATCTAACTTCTAGCATGATTTGTTTGTTAATTTATTACATGTAAAAATCAACATATGTTGCGTCATATTAAAGAGAAAAACACACACAAACACACACACACACAAACACACACATACACACACAAGCACTGGCATTGCATTGCTGTAGTACTCTACCTGGATGTAGAAGCATAAGATTAAAACCCGGGACACAAAGAGGCATATTGAAATCCAGGGACACCTTTCTTAAAATCGGGACGATCCACGGAAAACAGGGACAGGTGGCAACCATAAACTCAGAGGAGGCACTTTCACAAAGATTACAATAATAATTATACTGTGCCAGAAAGTTTCAATTTAAAATGTGGTATATTATGGTTCATAATAGCCTTAGATTAAGCTGTAATGCTGATCAAAACACTGTCCCATTTATATAAAACAAGAATACATAGGTTTCTGTTTCAAACAGTTTTGCCTAAATAGCATACAGATGTTACTGTTGTGTATATTGTAGAAATGCAAGCATTTTAAATAATGAACTCTTACCTCTACTAGGCCTTGCAGGATCCTCACAAACAAAACACAGCCATAGTGGACCCTTGCCGCAGATGGTATAAACATGTTAAGCATTGAGGTCAAAAAAATGGCAGCTCCAAATACCCTAAAAAAAGAAAAGACAACTACATTATATGATATACAGTAAACAAAAAAACAAGTAAAGATAAATGTTTCCTCTAATGTCTTTCTCATTTTTCTTTCACAACTTCAGTCTTTTTTCTTAACGTAGTACAACACTTTCTTATGGCACACAGTTAAATGTGTGGACAGTGGATTTAATCAAAATATACAGAACAAACGTTATCTCCTTGTTGTGTGGCCACATTCAATGGAAAGTATCATGGTAAGGTGAAATGTTTAATATCACTAGGTGATCATTTACATTGAATTCTATGGGTGTTTTTTTTCCCCAGTTATCTCTGTTTCCTGATTCCCGAAAAAACAAACAAACAAAAAAACACTTTTGACCCTCTCCTTGTCTATGAATGTTGATGACTCTTAAATATCACACCAGCACTGGCACAACACTGTGATACCTTATACTGCATATACATAGTGCACATGGAAGTATAAAGGTTATATGATAGTTATGTTTTTTAGAGTATCCGTTGACATCATTAGCAAAAAGCCTGAAAGGTCAGCAGAACCTCAAGGGTGTTTTAATGCTCTGGCTTCAGGTAAACAATTGGCACATAGTACATATCACTGACATCCATTAAAGGGTACATAAGGACCTTTTTATTTTATTGTGCTACATGTTCCCATGTTTTGCTACAACTGTTTACGTAAGGTGTGTGTATTGTTTTCATTTTTCTTTTTTTTTTTTTTACATTTTAACCACTTTTTCAAACTTTTAAATTGCATTCCCTGCCTCAAGATGGCTTCCCATTTACCCGCATGGACCTCTCAGAACTACATTTCCCATCATCCTCCTGCTCACACTGAGATGGATTTACCAGTGAGCAGGAGGATGATAGGAAATGTAGTTCTGAGAGTGCCCAATGACACTCCAACCCTACTGCATTCAATAAGCTCTTCTAACATACTCAGCAGTACCCTAGATTAGCCATAAGGTTGGGTCCAGTACATTGAGTCACATACGTTTTTAATTTGGCTGGAGTCACTACCATAGCATTTTTTTAAAAATCTCTATTCTCTTTGGTGCGGAACAAAATATCAAATATATTTATTAAACTCATGTTATTCGAAATTAGATTTATATAAAAACAAGCTTGTTTGGTATATTGAGACCTTCCTGTGAAACTCTTATCAGCTCCATTTGGATATGATCATTTCTAATATACTGGTTCAGCATTTCCATATGCCCTTCAGAAAGCTCTTATACTTCACAAGTTGGGCCATTCGTTGAACCAAAAATATAACAAAGGGCGCCGAGCACATTAACTGAAGTTCTCTGTACATCTGGCTCAGCAGCAGCTGCTTACTTTCTATTAAAGCTCATTATGGCATCAGCTGTAGAATGTATCTTTTCTAAAGCTTTTGCTTCAGTGCGACATTCATACCATTTTGCTGAAAATCTGTTAATTGAAACATCTTACAGTAGCTGCACTGAGGGGCATTTCCCCTGTTAGTTGTTTGCTTCTGATATTGTCCCTGTAGTAAAAGCTTTAAATATACGTTATATATTATGTCTTATATGTTATCCATTATTCAACCTATACAATACTATGCTGGGATTACAAATCCGTTTTAACTGGTAATCATGCTGCAATCTGTGTTTCCCCACCAATCCTTCTGTAGTAACGTGATCTATTTAATGTTCAGGCGGACTACAGAGGCCCTGAGTAGAGGTCCTGACAGAAAAACATTAGCGGGGTCCTGGGATAGAGATACGAGATATACTGTTCCGAAAATTGTAGCATCACACGTGAAGTGAGGCAAGAAAGCAACAGGAATAATAAAGTGGTTTGTGAACCTTTGGGGTGAGTCATACATGTGCGTGTGTTGTATTAAAATACAGACGGTCATAACACCTTCAACCTGATCACCACACAGAACTATGCAACATTGCATAATTTGGAATTGTAATTTGGAACTGTGTGATTAGATTTTAATGAATACAAGATAGATTTCTAAGTAAGAGCCAGTGTAAAGGTTATTCACGTTATAGCACTTCCATCTAGTGGACATTACGAAACTTGTCTTTCTGACTCATTTCTGAATAATGTATTCAACTTACATAAGTCAACATGATTGCTTGTGCTGTATCCCAGCCCCTGACATAAATTCTGAGACTCATTTATTGTTTTATTATGCTATAGTGAGCAATTGAAGTTCTCTGAGGGAAATGTGTGAGCGTATCAAAGTCCTTATCCTATCATGTGTTTAAAAGAGCCATCGGATCATGTATGACTCCCACCCAAAACCCAGCAATGTTGGTATGTTGGTGGAAGCCATCCACAGCATGTTGTTGAGATATAATCTCCACACGGGCATATCAACCTGAACAAACTGTGGTCTGCTTTACTTTGTACAGAACTGGGTTCCATTTGATTTAGGGCTTTTCAAGAAAGGAAGTTTTCAAGAAACATTTGGACTGATAGCACACTATTCATAAAAGAGCGGCAGCATTAATAAATAATAAGATGAGCAGACATAAAGAGGAGACCAAAACAAACAGAAAACATAGTTCTGTGTCCTGAGAATACTCCTGAGCAAACGTAAGGGGAGATTGCCATTCAAATGCTGTTTTCTGTTTGGGCAGCTTTTTTGTTCCATCGATGCCTTTCTTTTCTTAAATTGTTTCCAAAATGTCTTGTAAGTGACACTCGCAATATTCTAGAGCTTAGCTTCCATTGTGAAATCTGAGACAGGATCTTTAATTATTAACTCTTGTCAGTCGCATGTCCTCTTTTCTGTAGAGCTTATATTACTATCGGGGTATCAAATCATCTGAATAAAACACAGTAACGCACCTCAGAAGTGTAATAACCAAGGGTTTAAAAATGTATTAACAAAACAACATTCGCACAATTTCCTTTTCATTTTTTTGTCAGTCTTTTTGCTTTCCAGAGTTTAACTATCAGAACAGTATGACTCATATTCTACTGTATACTACTATTACCACTATCAATAAGGAAATAAACAGAATAGAAAACACAATTTTCTCTATCTAGTTTTTAGGGTGCCGAAAAACGTGGGAGCGACTTATACACCTATGAAATATATATAATGGCGAAGCTTATATCCCACCTTTCTCTTCTACTTCATTCAAATATTGGATGGCAGAAGGTGATACTTTTTTACATTTTAAATACATCTAGGGGCTGATGTAAGGATGGCGCAGTGCAAACAACTGCGGCTGTAAAATCCAAATGACCTAGCGGCCAGGCAATTATTTTACACTGCGGCCTATGTAAGCTCAACACGCACAAATAATGAGCTGCAATCATGATAATGAGGGTCGCAATGAGCACCACCTGTGCATCGGACTATTTAGCGTCCGCACTTACAGCACAGAGGTGAAGTGAGTTAGGAGTACAGAGAGCAGTAGGCGCTGTATGAGATTTGTGGAGCACGAAAGTCAATCCAAACAAAACAAATATGTCAGAGGAAAGGCAGCAAAGTCCTCTTGGTGCATGGAAAAGAAAAGAAAAGTTTTCTGAGTAGGAGCTGAGAGACCATATGGCTGAGGTAACTCAGCATGACATTTTGTTATTTGAAAAAGCCAACATCTTGCAACGCAGCATAGGCCTGCAGCAGGAACAGGAGGAAGGCTGCCATCCACATCACAGCTGACACCGCTGGAGAGGCAAGCGGAGAGGACAATATGCGGGGTCTTCTCCGTCTTGCCCTTCTCCTCCGAAGGTTTTCCTGCCTGTCCTCAACGAGAGCCAAGCGTCACCGCATCAGGAAGTGTACCACAGCAGCCATCCTGAGGCCAATGACAGGTCTCTGAATGTGTGTGGTTTTATACAGCTCTTAAGTACTCGCTTCTACAATGGTTTGCACCTTGTCAAAGGAGGTGCAAAGTTTTTGGAGGGTCAGCAACAGAGATGTAGTCGAGCCAGAATGCGCCGGAACACCGTTCCGGTACTTTTTTCTATAGGCAGAACCTATAACAATATGGCGCCGACCACTCTAATTTCGGTGCCTGGGCACCAATGAAGCGATATCTTTCAAATTAGTCAAATCAGTCTTTCTGCTCCTTGCCACTTGGAACAAATAAAATAAGTGTCTGGTTCCCTACATACCAGTTTTGATGGTACACTCCAAATCACAGTATCTGATAACCAGCGCGCATTTTAACTGTTGCGGAGTCCAGAGTCCACACATCTCTAGCACAACTGTCTGATTCAGTCAGTCGTCCTTGTGATGCAATGAAGAGAACATTAGGAATTACAGACTAATACTACTTTAAGAAGGCTAACAATTTTTTTAGTAAAAATGCTGACGAAGAAGACAGCAAACGTGCATACTAGTAGACATAAACACAGGTTTAAAGCTGCTTTGTATATCGGTCAGTGCAGAGACCCGGAGATTGGAAGAACAACTGCCCTCGCAGATGGCTTAGTATGGCACTTTGTGACCTGGAGGTAACATTGTAAATGTGCCCTGGGGGGAAAAAAGATGTATAATACAAGCTATGATTTAGTGGGGGAGGAATGAGGTGCCAGTGGGCTGGAATGCGTGTCCATGTTTTCCCGTGTCTCTGACTTAGCTTGGGGAGGTTAATCAAGCGCAGCCCTAAGATTTTTTTTTTTTTTTTGCAACGCCCCACCAAATTTTGGAAGTAATCAGCCAAAAAGTAGCCAAATTGTGTTTTAAAAAAAAACAAAAAAAAAAAAAACATTTAAAAGCAATTCTAATTGTATTGATACAGTTCTTAAATTGGTGACTAATAAAAATTAACTGAACGTTTGTGTTTTTCATAAAAAGATGGGGGGGAGGATATGATATACTATACAGGGCATCGTGGTGAATTCGTATAATTTGTTTAAGAAAAATCTATATTTTAATTGCCGTTCCGGTACTTTCAAATTTAGGACTACACCACTGGTCAGCAATTGCCCAAGTGCAAGGCAAAATCCTTACATCTCATTTTAATGTTTGCACCCGCTTAGTATTCCAGATCCCTGCCCAATTCCATACTCTTTTCTTCATTTGAATACATTTCAATATAATTTAAATGGATTAATAATGGCAAAGTGCTAATTTGATAGTGGGGGCAGAACGGCAGGTGAAAACCGTTCTTTACATACGCTGCATTTTTAGTGACCGCTAAAGTCCCACTTTATACCAGATAAACATGTTTTATGGCAGCAATATGGGTGTTTTGCAGCTGCAAATCACTTTGCACGTAACCTTACATCAGCCCCTAAATTTTACATGAATGAAGAAAATGTAAATAGGTACACAAATATTTTGACCTATTTAATTATTTATGCAATGGACACCAAATTTCAAAGAGCAGAATGAATAGAGTTTTCATTTTAACTATAGCCAAACTGTATGAGAGCTCTCAGTTGAAAAATTGAATTTGGATGCACTAGATCAGTAACGGTCAATCTATAATAGAAAAAATAGTATTTTCACCTGTTGGCAGCCAGTTTATTAGAGATGAAACCTCCTGGGATCTGAGTAACAATATAACCCCAGAAGAATGAGCCATGAATCAGACCCACCGTCTCCGGGTCCCAGTTAAACTGCGCTGGCTGCAAAACACAAGCAGAGACAAATGCTGCTTAAGATAAATGCAAACCTAGGCCTCCAGAGGAGAAAGGTTAGTGTTCATTAAAATGCACTGCCTCACCTAGACCCAGTTATAAAGGGCCAGATTTATTCCACATCATCAACAGTGTTATTTTTGTTTGAAAGGCTAAAAGACAATTCTACAATGAATAGATCTTCAGACTACTCAAAAGTCTGTAAATGAAATGTCTTAGCTGTTGATTTCTGATTTGGTAAAAAAATCATGCTTATAATGTGGTTTACCACATTGCCACATGACCTTACCTGCATCACTTCTGTTCCGTTGACGTAAATGGTGTTGTTATTGACCATCTCCACAATGGCCACTCCCAGGTTACACCTGATTCCAAAGGAAATGCAGAAGCCCAGGCCGCTCAGGATGGCAATGATGTATCGCTTAGGCAATCCACAGCAGCCACAGTCACACAGCGGGGGCTTCCGTACCGTGGCCTGTACTGGCCTGCCATCCTTCGTCAGCTCAATGTTATCTTCCTCTACATTTGAACCATCAATTGTCCTGAAACACACAAACACACAAGACACTTTGAAGATATCATTTTATCCGATAACACCATAAAGACCTCAAATCCATATTCACTCCAATGGAATACCATAGCTGTGTTGTTCCACTGAGATTCTGTATTCTAGTTTTGCTGCCACAGTGGAACAAGAACATACACATATCATTTAAATGCTGCTTACACCTTTGGTTTTCCATTTAAGGTCATATACATTTCTGCCCATTTATTTTCATTGTTAATGTTGGATGGCAAGTGAATTGTTATTCAGGTCAATGCCCTGACATTTCGCAGGTGTTTTTCTATGCAAATTTCAAGTTCCTGTACTGTTATGATAGAAGTCTATTTGTGCAAAATATTTCTTAGAAATGTGCCTTTCAGCATTTTCCTATATAGTAATAGTAAATACAGTACTGCAAGAAAAAACATACACATTTGAAATATAAGCAAAAATGAATCAAACATGCATAAAACTGTATACATGTTTAATGTTGACCATGACAAAAGCAAAGTGTACTGATGCATAGTAAACACATTTCAATTAATAAGACAACTATGGTAAATCATTGTAAAAACCAAACACAGTGAATTCATAATATCAGCAGGGGTAACTGCAAGATTACCATGTCCATATTGCACCCCCAGAGCCACTAAACAAAGTTACACTATTCTGTGAAGTGGGGTTTTTATGAATCCCTAATTTAGAACTGAGCCTACAGCCACCGGCACATTAAACTGATGTATTTTTAAAAGATTTTCTGAATTTGTTTTCAACTGACAAGAGCAGTAGCTTTATTTATTGAATGGCCTCCCCAGTTGTATCAGCGTTACTGCCCTACTGTAGTATAAGAGGCTTCACTGTTTGTCAATCATTGTTTGTGTGAGCATGCACCTGTTACATTAATGTAGTCCTGTGATGTGCTTTGATACAGAATACCCTTTAATCTCAGCTGGCCTGCTGTCCATCTGAGTTCCTGAAAGGCTTTTAAAGAAAATGCATTGGAAGATAGATGGCACCAAACAAACTGTCTGGATGCAAACATCTTATTTCTGTGTGTTTTTAAGTCTATTTTATAGATGCAGCATTGTATGTTCATATGTGCATGTAGAAAATGAGCTATAAATATCATATAGTAAATCATGCATTTGAGTTCAACTCTTAATTAGTTTCTTCAAAAGGAACAGAGAAATATATTTATAACTGTTGATCCCACAATTTGATAAAAATGAATAGAAAAGAAGACCACTACATTTAAATTCAGTTATATTCAGCATTGCCCTAAGAATCACCTGATCTTTATTTAAACTTTAGCATTCTTAGATAGCAACCTCTAACAACAGCTTCTGACAACAGAACGGTCAGGGTTATGATATCTAAAGACTGATATCTCCAAATCTTACAGCAAACCAATTTTGTTAGAATACTTGTCTTGTTTTTACATTTTAGGTGGTGAAAGGTTATATTTGCTTCCAAAACAGAATGCTTTCCCATTTTTCAATGACTATTGACATATTGTTATTGCTCCCCAGTGGAGGCTCAATCAAGAACCAAAGGAGTGGGGAGGAGCCATTTCTACTCAAGACTGTGAAGTGTTACAGAGCCCTTTACAGTGTTTACAAGAAACACATTACTTTACCTTTGCTGTAGTTTTTCTTCTAAGCATCGCAGTGTATCCAGTTTATACTCCCTCGTGCAACAAAGCTGGTGCCTGAAATGAGTGGTGCACTACAATCCTTAAAAGATATTTCTTTCTCTTGGCGAATGCCCCCAAGTAAATGTTGAAAAATGTATTGTCTAGATGATTTATGACCCATCATGTTTGATTACAAATTTAAAAAGAGACAGTAATATGTTTAAAAATAGAATATTGTGATAAGGACAGCACGGGGTACAACAAAGGTAACATAATGCGTTTCTTGTAGACCTTACAGGCTTTTCTGTAACACTTTAATCAGTAGGTATTCACAATGCAAATGTTCAAATGGTACACTTAACCTCTTCATGAACAATTGAGTGTTGCAGTCAACTTGTATACTTATCTACTACATTGCCACAATGTCTGTTTCTATGAGAGCCATTATACTGTGAAGGGCCACACATTTTAACACCCTTGTTAAACCCAGGTCTCAATAATAACCTGTTTTTGTATATTTATATTTGAAGAAGAATACTTTTAAATGAATACACTCCTCAAAGAACTGCCGAGCTAAACATAATTAAACAATACCCAGGACCAGGAGAAAGATGGAGAAAATCAGCATGCTAAATGAATTTTAAATATAATACTGTATATGGTATATAAACTGAATATTCTGTACATGATGTGCCAGTAGTATGCAGAATATTAAAATGTCCTTTTGCAGTATGTAGCATGCTGGTGGAATTCTCTCAGATATCAGTGCAACAGACATGCACATTGAACTTTACATGGTATTTCTGTTGTTTGTGAGTTTTGCATATGAATATAGAATTCTAGATGAATGGTATATTCTACAGAATATTATGTAAACACAATATGCAGAATACTTATTCCACATTATCATATGAGGTATACTGCAATATGCAGAATACTAAGTGCATGTAAACATATAGAATAACAGTCCAATGAGGATATTTTACATTATAACTGAATTAAGTCACTAATCATGTCCACAAAGAATCATGAAAAAATGTATAATAACTTCATGGAACATTAATATCAATACATGGTTTAAAACAAGTTAATAAAATACACAATACCAGAAAAAGGGTTGTTTCAATGCATAGTTTCTTCAAAAACATGTTCAAACAGAAACCATTTCAAACACAGACAGCTGTCCCTTTCATCTTTTTCACAATGAATAATGTTATTCTGCATTCATTTGAAGAACAAAATGGACTCCTTCAAAAAAATGACAAACTGTTTGAGAAATAGGTTCACATGTGGAAGAACATTTCTTGAGTCTTCTCTGTTGCAGTGCCAGTCTCTTATAATGGCAAGAGCCATAGTTAATAGGTCATGCTGTTAGCGTTCCGTCCAATAACCAGAAAGCAAGTGCGACTGGAATGTGCAATGATCCTTTTAAAAGCGATCCAGTTGCCCATCTCTTAATAAATGTATGACTTATTAAGTCCTGAGCCTTGAGATTGTTCTGGAATTGCTGGTGTAGTTCCACCCTGCTGAAGAGTGCTATCTTTTAGACAAGCCTTGGCTATGATTCTACTCCACAGTAAGGATAGATGAGAAGTAACATAAGACTACAACACGTGTGTTGTATGAAACTGGAAACTATGATGGTACTGTAAACAAACAGATGTAATAATCAAAAAAACAGATACATCTGTCTAGCATATAACCCAATTTGTTTAACCTTTTGAATGCCTATGCCATAAGTGAGGCCTCTAAATAGACTGACTCTTTCTGGTCATTTAGGTTCGTTGTTCAAGTTTAAAAGTTTAAAAAAAAGGAAAACAAAAAAAACTGCAAGCCTGATCTAAGGTTTTTTTTTGTCAGAAAACATTGATGACAGTATAATCTTTAGCAATGTACTGTACAAAACACATTGTAGTCTGCTGAGGACTTTTCAGCCAATTAGAGTGCACGTTTCTCCTGCTGTTCACAAAGAAACGGTATTCATTACATGAACCGTACCATTGAGGTTATGCCATCCTCAATCCTCAATATCAATATAATTGACGTCATCTGCTTAAAAAAAAACATATCTCTGTCATGTCACTTCTACTCATGATGAGAGTCCCTCATACACAGACGTTTGCCGCCCTATAACCCTTACTATAACATTTCTTCTTAAAGCAGAAATAAATGCAACGTCAAATGATAACTCATTTTACAGCCTTTTTTACTAATCAATTCCCTTTCTGTCACCTGCTGCCAAAGCACTTGATTCACCAAGAATTCTAGACATCTTGTGCAAGTATTTTGCCCACAATATAATGACACGGTTTCAGTTTCATTTTTATTTTCATGTTACCTTTTGTCCCGAGGTTTTAAAGGTAGGTTGTAGAGTAAAGTTGCCTAACATCCAACTGATGTTTTATCATAGCCGCAGCTCTGCCAAACATCCCCATTTGTAACAAGGGGACTACCTGTGTATAAAACTTGAAATCAAAGTCTGTAATGTCATTATCCAAATATGGAGTGTTTCCCAAATACAAACCAATCAGAAGTGATCAAAGGTGGATTGTGATTTAATCAAATTATCGTATCTGACAGCAAGGAGACCATTTCCCATTGAGAGCTTTAGGGAAGTCTAAAGGGTGGGGATTAGGGCGTTGTAAACTAGAACTATATAACTGAGTCAATAGAGCCCAGATTATGAACTCACTGGATGCTTGCTTCCAATCTGAAGGATTAAAGAGAACAGAAATGAGAGATAAAAAATGGAGAAGCAAGAATACAGTCAGGTAAGTAAACCATTTTTTCCTACATGATTAAAACAAAAATTCTGCCATACCTTTTACCTCCTGCCCTCTGACATTTGTAAACAGTTAAAAAGAAACTAATGTAGTGGTGGTGGTGGAGGTTAAGTAATAGACTTAAAACAATCACAGACTATATTGTTCGGTGTTCAGTAAACTATGAAAAAAATATATGTAATATTGTTTTAAAAAGATATATTATATTATTTGTATTATAATATAAATTAAAAGACTTAACAAATGCAATTTATTAACAATTTCCCTAACCAGGAAAAATGACCAGCATCACCAAAATACCAAAAGCTGAAAACAAGCAAATTGCATTGCAAGGATTTCTAATTTGTACAGTATATTGTTTAATAACATAACTCCAATGCAAAACCAGGGAGAGAAATGAAACTCCCTTTGCTTAATAGTTAACCATTCACAAGCTTAAACAGATGTATCTGAACACCTAGCTCACATTGTTATTTGACTAGGAGGAGGTATTATTCCCATTACTGGATTGTTCTATTATTTTAAATAGACTAAATCAGGTAAAGTGTCTTACATGAAATGCACTTTTAGCATCAACCTGTTAATGATTTTAGAATATCTAAAACAATTCACTTAAAACATAAAACATTTCAAATGTATATAAAGATAATAAATCATTTAGAAGAAAAAAATAAATAAATGAGCATGGCATTTCAGATCTGAGAATGTAGAGAATGTCAGACTAACATATGTTACAATTTCTTCTGCAAGAAAGATTCAGACTCTTGGTCCATGGAGTCATGTCTGTTGAACCAAGCAGATTGCAGACATATCAGCCAAAGTATCACTACACTTCATGTGGTACGATGGTTCTGTAATAAATCGTTTATTGCATTTCGCAAGGTTGGGTGTTACACCCACAGTCCCTTGGATTAAAAACAATCTGAATTCACTATTGTCTGATGCATGTGTGTGTAACTGTTAATGTGTTATTTATGTATTTATTTTTTCTAGGAAGTCTGATTTCTATGTAAATGAGAAACAAAAAAAATGTTTTATTGTAGGCTAAATATATAGGTGCTTTTACTTTACTATTTTAATCAAATGTTTGCTTTTATTAGTCAGAAGAGTTTCCTTTCTGTTGAGTCTCCATTTATTTCAGTTTAGCTATTAATTAAATAAAAATATTACAAATAATTATTTGACCATAGGCCTTGTATTTAATTTTTATTTTCATTTAACCTTTATTTTACCAGATAAGAAGATTGAGAACAAATTCTAATTTACAACGACAATCGATCTGGTCAAGAGGCAAACATCACAGCAGTACAAAGCAAACAGATACAACATAGAAAAAATAAATACATAAATAACACATTAACAAGTACACACACATGCATCAGACAATAGTGAATTCAGATTGTTTTTAATCCAAGGGACTGTAGGTGTGACACCCAACCTTGCGAAATGCAATAAACGATTTATTACAGAACCATCGTACCACATGAAGTGTAGTGATACTTTGGCTGATTTGTCTGCAATCTGCTTGGTTCAACAGACATGACTCCATGGATGACCAAGGTGACCAAGAGTCTGAATCTTTCTTAGAGAAGAAATTGTAACATATGTTAGTCTGATGTTCTCTACATTCCCAGATATTTATTTTTTTTCTTCTAAATGATTTATTATCTTCATATACATTTGAAATGTTTTATGTTATTATTATTTATTTCTAGCAGACGCCCTTATCCAGGGCGACTTACAATTGTTACAAGATATCACATTATTTTTACATACAATTACTCATTTATACAGTTGGGTTTTTACTGGAGCAATCTAGGTAAAGCAGTGTCCCCCACCTGGGATTGACCCACAACCCTCTGGTCAAGGGTCCAGAGCCCTAACCACTACTCCACACTATGTTTTAAGTGAATTGTTTTAGATATTCTAAAATCATTAACAGGTTGATGCTAAAAGTGCATTTCATGTAAGACACTTTACCTGATTTAGTCTATTTAAAATAATAGAACAATCCAGTAATGGGAATAATACCTCCTTCTAGTCAAACAACAATGTGAGCCAGGTGTTCAGATACATCTGTTTAAGCTTGTGAATGGTTAACTATTAAGCAAAGGGAGTTTCATTTCTCTCCCTGGTTTTGCATTGGAATTATGTTATTAAACAATATACTGTACAAATTAGAAATCCTTACAATGCAATTTGCTTTATCAATGCAATTTGCTTTATGCAAGTTTTCAGCTTTTGGTATTTTGGTGTTGTTGGTCAAATTTCCTGGTTTAGGTATAATGTTAATACATTGAATTTGTTAAGTATATTAATTTATATTTAATAATATCTCTTTTAAAAACAATATTATAAAATATTTTTTTTTTCATAGCCTAATGAACACCGAACAATATTCTGTAATTTTTTTTTCCCATTAAAAAAAATGTTAAAAATCTTGAAAATCAAATAATATAAGCATTCTGAAACGTATTAGTTGTCTCGGAACAGTTTTTTTTTTTATTAGGCTGTTCTCTAGTAGTTTATTACCCTTCTGCAAACGGAAATTTACATGGTTTCACACTGCATTTATACACAACCATTTTTTCTTAATTATTGATAAATGTATTTATTAAGGCTGTTACTGTATGGTAACACATTCAGGCTAAATTTCTCAAATGCCCGGGCTGACTTGATTAGTTAGTTTATTATTGAAGTTATTTCTGAAAACCTGGATTGTGGGGTGAAACACACTGCTACATTTCTTTTTGCATCTTCTTTTTACTTCATTCATTTTATTGTTGTTTATTTATTGATTACAATGTAAATACAGCAACTTACTTTTGTAGATTGCCCAGGGAGTCCCCCACGGTGTGCTTAACCTCTTCCTTGCCAGGTTTGAGGATCTTCTCTTTCAGCCCACTGAATCCTCCAAAAGGCATCTTTGGTCTGACTTGTCTCTCTTGCTCCTTTATAATTCCAATCACTACACCTTGGTCATATTTTCAAGTTCCTCAAGCAGTTTGTGTTTCTCCTTTGTCAGTCCACACCTGATCCTTCTGGTTTCTTTGATTGTCTGATGATGCAACCAGTTGCTATGGCAAGTTGAAGAGGATGAGGAGTACTGAAGAATCCTTACTGTTTAAGTCATTAGCATACCATACCATTCCCAACTAAAGATCCAGTATCATGAAGGGCCATTTGATTATCAAATTAACATGTTTTTTTTCTGTTTTTAAGGGAAGAAGCATACAATTATGCTTGGTCACTGTTGGTTGCACATTCTACTTGGTCCTTTGCAGTCCAGCAGCGATGGGGGAACTCTCTTTTTCCAAAGCACTGATGAGGATGTGACAGCATGACCAGGAGACAGAGGAGTGCAGTATATCAGGGAGTTATTACCTGCCTCAAATCCTGCCCCTTTCTGCCAACGAGATCTGATACACAGCCAGAGGCTGGAAACAAAATTCATTAAAAATTGACAAGTTACTCCCCTGGTTGTAGGCTCCATAACGGAAATTGGGTTTATACGTTAGCATTAGGATCCAGGTCTGCGATGTTCAAAGGGGGAATTTAATTGTGCAATTTACAGCCCTTTCCTTCATCCACCCCCCCAAGTGGTTGTTTTTTAAGCCATATATTAAGTTAGTTGACAGTGGAAGGGTATTATTGGTAATTAAATGTAACAAATGTGCATAATTAAGCACACTGAATAATTGACTGATTCAAATTCAGATTATATATATATATATATATATATATATATATAGACATATATATATAACATTAGAATTAAAAAAAACAACATAAAATACAAGAGATTTTAAAACGTTAAACAGAATTGCTGTTGCTATTTAAATTTTTTTAGACAAGGAATTGTGTATTAAATGTAATCACACTTTGACTTACCTTCTATTTTATTTTAGATGTGCAAATTAGCTAACACTGATCTGTTCAGGTTTGAAATTCAGTATATCATCATATTAAAGCATTGCTGCCTAATCAGTGTAAGGATATTTTGCATAATTTAAAATGTATGATTCATTATATAGCTTAATAATAATAATAATAATAATAATAATAATAATAATAATAATAATACTAATAATAATAATAATAATAAAATGAAGGGCTTAAAAATGTGTTTCAATATCAGAAACAATAAAACATGTATTTTGCTTTGTATCTTAATTAACTACATCAAAACACTTTTAATTAAGGTTTACTACAAAATGGATGTCTTTTTTTAAAGACAATGCAGAGAGGTTATCAAGCAGTAATTATACAAAGAACCAACTAGCCATTCTTGCACCTCCACAGAAGCCCTTTGGCTATGCTGTATAATTAATACAGGCTGAGAGAGGAAGTAGGATCAAAAAATGAATATAACACAGCTGTGAATATAATATTTTTAATTTGCTTGTTTGCACATTTTGTAAACTTTTGAAGATTAAAATAACATTACTGGTGTCCATGTCTCTAGATTACTTTCTTTCAGTGTTGTTCTTACTTTAGCTGTTTTAGAGACGTCCTAATTATACAAAGTGTGTGAGATTCGTTAATAAGTACCCTAATTCCCTACCCACACCAACCAGTACACTGAATCATTACTTTCACTTTATTTTCACTTTATTTTCCCTACTTGTATTATTACTTAAATATTACTACTCGAGTGGAAAGTTCAACAACCCGACTCAAATTTTGTAATGCAGAAGTACTATACTAACTGTATTATTTAAATATTTTCCCATCTGAACGACCAAGCTTCCATAAACACAAACAAAGTCTATTTTTTCTATGTATTGACTGCCATCTTGTGGTGAAAATGTTCTAGTTTTGACAAAAGTGGACAGTGGCTGCAGAATATATTGAATTGTGAAATATATAAACTGTTATACTGTTGTAAAATGAACTGACAAAACTCTAAAAAGAGTGTCATAAATCTGAACTATATTTTCACCTAACAAAATCTAATTTAGCGCATACATGCTGAATAAATGAGGTTGTGAATGACTAGACTACAATTCCCAGCACCCGTCACTCACAATCAAGTACAGGAAGAGGTTGGAAGTAAACAGAACGAGATCGCTTCCGGATTGAAAAGGATATCTGTGCTCTGCCAGATAAGGTATGAAATTCTTGGGTCCAAGACATATAATATATAAAAACCAAAAATACAAGGCGGCGGTAAATGCGCACTCTGACAATTTAGAGTTTATAGTAGAAGGTATTTGGAGAAATATTTTTTGTTACGACCAAATGGAACTCGGGTACTAGACACCCACTTGCAGTATAATGTTAAGTAGTGAACAAGTATAATTCTGTGCCTCATCAATTAAAGTGCCTTATCGCAGATTGTAGAATTTTTGAGGTGTAACATTCAGCCACAACTATGTGGGGAATCTGCAACTTGTCCTAGTTCATTTGCGTAAGATGGCCGGAAATTAAGGGGAGGATGTTTTGTGCACGGAAGTAGACTTTGGTTACTGTGTATATTACACTACCTTTAAAAATATAACTCAGATTGAACCAGAAATATCAAATATGTCTGTTTTTTCGATTAGATAAACATCATTGTTTTATCTCTCAGAGATGTCCAATACAGGTCATTTATGAATGAGGCAGAATGGCCTCCTCTCGTTTGTAAACTTTATCTTGAAAAAGCCATAGCAACCGGAGCAGAAGGAATGCGATACCATACTAGCTCTGTGTTTAGTTTTTAGAAAAATAATATTGCAAAGAATGTCTTTATACGTGTGTGCGGGTTTCTGATCATTATACTCCCAAATTCACAAACAATTAAGAAAAACAGAGTTTCTTTTTTATTATTATTATTTTTGTTGTCATAGTTTCTAAGTGGTAATTTCAAAGCTGTCAGCTCTAAAATCATTCAATAAACAGAAACTGTTCCTGAAAGTAATGCAGATACAGCCTAATGCAGCCCTGTTAAAAGATAAGATTGAAACAGGAAACTATGTACAGTTGGACCCTGACAACAACATCTACCATTGTCAGAAATGCATGCTCCTGTCAGACCGGTTAAGAATGTGGCTACTAATTGGATAGAAGTGTTTTCTGAATGCCAAACCAACCAATATCTGACCACTTCTGAATTGTTAGTGTATAGTAGTAAAGTTCTATATATATTGGGCACATTGCCCACATTTTTGACAACAAAGAACAGGGGTTTACCTTCTGAGACTTAAAAATCACAAAACAACTTAGAGCTGTGACTTTTTTATTTCATGAAAATGCCTTGTTAGTATTTTCAACTTGTCGTGTAATTGCTTTCCTTTTAAGAGGTGACGCTAAAATGGGCGATGTGTCTAATATACTTGCCACCCTCCCTGAAACTGGAATTAGAGATTAGACATCTTAATTGAGTTTTAAGAAGAAAAAAAAAAGTGAAACAAACTGGGGATGTGACACTGGGACCCTTTGGACATCAACGCAGACCCTGGTCCGTTCTATGTATTGCGCGCCCGTTTGGTGCAGTAGCTCTCACACTGGACTTGTTGATACCCAAATCAATGTAGCGCTGCGTGTGGGAAGCGGCTTTATACACCACTGTCGTGGCTGCCAGTGCTCACGAACATCCCGCCATCGAACATCCGGCGGGATGCTGCAACACTTAGGGAGTATAAGAAGATCTTGGAAAATCCAGATCTCCCGTTGCACACCGACATCAAATCCCCACCATCCTCCCGTCTGAAGTCGAGATGGCCATTATGGACACATGCCTCAACTCTTCTGCTGGCTAGAAAGGAGCCCGCCACCCAATGGTGTGAGATGTGGGAAAACAGTGTTTTCCCAAACAAGGACCTTATCGAAGTTCATACGAAGGAACAGCCTGGTTTCTCCATGCCCCGATGACAGTGGACCGCTCTCAGCCGTGTCCTAACAGTGCATGGGAGGTGTGGATATTTCTTCCATAAATGGAAGATTAAGGACTTACCAAGCTGCAAATGCGGTGAAGTGCAACCTATCAGGCACATCACTGATGATTGCCCAGTGCACAAGTATTCTGGTGGAATAAGTGGACTCCACGCAATAACCCCGGATGCCGTAGAGTGGCTTACAAAACTAAAATTACAACTGTAGCATGTTGCTTTTCAAATGCCATACGAAAGAAGATGATTGGAAGTAACTACAGGAAAGTCAATGAATATGGAACCCATTTATACTGAGTGTTAGTTGACCCTGTACTGTAATTTAGTGGTAGCAGATCAGCTACACTGAATATATGACTTATTGTCTAGCATGTGAAGACCGTATGCAACAGATTTTACAATGTATGTGTTGCAACAGAGGGCATTGCTGTGTTTAATCTAATTAAAAAGGGCAGAACATTACTTATTTTCTGTGTATTTATCCACCAGTAGGGTGTACTTTTATATTGATTTCTGAGTTGTAACAATTTACAGTTTTGGATCTTGTCCAGCGGAAACAAGTTTGATACACAGTAAGTTTACAGCATTGATTACTAGAAAAAATATTTTTCTCTTGTCTGTTACAGCAATGAGCTGTACAATAGAAAGAGTGCTGGCAGATGCAAAAGCTCTTGTGGAGAGGTTAAGAGACCACGACAATGCTGCTGAGGTGCTAATTGAACAGACAACTTTTCTTAACAAACGTGTTGAAGCTATTAAGCAGGTAACTTTTATTTTCCTTTTCAATGGTTTTTTTTTGCTGTAAAAGACTTCCAACTCTGGTCATAGAACTTTAACTTGTAGTGTATCTGGGGTAACTGTGTTGGGAATTTATTAAACCTGATTTCTTAATAGGGATTGAATGCATTTACTTGTTTTACTTACTGCAGTGGAATTGAGTATTGATATGAAGTGCTGTAATGGGATGTTTTGCACTACATTTTAATTTGTGTGTAACTATGACCAGAATCTGTTTCACTTATTTATACACCAATTTGCTAATTGTAAGCTTTCCTTTAAAAACGTTACAAAAACATTTCACAATCGTTTCTTTTTGTAATATTCTAGTTCACAGAAATATTTTGCTATTGTACTTTTCTCTATTTCTCTACCCATCTAGTACCAGGAGGAGATCCAGGAGCTGAACGAGGTGGCGAGGCACAGGCCCCGCTCCACCCTGGTCATGGGAATCCAACAGGAGAACAGGCAGATCAGGGAACTGCAGCAGGAAAATAAAGGTATGATTCACATGCAGGTTCTTCTGAAAGGTTATTGTAAGGGTTAGTTTAAGAGTTTAGATATATACTCATAGGGCATTCAGTTCTTTAGAAAACTGTAACTCATTATTAACCTTACATTCTCTTTGAGCCATTTTATATCCACAGTAAGTACACATTTAAGTTTGTACTTTGAACCTTAATTGTAAAGTTACCTTTAAAAAAGTTGTGTATTATATGTGATTGAAGTCTTAAAATATATGCTGTATTGTTGAAAGCAATAGAAGTTTTCTTTACAAAAGTTGTGTATTATATATTAAAAAAAAACAAAACAAAACTCATTATTAACTTGACACATTTAAGCTAATGTGTAACAAATTATGTAATTGTATGTAAAAATAACGTGATTATATCTTGTAACAATTGTAAGTCGCCCTGGATAAGGGTGTCTGCTAAGAAATAAATAATAATAATAATAATAATAATAATAATAATAATAATAATAATAATGTTTTTTTTTTTCCATTTGTTAACATAATGACTACCTGTGATTCTCATGAAGACTTTGGCTGGGTAAATTCTTAGTTTTGGTGATTGGAGTGAAATGAAAAATAATTCAAGCTCAAAAGAATAAAATTAATTTAAGCTGTGATTATTAAGTGTATTATGCCTGAATTTGTTTGGCTACAAGATCAAACAAAATTGCACATGTAGCAAAAATAATAAATCGCCACTCCAAACTTTTGCTACTGCACTGTTGTTAAATATCTTGTCTTTCTCTTGTCTTTAGGTGAAATCATCTTAAAACATACTTTAGTAATAGTTGTTTTTTATGCTGGAAATGGGACAGTGAACACCTATTCCGAACATAATTTTGCCTTTGTGGTCTACACTTGATTTATTAATGGTGTTTCTTTTCACAGAGCTCCGGACATCTCTTGAGGAGCACCAGTCAGCCCTTGAACTCATTATGAGTAAATACAGAGAGCAGGTGTTCAGATTGCTAATGGCTAGCAAGAAAGATGACCCCATCATAGTTACAAAACTAAAGGAACAACATTCCAGTGTAAGTATGGTGTTCATACAGTACCGGTCTTACTGTAGCACATCTACCATAGGCATTTTCTATGAGATTCCAATAATTACTTTGCCATTTGCTTTAAAATCATCACAGATAAAGTAAGTGCTTGCTTTTGTAACATACAACAGAAATAGTATTTTACTGTGGTATATTTTTAGGGAATGCATACCAACTCCACGACTTGATTATCATTAGTTATAGAACTTGCTTTGCATTTCATGAATCAAGCTGTCAGGACCAGTATGTGACACATTGAACCTTTGCAGGAAATTCAAGCCCACATAGACAAGATCAACGAAATGGCAACAGTAATGAAAAAAGCCATCGAGCTTGATGAAGACCGGGTTTATGAAGAAGAAGAACGCATTAAACAACTAGAAGTGAGTAAAAGACCATTGATGATTGCATTTGGAATATTTTATATATTTTATATTTTTTGTGATTTAATTCAAGTATAACTAATTCAACCTATTAGAACTGGGTTCTTATACATCAGTGTCGTACCACAGAGTAAAACCTGGATATTCTATCCCTGGGACATCAGAGACAACAAACAGCAAGGACATACTAGAACATGGTGTTTTTCATACTTTTTGACACTAGTATGTCTCATCAAAGCAACAGAACTTCTGATGTCCTTTCTGCAGTGCAGACCTTCTCACTGAAAAGCATGGATATTTATCACTCAAATAAGCAGGTTTCTACTCATGTAAAGAAAGTCCTGCCACCAGGTCTTACATGGAATGTATTAGCTGATGTCTGAAATAAATGAAACCCAGTAGGAGAGTGTTTCTCTCCTTTGTTTCATGAGGTGAGGTTTAGATATTTTGCTGCATGTCTTAATTGTGAATCAATACCCGATCATTAATTACATTTTGTCTCAACACTTAATGTACATAAATGACTATTATTTTACCATTTCAGCTTGAAAACAATGGACTGAGAGAACTACTTCATATTAGCCGAGAAGCTTTCTTAACCCTGAGGAAAGAAGACACATCAGAGAGCACCTCTCTATCAGGATTAGTAACAAGTGCTGACCTGAGCTTGAGGAAAAGCTGAAGAATCTCTCGGAAACAATACACTCTCATCTCATAGTTCATTAACCGCATGACGATGAGACTGGGATAACCCAAATCACTCAACACGGTCACAGGGTACAAGCAGATTTGTACGAAAATGTCAGGGTTTCTGGTTTTTACTTTCTGATTTTATATAAGTGGTTGAGAAAGCTTTGGTAAGTCTGTGCTTTACGTCTGTCTGGCTATTCTGTTTAGTTTTGTTTCTGCTTCCTTTTTCAAATTCCTCATGTTTTTTGTGTTTTTTAAAAACAGTTGCTTGTAATAAGTTACAGAATGAGTGTACTGTGACGGACAGTGTTAGGCAGTTCATCCAGGTTTTGTGTGTGTCCCACACAAGAGGAACATATATATTTATTTAATGCAAATGGTAAAAACAAACCTGAATAAAGCACTGCTCCAACATTTGTATATTGAAGGTAGTAAAATGATTAACCATTTATAAGTGTGTGATGTACCCACACAACACAGCTAAGGAAATCTTAATACTTCCAAATAATCCGTAATTGGATTGATTTGCTATACTTTTAATAGGAATTGTAACTTGTTTGAGTTAAAGCAGTACTGTAGTCAGTAGTATTGACCATAATGAACTGATGAGTATTTTACTTCACTGAAAGGTGTGTCTGTTACCAGGTTTGTTACCAGAAATGACTCGATGTAGAATAAAAGAATGCCAAGTTGGACAGTATCCAGCCTGTGTGATGCTGTCTTACCTGGTTTACACCCTCTCAGGATAATTGATGGTGACAAGCACATACCTTTTTCTGCTGAAGCTCAATAATCAGAGCTAGGAATTATTCAAACAACAGCACTTAAAACAGAAGTTGGACAGAATTATAAGGCTGTAAAATAAGCAGCATAATAGTTTAAACGTGCACCTAGAAACAGTAAATGAAAATAAACAATTGAATTTGTCCTGTAATTTACACATTTCTGCACTAATTTTGCAAAGAGCAGACATCGCCAATGCTGCAGCCACACATCCAGATATGTGATCATTTTCTATTTGACTTGCAGCACAAAATTATATAATATTCCTAGTAATCACACATTAGAATTTGCTCTAAAATGTGCCCTAAAATTGTAAAATGTCGTTTTTTACATATGCAAAGTAAAAAAACAAAACAATGTGATCCCATTTAAGTAACTGCAGTCCTGCTGGTTCATACATTTAGATTGGCACCATAAAAATTGGAAGGATACATTTCCAGATGTTTCTCACAGGTAAGATGCAGCTATATTTAATAATGCCCCTCAATCTACATATTTTCATTGTTTAATTTTGAGCATCACAGCTGACCACATTTAAAACCTGTTATGTTGCCTTTTGCTTTGACCATGTAAGTGCTGTTGTTGAATATCACTCCGATGGCTGATTCACAGCTGGAAAACCCTACAAGCCTAAAACAAACCAGAAATGTCTTTACATATAGCAGGGTACAACTTTTTAGTTTTTTTTTTTTTTTTCTGTTGAGACAATACTGGTAATGAGCATTTCCATTATTTGATATTTATAATGAACATTAAGAAATATGTTTTTTTCCAGATTAAAAAAAAAAAAAATCTGTTCAAGTCCATTTCTAAATGTAATTCTAACATCTGAACTTGCTTGAGGAAGAAAACTCATGTTGTATATTAACACTGGATGTTTATATTTTGTGAATACAGAACAGTTATTAATTGAAAGACCATCAAGTCTGTTTCTCTTCTTTCTATAAAAATGTGAGGTAGTACAGTGTTCTGTTGTATGAATAGTTATTGATTGGCCCCAGCATTTGTGACCTTTTGGGTTTAGCAGGAAGCAGATTGGTCACCAAAGGAAGAAATACGAATAATAATAAAAAAGACTTTCTTTATGCAATGCCAAGGACCCACTTGCTACTATTTAGTCAACCTTACTAAATTCCAGGTTTCTGTATCAGTGGTTTTATTTAAATACCACCACTGCTGAAATAATTAAATAAAACACTGCATTTAAATCTGCTGAGCATCAGATCTATTTGAATAGACCCAACTCCACCGAAGAAGAAACTGAGACAGCTACATTTTTTTTTTAGCATTTTATATATTTACCAGTTCATATGCATACATGTTTAGTAAAACCACAAAACACCAATAAAAAGGCAGGGGGCAGTAAAAAAAAAAAAAAAAAAAATCAGAAAAAGTAAAGAATTTCATTTGAGCAACTTACTCATTAGGTATCACGTAAGTGGTTTGTATAACTACTTTAAGCATAGTTTGAGTCTGCAATTGGCACACTTCTCATTTATTCTTTAAACCGTGCATGCAAATCTTTTTGCACCAGTAACGTTCCTGATGCAGGAAATAGTTAATGGCATTAACAGTGACCCACTGTGGCTGAATCTTCAGAATTTTATGTCAACTTTTTATATACAGAATGCTTTGACAAAATGCAGACTATAAACTCTTGCAAGAGAGATTTACTCACAATTTTCCACAATTTCTGCATTGTTAACCTTACATGCCAGTTTAATTTCTATGTAATAACTAACAAGGATTCTAACAAAATGAGTAAATATCTTGCTTAAAGATTAGTGCATGTGTTTATACTGCAATTGTCATTGAGGTATTTCCGTCTGCAACAGGAATAATCCCCAAAGTAGCAGCCCTGGGAACCAATAAGTTAACAAGTGTATTGCAGTTTATTTAAAAAGATTACTATTCTCACCTTAACAAAAGACCTCCAAACAGTCAAGGATACAACTTCAAGTGTATTCTAACCACTGCAAAACTAGCAGCATAAAAAGTTACGCAGCACTTTATAGTGTCTTAACCTATGTGAACTTTAATGTGGGGTTATTTCTATTTTTCACTGTAAAACTGTAAAAACTTCACTGTAAAAACAAAAACTATTGATCAATTTTAGACAAGAGTAAAGAAATGTCAACATCAGTGCACAACAGAATTACAAGTATCATTTTGGAACCTGTGTCATGAACACACCACTTTGAAAATAATGCACTTTTTTTTTTTTTTTTTTTAAAAGGCATATTATTTTAAATACTTTTAAAGTAATGATATGCAGTTTTGGACCTCGATACAAATTTTACAAACAATGCATATAAATGACTAATTATTTGCTATTAAGTGATTTATAGATTTACTAAACAGTTGTGCTAGGTTTTTCTTAAGAACATACTTTAAGAGGTACAATGTAAAGCATTACAATACCAATGGATACTATGAGCCACTTGGGCTTAACTATAAAACACATGGAGGTTTTCTGGTTATTTAATTCATTTTGAATATACTGGGATTCACTTTGGAACCCTGCACAACACAATTTGATCTGCAGCCATAATAGTCTGGCATTAACAAGCGTCCTGGCTCTCAAATACAAGTGGCCTGTGTTTGATGGCTGGATTCCATCATTTCTCATCTAGCATCTTGGGCACCTAGCACCCATCTATTCCACCTGCCCCATCATAATATTCACTCCCTCTTCTGCTTGACTTTGGTGTGTTTTTGGACAGGTAAAATTCAAGGATGGGAAGGCACTTGGAGAGGGGGGGGGCTAAGAATACAGTAGGCTTTTTTTTTTTTTTTTTTTTTTTTTAAAGTAGCTGGTGTGGCTGCTTTGATCCTCTGGATCATGTTTTAAGTTTAAATTCCACTATCCCATTTCTACCTGCAGGTAACCATATAAACCAGAAAGATGGGAAGGGCAATGGCAGCTGTGTTCCACTGTCTCCCCAGCAAATCACAAGAAGAGATGGTAGCTGAAAGCACCACCTTGTGGAATCCTCTATTCATTGCAGTTTTTTTATGTTCACTAATGTCACCAGAACAGCCATATAGGTCATAAAAGCAGTGGTGTTCTCTCTCCAGCAGGCTCTTCCCTTCGAAACATCTCCTCCACTCTGCTTTTCAAGCGTGCTCGCAGTGGCGGGACATGGTAACTGGGGTCCAGGATGTTGGTTTTCCGACGGTCCCTCTCTTGTTTCCACATCATGTAGGGGCTCGGAGGAAAGACTGGCCTGGTCCTCTCTCTGTAGAGCTGAAGGACCATTCCGCTGACAGCCAGGACAGCCCACACAGTAATCATAATGAAATCTGTAAGGCCATCACAACAGATAGGACTCAATATGTAAGTGAAGGCAAAAAAAAGGTACTGGACATGAAGGTTAGAGTCAGTAATGGAACTGTATGTTTCATTATTGCAGTATTGTGGGTGTCTCTAATAAAGAATCAGTCATACATCATTACTACAGTATGGTGAGAGTCTGCTTTTTCCTGGTTAGGTTACTCACCAATTCCTTGAAAAGGGATGTTTGTGAAGGCTTTGCTGAAGTTGTTGTTCAGGGCTCGCTTCAGGATGTCTAATGTTATGTAGGTGAGGCTGGTGTAAGTGTAACTATTCACAGCTAAAATCACTGTATATCCTCCAACAACTCCGCACGCTGTTATGTTTCCCTGAGGAAGAGGTGGAAAAAAAATGTTTTAAAATACTACTCATTATTATCATTCATAATAAAATCATTACGGCAACTACTGTATTAAACTGTAAAGTTTTGATTCTTACCTCTCTAGGGAGCCCGACACATATTAAAGGGATGACTAGAGCAATGCTAGTGAAGGTCACCCAGAAAACCACATCACTGCGGAAGATTTCAAAATCTCCTGTAAAATAACCACAACACAAATGCAAAAAATAAATGGGACAACCAATGTGAATGTGAAATGTATTCTAAACAGTTCTCTCACTCACACTGTTCAAGATCCCGTTACTATACAATGAGAGACCCACATTTTAAATCTAAATAATGGTTATAAGGTGCGACCAAAATATTTATAAACCATATACTGCAGTTACATACTGTATTATAAACTGAATTATTATTTTTTTTTCAGTTACAGCTCTATTACACAGGATGTCCTCGTAACCTAAAGAGTAGGAGGGGAGGAACTCATTTGTATGAATGTAGAAAATAGTGTTGACAGCATATGCCACCATGTAATTACAGTAACAAATAAGTGACATTTTTATATACATTACAAAACCTAAAACATTAACTGTACTCAGTCTTAAACAGTAATTATCCCAAACAAATAAATGACAGAGGCACTACTTTTTATAAACAGTAGAACTTTAAAGTTTTGAACACCACAACTACAGTATGAACTGACTGCTCAACCAAACACACTATTTGATGCTGGAAACATGAGGATCAGTCTATTAGAATTGTTTCGAGACAATAATTTCACAACTAGAAAAATGTTAGTCTTATGAATATCCTCCATTCCCCATGTACTCATACCTTTGGGCTTCTACTGTGTGTGTGTGTGTGTGTGTGTGTTGTGTGTGGTGCCATGTCATTTCCATTGGGTGTCCTACCTATTGGGGTGAAGAAGAGGATGGATGAAAAGAGGAATCCCAGTATAAGGCCGACTATCAAAATGGAGAGGAGAGGAGAGCCGAATCTCCACCAGCAGAGCACCAGCAGCACTCCACCCACCACCCCCATCAATGCTGTCAGGGACAGCCTCACTGCAAAACAAACACAATGTTCAGGGACAGTCGCACTGCAATACACAGGAGCAATGTTCAGGGACAGTCGCACTGCAATACACAGGAGCAATGTTCAGGGACAGTCGCACTGCAAAACACAGGAGCAATGATCGGACAGTCACACTGCAAAACACAGGAGCAATGATCAGGGACAGTCGCACTGCAAAACACAGGAGCAATGATCAGGGACAGTCGCACTGCAAAACACAGGAGCAATGATCAGGGACAGTCGCACTGCAAAACACAGGAGCAATGATCAGGGACAGTCGCACCTTATTATTGAACAATCCAAAAACAGTGAAAAAATGATAAACATGTTTTTTTATAAAATTAAAAAGACTAAGTTGTGCCTGTCCTGAAAAATAACTATATAATATAAACCCTGCACCACCCAGAACTCTCGCATGGATCGAATGTTTCTACCAGTTTTCATCACAATTACTGTAGATGAGTGTTTCTCACTGTAAAAATGTGACATCATGTACATACACCAAATCCTCTTTGGGAATGCCTATAAAACCTCCCTTGGAGTGCAACACACGCCAACCATGTGATTCATGAAGTTAATCTTTAATAAATAAAAAAAGCACTTACTGTCATAGCTTAGGGGTGTTGTTCTTGTGATAAGCACGAAGAATAGGAATGCAGTGAAGATAAAACCCATACAAAAGAGTTCTGCAAAGGAGGATGAGGCAGTTATGCAAATACAAGAGGAAATGACCTCATCTATATCATGGATGCTGTGCATTGGTATCAGAACATATATCTTTTTAAAATGTGCACTATGAAATACTTTATTTTAGAATAATGCAGAACAGTTTGTAGTTACACAGTATTTTTTACACAGAATACAGAATGCAACAGTATACCATAAGTACTGTTATACTATAGTCCAGCCACACATTCTACAATACTATAGCCTGTACTGTCCACCGCCAAATGGAACTAAAAACCGGCAATCAAGTTTATAAAACAAATTTGAGTTTTTTTCTTCTGTATCTACAGTTCATAACAACCAAATCATAGGCTAAACATGCTGGCTAAACTTCAGATCCGTTGCTTGCTTTGTGTAAAGAATCTTTGCTCATGTACCACAGCAAGTGAGCACTGATGAAGGCATTTGCTGAACCATTTGACAACTTCGAAGCTTGGTTTTGTTTCTTGGAAGTTTTAAACCACAATAGCAGTTGTACTGTCTTAAAGGTTGGTGATTCTCATTAATGTATGCTTTTTTTTTTAACCATTACATAGTTTTTTAATCAACCCAATATACATTCCCTTGTTCACATGTTTTCTACACTTACCAGATTTGAAGAACCTGTGCCCAAAGAAGCAAACGAAAAGGCCAGCCATACTAGCTATGGTAAAGAAGACCTTTGTAGAAATCTTTCCTAAAAACACAAACAAAATATACTTTTTATTAGAAACACTGCTGTCCTGAGTGCAGGAATGCCACCACAGCTGAAGAAAGAAGGCTTTAAGGGTTTATTTTTTTACCTAGAGTGTAGCAGTTATCCAGCGTGGAGGTAAAGCTGCAGGCATAGGTGTGAACAGGCACATAGGAGGCAGAGGTATTAAAAACAGGATCCCTCACTATGATGGAGTAGATCACACCCTGACCAGGAAGAGAACTGAAGGACACCATGGGCTGGTCATTTGAACTCAAGGTGATCAGCTAGAAACAAAGAAAGAGATTATGGTAAATATGACAAGATTGTATTACACCAGGATTCTTTTTAATTATAAAATAACAAAAACTAGAACTGTTGATTATTTATTGCTAACACTTTTAGAAATACTAAAAGAAACTTAATTTAATTGCCAAACGTTTTGACTAGAAGTCATTCTCAGTCTTCAAGATCAGTATTCCTAAATTCAGCACTAGTGAGTGTTTTAGTTAGGAATTATTGCTAATATTACTTGAAATGCCCCAAAAAATCAGTTATTACAGCTGATGTTTGTTTTACTGTTTAATCACTTTTTAAAAGCCGCAAGAACGATGGAAGTGCCATAATTAATATTTAATTCTAGGGATATATTCTTCACCTGCCAAGGGGATTCTTCACTTTAGTTCACCCTTGTGACCTGCAATGGATGGATTTCAAACTTGGCTTAAAGAGATGCAAGACAAGCCAGTCCTCATTTATTTGTGTGTCAGACTTACTTTTTTCCCATTGGCTGCCACCTCGCGTATGTTTGCCATTTTCTGAATGTGTCCTATGAAGACCTGTTCAGAGAGGTCGCTCTCAGGAAGGAAGTATTGATAGATATCATACTCAAGGCGCATTCTGGAGGTCTGCCCACTGCTGACGTTGCAGGACGGGGCAGTCTGTCCCCTGGGAAGAAGAGAACGTATTTACTGGCAGGCATCTGGCTTAGTTTTTATTTTGACAGAAATAAATGTTTTGCTTAAATTTTGAGAGGACAAGGATATTCTTAGAGCATGTACGTACCTCAAATAGACTGTTAGAAATTATTATCCTATTCCCATTACAGTACATTCCCAAACCAGAAATGTAATATGTGGACAAAATACTGTCATACTGTGAAGCAGGATAAACAGAACCAAATACATGTACAGCAGTTGTCCTAATGTTTGTATTTCTTTGTTCATTACAAATCACCAAAAGGATTGCGTAAAATGGTCTTAATTGAGAGCTGGTATTTCTATGGAGCTGGTCACAAGGAGGGGTTATACAGTATATCTACAGTATCTGTGTTTGTTGTAGCATATAGCTGGAATGGAAATGCTGTTTGAAAGCCAAATCAAGTAAGGCAGTAATGTTTTGACCCTGCATGTAAAGCTTAAAAACACTGAAGCAGCTTATTTAAGTTTTTTACTGATCTAAACATGAGCTTATCGGAACACTGTAGCTCTTTAAATCTGCAGTGTGTATCCAGTGTGTGATTACAGAGGGAAGAGCAGGTTTAATTACCAGTATTAAAATTGATTAGTAGATGCAAAGGGTAATACATGTTCGTGCTTGTAAAACTGCTTTGTGACTCCCAGCCACATCTGTGTCAACAGGTCTGTTTAAAGATCAGCTCACTATACATGCACATTTACAATGTTCATTTTGTCTTTTGCTGTTGTAGTGTCAGCCATTAACCCTCGGGCAAGTCACCTGATCTGTTACCATGCTGTAGAAAAACACATGAATAAATAAAAACACACTTTCTACCTTAGAATGTTCTTTACAATGCCTTACACATTATTCGTTAATTAAAAAGGTAAAATCTGAATATCGTTCTTTTGAATTTGAAAACCATTTATGAGTCAACCAAGTTCATATATTGCTAACCACTGAAGGAATGTTGTATTTCCTGAGGGGACAGCTGCAGCATCATTACAGGCTAATACATTACAGGCTAATATAATTGCATTCTTACTACAAAAGTACCTTACTACACTTTAGAGTAAGATAAGAGTTTTACTTAAGGGAATGGTTGGTGTCTCTTCATATAAAACCAAGTCAAACACAGACAAATGTTTTGCCTAGTGCCTTCATTTGGATATTTCACCTTGCCCATGTGTAATTGTTTAAATGTATCTTTCAATGTGGCCAGCATCGACTTAACATCTTTTCAAAAAACAGATCAAATTACACTTCCTGAAAAGAAAAAAGATTAGGTATTTATGAAAGGTATCCTTTTTCGTACCTTGCATGTCCTATATTTGCTGGTGCAAACCAAATGATTGTCTCAAACAGATTATAGTGCAGATAAATATTGGGCTCTATGTCAAGGTTATACTCCAGGTTACAGCCTCCGGGAACTGGATCTACAGACAGTGAAACAAAAGGATATTCAACAACTTGTTTAGCTAATGAAAGAAGATTAGTAAGCACAACACATTAAACATTAAAGGATAAATGGTAGATATTTTATAATGAAATGTCAAGAACCCAAAACATGAATTTGTGGAAACACCAAGCAAGGAACTTGTATGGATGTAAAGTGCTGCAGTGACCTACTGAAGAAGCCTGTTAGACAGGACCACTGAGAAATGTCTTATTGAAATTACATAAACTATTATAAGACTGACGCACTAGTAGCATATAACAGTATGTTAAATAGGCTACCAGCAATTGTAATGACAGAACTAGGAAACCCAGCAGTTTTGCTTCTAGTTGAATCCCTGAATGAACAGCATGCTTTTACGAAATCTAAAACATGAAACTCATCTCCCATAAACAGAGATCCTCTTGGATTACGCACCTTTTGCTTTGTAGGGCAGAATGACTGCCATGCCAGAAACAGGTTTGCTTTCAGGAGACTCCATGTACCACTGCAATGAGTTCTGCTGAAGACGGAGAGCGGAAACCAGTCCTGCATCGTGGGCAGTCAGGGATGTGTTTGGAGTAGGAGCCTGTGAGCAGTTGAAAAAATGGACTGGATTACACACCTCAGCTCTAGTTTGTGTAAACGATAGGTCAACAATTATACAAACGAGGACAAATTATGTGTTCTCTTCAAAACTAGTTTAATGCCTTGTTTCCATCAGCCAATAAGATTTTAGTTAATTACCTCAATCTCAACTCGATCTGTGGCCAATGTCGGGCTGTTAACGTTTTCCCATTAGCAAGTCTACATGCTCCTAGATGTTTACAGCAAAGATCACATGACAGTGCTCTCCCTTATAGTCATATCGCCCCAAATCACAGAAATGTACCATAACACAATCGTTATGTCAAAGTAATGACAGAATACATTATGCTGTTTGTTTAGGTTGAAAACAGAACCACATACACTGTACTCTAGGATGTTTATTTCTTTGTTTTGAACCACAGAGTCTCTCTGTTTGTCACCACGCTTCATTTGCATACTGGCGCTTGTTGTGTCTCATCCTCCAAATTCTCTCAGTCTGTGTTCTAAACACAGGTGATGAGACAATGCAACTGATTTAATATTGCTTTCAAATCAATTTCAGAGACAGATGAAAACAAAACACAAGATGACTGCAGAAGGTGCCTTCAGTTTTCTTAAGATGAAATAATAAATAGAACTGCGCATTTTTATAATCAAGGTGGATTACTTATTTAAGGAAAACCGATTCAATACACCTTTGACTGGACCAAACTACTGCTTGGTTTTATAATTAAACTCCATATTTTGTGACTTTTGCTCCAATGACCTTATCTGTTGACTGTTCAAGAAATCTCATGTTTTCACTTCTCAGTGCCTGGAGCAAATCTTCTTTGTGGTATTCCTAACAGTAGAGGGAAAATTGAATTTACAAAACTTCTAAAGAATAGTTTCTTTGTACATCTCCTCCGTTATCTATTTGTATAAAACCTCCTGATTCAACTGTCAACCTTTACAACATCAGAAATCAAAATCCATACAGAAGGTATTCTGCTGTTTTTCATATTTGTTCCATCAAGATTTTATACTGCACTTATTGTGGATTTTAGTATCTTTAGTGAATGGTGTTGGAAACCAAAGTCCTCTGTTTCTCCAGTGAAACTATAGCACAGGAAACTTCATTATCACCAATGTTACTCAACTCTGCCCTGGAGGGACCACCATCTTATAAGGCAAGAGACAGCAGCTCAGCCTAAAGACCCATCCAGTCCTGTGCCAAATTTGATGACCACATTGAGCTGTTCGGATCAAATAGCCTGCAAAATCTATATGTTTTAGACACAAAAGCCCCATTTAAAACTCCCATATCCAGAGTGGGCTGTAATTGCAACTGCATCCTTACCTTTCTTACTTTGAATGTGACTGCTGGCTTTGTTACTGCATCAATACAGTATCCATTTCTTGCCAGTTCTAAAAACAATTTTTCTTATACTATATTGTTTTTCACACAGTGTTGGTCTTTACCTGATCATAGGAGACGGTTGCATTGCAGTACTGACTGTGAAACTGGAAGATGACGTGGGTGATGTCTCCTGGGATTCTGGTTAACACAGCCTCCACAGGAAAGTTCTGTGTCACGGACACTTTCTGAAACCGACCCAGTGAAAACTTAACCAGGCCTGGAAAGAAAGAGAGAGAGACAGAGTTCAAGCAAAAGCCAAGTCAAACACGGCCTACTTACAGCACTTACGACAGTCGTTAGCCGAGTAGCAGGAAGACTGTATGCTTTCTTTTTCAATCCTTTTGCCAAGGACTCGTCAGTCCTCAAACTTGACTATAGCGGTTATAGTGCTTCAGTAAAATATGTACTGAATACCTAGTGTACAAGACAGTGTAAGATAAGTGCTATGGTAGAATATGTTTGAAACATACAAAATATACGCCAACACTAATAATTTTATTTTCGAAAACCGAGCACTGTCCGCCCCCCCCCCATCGCAAGCAGTATCAATTACATGTACATAAACAACGTGTATTTTTATTTTTATTTAAATTTAAAAACATGATTACTGTTCTATAGAATGTATTTTTAAACTACATATGAATGTTTTATTCCATGTATATGGCTTACCTGTAAAATAACAGGATTTTCAAATATAAAACTAATAGATATGATGATGTCACCAGTAAATTATGCAAATTAGTACCACAGAAGATTCGAACCTTCCTTCAGTAATGTGTTCCGAACCCTTCGATGGTCAATATGTACCCTTCATTGCAGCCCTAGTAGACATTGTGAAACAGCATTCCTATGACTGCCACGTTGGCTTCTGCAAATTGCTTATTACAGTTTCTGGTTTGAGCCACAATAGCAGTTTCATAATCTCTTCTACTCTATAAACCTTGTCTTGGTACAACTAGAATTTACTGGATTGCCATCAGTTTACCTGGGGTGCAACAGTTAATCCCCATAAAGCCCCTAAACCAGCAAGATAGAAATCCGGGAAACAACAGTAATTACAACATTAAGACATGAAGACATTAATCCAACATATTTGTCTACAGCTATGGCCAAACGTTTTGCATCACCCTATTGAATTAACAAATTTTGCTTCATAAAGTCGAATGAAACCTGCTGAATAATGTACATTAACCTTCTCCCATGAAGGCGACAGCAGGAGCTCCACTTCTCCCAATGGTAGTGGTGGTGGAGGTAGAGGTAGCTCCTGCTCCTCCCCTTCTGGCAGCCAAGGTGGCAGGGGCTCCTCCCCTTCTGGCGGCCAAGGCGGCAGGGGCTCCTCCCCTTCTGGCGGCCAAGGCGGCAGGGGCTCCCCCCCTTCTGGCGGCCAAGGCGGCAGGGGCTCCTCCCCTTCTGGCGGCCAAGGCGGCAGGGGCTCCTCCCCTTCTGGCTGCAGTGGGGAAACCAGCAGGCATGCTCCCTCTGCTGGTGGTGGTGGTGGAAGCGACACCCAGTCCTCCCAGGGCGGTGGAGGTGGAACCAACAGGCATGCTCCCTCTGCTGGTGGCGGTGGGAGCGACACACAGTCCTCCCACGGTGATGGAGGTGGAACCAGCAGGAACTCTCCCTCTGCTGGCAGAGGTGGGAGCGACACACAGTCCTCCCAGGGCGGTGGAGGTGGAACCAGCAGGAACTCTCCCTCTGCTGGCGGAGGTGGGAGCAACACCCAGTCCTCCCACGGAGATGGAGGCGGAACCAGCAGGAACTCTCCCTCTGCTGGTGGAGGTGGGGGAGGAAACAGTGGCAGCTCCTGCTCCTCTTCTCCTGTGAGGGGGCAGTTGACTGGAAAATGCCCCCACTCCCCACAGATACAGCAACAGTATGGTACGCCCCTGCTGTGGAGGAGGGCTTCCCAGCTAACCTCCTCCTGTGGCTGTGGACATCCGGCCTTCCCCCTCTTGGGCTGTGAACGCTCCGACTCCCCCCTCTTGGGCTGTGGACGCACCGACTCCCCCCTCTTGGGCTGTGGACGCACCGACTCCCCCCTCTTGGGCTGTGGACGTTCGGGCTCCTCCCACTCAGGCGCAGGACATTCGGGCTCCTCCCACTCAGGCGCAGGGCATTCGGGCTCCTCCCACTCCAGGTCTGGGTCTTCCTCCTGCCATATGGGGAAGGTGCCAGGGGACACATGCCAGGGCTCCCCACAATTAAAGCACCATTCCTTCCCCAACAGGCAGGTAAGGCAGACTTGCTGCGGCCATTGCTGCTTCTCCTTCCCCTTTCCTCTTCTTCCTCCCACCTTTCCTCTTCTTCCTCCCATCCACCTCTTCCTCACACATGAAAAACCAGAAAAAACCAAAAAACAAACTGAAGTACCCTTTCTGGCCTGAGTCCAGGAGGCGCTGGTGATCCCACTTCTAACACCATGTGTGACAGGAACGACGAGTGGTGACGTCAGGCCAGAGTGCAGGAACTAAAAACACACAGGTATTTGCAGTTCAAAACGCGCTTTCAGCGCCGTTTTTATTAAACAAAAATAAATAAAATATTTTGCTCACAGAGCACAAAATAAAAAAGATAAACAAAACAAAATCTCGAACACAAAAATAATACGACCTTTTAATTTCGTTTTGCTTTTGTTTCCTCTCGTCGCTCTCACTCCTAAACACCCACCCAGTACCGAGAGCGCTGCAGGCTTTTTATAACAGGTGACCATCTCCCGATTAGCAACAAATTAAATCACTTAATTCAAGAGATGGCCAACTTCTGCACGAGTTTAATTATTCCTGGCAGAGGACGAGCACCAATCTCGCTTCTGCCAGAACACGTTTTAAAAAGTAAACAAAACAATAACAAACATACGGCGCTCTGCCGTCATATAATTACAATACTAAATTATAATAAACAAATACAAAAACACACTTGGCAATTCACCGTCCTTTATAAATAAATCATAACGATAATAAAATACAAAATAACACGGGGCCGGGGGGGAAATCCCATTCTAAAATAAAATAAACAAATCAACACTGTACAGGGCTCCTCACCCTGTTACAGGTAATAATTTATAAAAAATGTTTCTGTAAGTAAAAATGAACTACACTCCAAAGTTGCAATGAACTCGAAACCTCCCTATTAAGAACCGTGCTGTTTCACCTTACAATCACAGTTTGAACCACTACTGTAAGTTATCAAAACATACAAATTAAATAACAGTTTGGATCCCAAAGTCCATCTTCCTGTTTTTCATTGCAAACTACGTCTCGGTTTTACAACAGCCATTTAAAGCATGATTCGCACGGGACTAAAAACCAGGGGTCCTCAGAGTCAAGAGCAGAGGACGTCTAGTACCCTCCCAGACGTGAATTCATTTTTATCAACGAAAGTTGGTAAATTCATGTTTTGTAAAACAATGAACCTAATTTAGTTTTACCTTCTTTTCCAAAGGCTACAGTAACCATTTCGTCCTTTGAGTGATATGTATTTCCATACATATCTTCAAATGCACTGTAAAAGCATTCATTCAAGAGTCACCCATTTTTTTTTCACTCTTCCCCAATTTGGTAATGCCCAATCATTGTGTTTTACTGAACTGTAGAATCTCAGGAAAGATTGTACCAATTTTAATGTTATATTATGGTTTATTGCAAAGGCTGGTATTGCTTTGGCGAATACCCGGGAAATGCTGTATCATTTGTAACATAACACTGACATGGTAGATTTGCATGGGAGTAAAAAGACACAGGATGCCTGAGTTTTAAATTTTACCGAAGGTCCCGACGTCCTGTAAAATAATTCTCTGATCCTATGATTATCTGGGATAAAATGAAATAGACTGGGCTTTAGATTGCATATAGGTACTGGTACACCTGCTGGAAACACTAGTACTTGACATGAAAAGGTTTAAAGGCAGTAGGACAATTGGAAAAAATCAAGATTTTGTAGTTCTTTTTTGTTTTCCCGTAATGCTACTATTGGCTGAGGCCATAACTTCTATATTAATCTCTGACCTCGACCTCTCATGACATGTCGATTTGAACAGTACGTGCTCACGCCTTGTCCAGTCAAAGAAGTCGAAGGCTGAATCTGGTGTAAAAATGACAGGACTCTGCCCATAACTAGACATGTGTTTGACTTACTATTTTTTTGTAAGTGTGCTTAGGCGGGCACTGAAGCAAACAGGTCAGTTACACTGGTTGGGACGTGGGTTGTGTCGAGGTGGCTGACATTTTCTTCTCTCCCACATCGTTGAATAATGAATTTCGGTTTGGTTTCAAACCCCTGAAACAGGGGTCCCCAATAGGTGGCCCGGGGGCCATATCAGGCCCGTGCCACCTTGATTGCTGGCCCGCCTTATGATCGCATAAGTAGCCTACTGGAGTATGCACTGTTCAAATATCAAGTTTATTTAGAAGAAGAAAAAGTACCATCTTTAGCATCACGCGAGAACAGAGAAGAACAGTGAGAGTGAAAATAGTGTTGCGCGGTTGGTACTGCTGGGTGAGGAAAGTGAGAGAATAATATGGATGCAGAGCAGTTACTTCGAACAGCAGTTAAGCAAAATAAAACTTACCTTTCAAGAAATGGTTTTCAAAACGGCGTAAAGTTGACAATGAAAATTGGCAGTTTAATTCTGAGTGGACAGAAGACTGTTTGTTTATTTTTGCCAGACCACGACAATGCAGTCTGCAAAGTTGCGAACATAGGGAGGCACTTTGAGACAAAACATGGTAATTTTAATGGTACCTTTCCTTTGAAATCTCCAATCTGTTAAGAAAAAATTAAAAGTTTCATTTTGTCATACCAGCGTTCTACCCTTATGATCAGTCAAACTGCGTCTCATCAGGGTAGGGTGGCTTCTTGCAAAAAACACATGGTAAAGCCTGTGCAGTAGAAATTCTGCAGGAAGTGCTCAATAAGATGAGAAAACTTGAAAAGCAAATAGAGACCTTGTCAAACAAATACCTTTGTCTGACAATAGCTCAGTAAGATGAGTGGAAGTGCTTGGTGAAGGTTTTTCTTCTTTAATTTTTGATCTGAAAAAGGCAGATTTTTTTCTGTTGCAATCAACGAGTCTTGTGACATAAACGATGTTACCCAGTTGTCAACTTTCATTTGCTTTTTTGATGGCAAATCTTTTAAGAGGATGTTTGCTGCCTTTGCATGGACAAACCACTGGTGAAATCGTTTTTGGCAAACTGGCAACGTTTTTTTGAAAAAAATAACCTGGATTTGCGTAAAATAAACTCAATTGTGACTGACGGTGCTCCATCTATGCTGGGTTCACAAAAGGGTTTAGCTAGCCAGCTGGCTGCACACAACTCAGCTGTTCTGTCAATTCATTGCTTAATTCACCAAACCGTACTCTGCACAGAACTATCTGCAGAACTGGGAGACAAAATGGATTATGAAATGAAACTAGTAAATTATATTCAGAGAAGCTCAAGTCTTCAGCATAGACTCTTCAAAGCATTCTTGGAGGACATGTGGGCTACATACTACGATTTGCTACTACACAATGATGTGCATTTGTTAAGCGAAGGGACGTGCGCTTCAGAATGAGATTTGTGTTTTTTTTAACTAAATACGGTAGCCAAAAGTCACATGCTCTGCTAGAGTTTATAAATGACGAAGCAGCAATGTCAAAAGTGTCTTTCTTGTGTGACATCACTACACAGCTTAATCAACTTAATATTAAACTTCAGGGCCCTGATCAAACTGTTGGTCATCTCTACGAGACTGTAGTCGCCTTTCAAGAGCAACTGGCTATGTTTCAAGCAGATTTGCATTCTGGAAAAATGATACACTTCCCTAAACTTTGTGAACACTGTGAGAAAAATAAAGCCACTGTAGATGATGACATGCTAACTGAAAACTTCAAGGCCTGTTTTGAAAATTTCAAACTCTCCAGTGAACTGCTTCTATTTCCCCATCATCTGTTCTCAGTTTCTCCAGATGGACCGTGGACTGCAGAAGCAAAACTACTGCTTTCCACACTGGATGAGTGATCCCTCCAGATTGAAATGACTGAGCTTCGCGTTTCAGAGGTACTCAAAGCCAGACTGAAAGACATCAATACCTGTGAATTCTGGGTCAGCGTTATCCCAGAGGCCAAGTTTAATATATATATATATATATATATATATATATATATATATATATATATATATATATATATATACACACACACACACACACACATCCTGGTAGTTATGAATGCAGAGTTTGATTTCAGATGCATTGTTTTATACATATAAAGTGGACACAAAGGTTTTTCATTATATATATTTTATAGTTAAATTTTAATCATAACAATCCCCAGAGTAATCAACATTGTGTTTGGTGAATGATGTATTCCCCAACCACCTCAGTCCTGGCCCTTGGCATTATGTGCATCATTTAAAGTGGCCCACTATGGAAAACAATTTGGGACCACTGCTCTAAAACTACCCCTTTGGCTACGCCACTGCTTGTATCTACTGTCAAAGTGAGTTCCAGTATCACAGAAGTGCGTCTAGTCTGCTGTACCACCTGTGTGTTAAACATGCTTTCACTTCTCAAAATACACTCCAGTAGTTTTTTCTGCTACTGACAACAACAATACAACAAATGAAACCCGTCAGTTAAGTAGGACACTGTAAGTATAACCAGTGTTGTTGGCTAGTTACCGACTTGTTAGGTTACTACTGTAGCTTTTTTTAATTTCAATAATCACATTTATTTTAAACGATATTATTTAGAATTATGGAGGATATAACCGTTACTCTGTTAATGTTTCTTAATAAAAGAGCATTTAATATTATTATTATTATTATTATTATTATTATTATTATTATTATTATTATTATTTAAACGTCAATGCAAAACATCAGTTTGAGTAGGTAAACGGATATTTATAAATGCATTAAGGTGAGTAATAAACTGACTCCATTGTGATTTAGCAGTTGGTTCAAACAATTTAACAACAATACTGGATTGTAAATATAAAACTATAAAGAGAATCTAGAAATAGGAAAACAGTAAAACAGACGACGATAATAATAATAATAATAATAATAATAATAATAATAATAATAATAATAATAATAATAATAATAAATAGCATTAGTAATAAAACAAAATTAAATGACATGGATGCAGCAATTGTATCAATTACATATGCGAACCAAGATTAACTAACATTATTTTCTCAAAATTAATCCCGGTTATTTTTTTTTTTAATCGCTTGACTGCCCTAAAATAAACACAATGTAGTAAAAACGTCTAAGTAGTATGTTATTAAATTGTTCAATGGATCTGTTATAAGAAGGTTTATGAAAAAAAAAAGAAAAAAAAAAACTCAACTATACTTTTGTACTGTATGTTTACAATGTATTCAGGATTCACGTTTGATTATTAAAGTTTAAAAGAAAAGGGAAACATGTATTACAGTTACGCTAAACTTTTCATCTTGTGTGCGTCTAAAAATACTCGATTAAATCTACAGGAGTTTACATTTTTCCTCCCCTAGTATGGTTCTTAATTAATAAATTAACAAAATTTGAGACCAAAAAGAAAATCTACTGGCAGCAGCCTTTTGGGGTTTTCCTATTATCAGTGCAAATTGTAGTAGTAAGTAGCCCTAAAAACGCTACTGCTGTAAACTAGCTGGTGATAATTGTCGTATTTAATCCATTTTAATCGGTTTACAGTTCTTACCTGGGACGTTCTGTGCCGTTACTCCATCCCAAGAGACAACAACAGACATTAGGACAAAGTTGTTTAACAGATTAATAATTTTCCCAAGGCCCGGTTGCTTTTCCTTCACTGCCATAATTGCATTGGTAAAATAAAAATACTGGAATTTCTTGTCCGATATGGTCACGGTAGACCTCAGATCACATGCGAATCACAGGCAACCAGTACAGGTCCCCAGTACTTCAAAACTTAACACTAGCACTGCAGAAGACATACTGAAAACTAAACCCATACAATTCTGGTACTAAGTGTGCTCTTGCGTAGTCTCGCTACCTCTCTCTCTCTCTGCAAACTGTCATGCCAAAGCCGCCACTTCCGCCCTTTTGACCCAATTTTGTTAATGTTTCACTAAGCGAGTACCTTGTTGCCATTTTTGTTACATTGGCGAATAATGTGTTGCTTTTATTGTGTTACTTTGTGGAATAAATTGTTTTGATAAATTATTGTAACCAAGTGCACGTGGAATTAAAAAGCTTTCAAAGTTTTAAAATCATGAAAGCCTACTCTTACTACTTTGTATGTGATGCTGTTGTAAACAAGTGAGACAATACCTCACCTATGTACCTAAATGCATCTCTACGTAACTTTCAATAGCCTCGTTTTATTATTCACACAAATTTAATGGGCAGTTTGTAGCCAATAAAGTAATACATTTCATTATGACAGTATCTTTTTAGTAGGTATATATTTATATAAGAATGCGCAGAATATTCGGCCGATTTTATTTCACTCATGCTAAACACACAACAGCTCAAAAGTTTTTGTTGAGTACAGTCTCCAGTGCCAACAATCAGCATGGCGAAGTCTCACGAGAAAAAAAAAAAGTGGCACTGCCTTTCAAAACAAGCCCAACCCATTTCAGAGGGACGGGAGTGGGGGTGTTTATACAAATTCCACTTTATTTATTTATTTATTTATTTATTTATTTATTTATTTATTTATTTATTAAGTACTCGTTTTTCTTAGTTGAACTGATGGGAACAGGATGATTCTGAAATTCTGATGAGTGCTTATAAAAATACAAGCCCAATCCCGTTTATTATAAGCACACTTGTCAACTGTGCCTACAATGAACGTAGTATTAGTGTTTTCCATTGGTTGAGGCTATATTTGTTCCTTCCTCCAATGAGAGGACACATTGCTAAAGAGTTGCCCCAAACATGGCGGATAGATTAACGCAGTTGCAGGATGCTGTTAATTCAGTAAGCTTTTCTGTTTATTTGTCTAATAATGTACACCAGGGATACTTAACAGAACGGTAAAGATAGTCATTTCTTAAACACCAGGGATATTATTAACACACCCCCATGGTCCTAATACGTGATCAAATTAATACGGGAAAGGCATTAGAAATTGTTGAAATATGTAGTATGTATTTTTCAAGTTAACTAAATACCAGTCAAACTCATCATAGTGAATTAAAATTAAGAACAAAAACGAACAGTGCATATATTATTTTTAACTAAAAAACAAAAATAACAGTATAAATGCTGTGCTCAGACATGTCGAACCAGTCAAGTACAGTACTCAGTGTTGTATACATAGACCTGTTCGTTTAAGGACTGTATAAAATGTTAATTGTATTATTTTCATATAATAGTGTCTATGCGTGTCCTGACAGCTTGCAGATCAGTTTTGCAATGTAATTGGTGTCCTGCAGCAGTGTGCACCGCCAGCTTCATTCAGCAACATTCAAACTGCTATAAACAAAGACCAGCCATCCAATCCAACAGAAGGTAAGTATGTGTTGGAACACTTAGTATGCAATACAGTTCATTAAAATGCAGTAGTAGGCATCGTTTTCAGCAAGCATTTGGGTCTGCTGTTATGTTGTTGTTGGGTTTTTTTTTATTTTTATTTTTGAGAAGGTTCCTTACCCTGTTTGTATCCACCAACAGAAACTATCAGGGACATGTGTCGTGTTATTTTGTGGTATGCGTTAAAAAGTGAGAATCTGTGGCAGTATTTGAAAATTGCGGTCCACAAGCGTCGTCCAACCAACCTTAACAACCTGGAGCAAATCTGCCAAGAAGAAAGGGCCAAAATCACTCCGACACTGTGTGCAAAGCTGGTACATACTTACCCCAAAAGACTTAAAGCTGTTATTGCAGTGAAAGGTGGCTCTAGCAAATATTAATGTGTGGGGATTGAATACTTATGCAAGCAAGAGATTTCAGTTTTTTATTTTTCTTAAAAATATTTCCCAACATAAAACTAATGTCACCTTACAATAATTGATTTTGAGTTTCAGTGTTTTAAAATAAAATATCAAACAGAACGAAATGAATTCAGTAATATGAGAGATTTGGTCAGGGGTTGGAATACTTTTGCAAGGCACTGTATGTATGTCTGTGTATATATGTATATATATATATATATATATATATATATATATATATATATAAATAAATAATATATTGGCACTATCTATATCTATCTGTCTGTCTGTATTTAATGTTGATCTATTAATGGCTTTATTGTCTGACGATTGTAATTGAAGCAATATAAACTGTTTAATTATAGGCCTACATTCATACCTGTGATATCCATAAATCAAATTTAAAGTTTGATATGAACAGAAGGTCATAACACAGGAAATTGCAAATGGAGATATTACTCTGTACAATTAGTTTCCCAAGCGGACTTTGTTGTTAACACTTCACACCACACATACCAAACCGTACAGAGTGTGCACCAAACCCTAAACGAACCCAGTGTGACAACCTAAGTTAACTTTCCATGGCAAGTGCATGTATAACTCGAGATTAATTTGAGATTTCTTATGCTTTTATAGGATGCTTGGTGAAGCATGTTTGCATTTTTATTGTGTTATACCAACAAAATTAGGAAATATAGATGTCACATAATTTTCAAATTATTGGCAGGTGAAATTGTATTGTATTTATATTTATACCTGTCAACACTTTCAGAATACGCCCAGCTTTTTTCCGCCTTGATAGCACGGACTGCAAAGGATGTTGACGTGCTGATTGATTCACTGCCTAGCGAGGAGTCTACTGCAGCATTGCAGGTACCTTGTATGACACACTGACACTGTTTTAATATTGCATATCTGTACTAATGGGATTTATTAATCTTTTTTATGTAAAGTACTGAATTTATCAACTTCTGGCTACATGGTAACAAGTCATGGAAAGAGAAGGTCTTTTATTATTTATTATTTTTTGCTCCCTGATTTGATATGAAATAACTTGGTCTAAATATTTACATCAATGCTGGGTGGCTTCAAGCCCTTCATGAAATATTATATTGTGCGATTTAGATGCTTATCTATGGCTCTCTTCCAGAATGTAATTAGTCTTTAAGGCAGTGTGGATTTAGCATATCTGAAAGATTTGATTTGAAGATGTCCTTCCTAACAAACTATTTGATATCAACAACAATGACTTATTTCTACATTTGCACACTGGGGTCACAACATGTTAAATATTGTGTTACAAATAGAAGCACGTACCACAAAGCAGTGTTTTAGTTGCCTTATCCATTGCCTCATACAGCTCTTGCTTGTGAACTGTTAATTTACTGTATGTTGCACCTTCACCTGTGTCATTTTTATTCATGTTCTTATTTTTTTTTTCACTGAATTGATACAGCAGTTAAGTGTTAAGGTTTCTCAATATACCGGTATGTGGTTGTGTGCATTTTAAGAAGTGTGAACACATGTACAGTAACTGCCATTTCCTTTACGCATTGCCTAACCTTTTAACAGGCTTTCATTCTATCTAAAATGACATGCAGCTAAACAGCCTGTTTTTTTCTTTCTTTTCACTGAATAAAAACAGAATATTTGAACAATGCAAGTGGTTTCTTCACTGTGTCAGTCCAACATTTCTTACAAGTTAATTTGGAGATGCCAGCCCTTGAATGCATAGGAATAATATAGGTGCTCCACAACATCTATTGTGGGTTTTACTATCTATCTGCACGTATTTTATAAGGCTTTGCAGCGAAACCTCAGACATGTTATAAAGCATTTAAGTTATATAAATAACAATCAAATACATGCACGTTTATTTTTAGAGACCCTTTGTGAATGCAGTATACATTCCAGAATGCATAAACATGCAAAAAATTATAAAGATGAGCTATGATCTGAAACACAAAAGGTTCATTCCATTACATTTGCAAGTCCTGAATTTAAGGTGATCAAGGTGGCAACCTTACCTTTTTAGTCCCTTTTATATATATATATTTTTTATTACACTAAATTTCAAGTCTTCATTAATGCTTACATTTTATCTACATGAAGTGGGTAAGATGACATACTAGAAATAAAGTCAAGTTTAGACCCTGCATCCTAGAGTATGTACATGTATAGAGAGATTGGTTGGTAAACTGTATCATTAATACCATGTTTGTTAATTGTTTAAAAACACTATGTAACACAATTTTTGTTCCTGGGTAGTAAGTGTTATTTCCTAATTGCTTATGCCTCAAAAGTATAGAAAATGGCTATTATTCCACACAAACTTTGCTTTTGTGACCAGGACAGTGATATTTTGAAATTTACCGATTTCCAATGAGAAAACGGGCGAATTTGTGTCTTTTCGTTCACATAAAGTCAGAAAAAAACAACATATGAATCCAAATTAACATGTATTTATACTAAAGTAATACAAAAATGACTACAAAAGACTTAGAAGTGAGTAGTTTTTCAATGTTTACGATTATACTGTAAATCACTTTCACGAATCAGCCCCCAAATGTAGTCTCCCATCATGTTCTCGTTATACTGTCCTTGGTAGCGGCGTTCAAAGTCCAGTGTATCCTGGTGGAAGCGCTCGCCTTGCTCCTCCGAGTACGCTCCCATGTTCTCCTTGAATTTATCAAGATGAGCATCAAGGATATGGACTTTGAGGGACATCCTACAGCCCATTGTGCCGTAGTTCTTCACCAGAGTCTCAACCAGCTCCACATAGTTTTCGGCCTTATGATTGCCCAGGAAGCCCCGAACCACTGTGACAAAGCTGTTCCAAGCCGCTTTCTCCTTACTAGTGAGCTTCTTGGGGAATTCATTGCACTCCAGAATCTTCTTTATCTGTGGTCCGACGAAGACACCGGCTTTGACCTTTGCCTCAGACAGCTTAGGGAAGAAGTCTTGAAGGTACTTGAAGGCTGTCGACTCCTTATTTAGAGCTCTGACAAATTGTTTCATAAGGCCCAATTTGATGTGCAGTGGTGGCATCAGCACCTTCCGGGGGTCCACCAGTGGCTCCCACTTGACGTTGTTCCTCCCCACAGAGAACTCGGTCCGCTGTGGCTAGTCCCGCCTGTGGTAGTGCGCCTTGGTGTCCCTGCTGTCCCAAAGGCAAAGATAGCAGGGAAACTTGGTAAAACCACCTTGGAGACCCATCAGGAATGCCACCATTTTGAAGTCTCCTATGACCTCCCAGCCGTACTCATCATACTTCAAGGCGTCCAGCAAGGTCTTGATGCTGTTGTAATCCTCTTTGAGGTGCACCGAGTGAGCCAGGGGAAGAGACGGGTACTTGTTACCATTATGGAGCAGCACGGCTTTGAGGCTCCTGGATGAGCTGTCAATGAAGAGGCGCCACTCATTCTGGTTACAGGCGATTCCGATTGCCTCGAACAGACTGGTCACATTGTGGCAGAAGCAGAGCCCATCTTGACGGGTGAAGAAGCTGGAAAAAGGTTGGTGACGCTTCCTCTGATCTGCGACTTGCACACTTTCATCCAACAAGTTCCACTGCTTGAGCCTAGATGTCAAAAGCTTGGCATTGGACTTGGTGAGACCAAGATCTCTAATCAAGTCGTTGAGGTCTTTTTGGTTGGGGTAGTGTGGGTTTCTCTCCTCAGCTCCACCTCTGAAATTGTCATCTGGATCTACAACATCTTCCTCGCTCTCTGACTTGCTGCTCTCTTCTAAAGACGGCTGCTCTCTCTCCGGAGGAGTGGGTACGGGGAGCTCATGGCAGTGTGGCACCGGGGCGATGAATGAAGGAAGGTCCGGATACGTGATAGCAGGTGCATTCTTGCCAGTCCGACCTTTGGAAGGGTCCACCATGCAGAAGTAGCAGTTGCTTGAGTGGTCAGTGGGTTCCCGCCAAATTCTTGGGATAGCGAACTTCATGGCTCTCTTTTCCCCTCTGTACCATCCTACAAAAATACATTTATTTCACCCATGACTAATGTGTAAGAGATTCTCGCAACATTTTTCATATATGATATATGTTTTCAATAACATTGAAAATTGAAAAACATTTTAAAATTAAAAACTTACAATTTTAAAAATTAACAAATTTTATAACATAAAATTCCGAGCAACAATTGTCCATCTTACCTTCCAGAGTTTTTTTGCAGTGCTCGCAGGTGAAATGAGGTGCCCAGGGTTTGTCTTGTTCCCCGACAGGCATGCCGAAATATGCCTTGTAGGCCTCACACATCTTAGCAGATGCTTCCACAGAGTACTTTTTCGCTCTTGTCTTGATAAATTGGCCGCAGATATAGCAAAATGCGTCTGCCGGATGCTTGCAGCCTCTTGATGCCATCTCAGAAAAATGCAGATATGTATCCACTTAGGCAGCTGGAACTAAACTGAACTGGTGGGCTTAAGGCCCCTGTATTTATACTACTATTTATATTACTGGAAAGTTCTAGAAGTTACTCCAAGTTTACTCAGCACTGAATCTATCTGGAATGTTCTGGAAAATAGGTACATTTCAAAATATCACTGTCCTGGTCACAAAAGCAAAGTTTGTGGGGAATAATAGCCATTTTCTATACTTTTGAGGCATAAGAAATTAGGAAATAACACTTACTACCCAGGAACCAAAAAAAAATAAATTGTTACACGGTGAAATGCTTGTAGGAAAAAGGGAAATGCACCATGTTGCCATTTTGTGGCCACTTGTAGTAAAAACAACTTGGTCAGAAAGGGCAGTTAAATAGCTGTTAAATAATTGATGTTTATAGCAGCATGAAAGTTTTATAACGTGCTTGCACTTGGTTAACATTGATGCTCAACCTTAATATATTGTGGTTGATAACCACAAAAAGGCAGTTAATTTTAGAGTAGCAGTTTCCACTTTAAGTGATGAAAGGATTAGGTTAGTTTATGTAACACATTTCTGAAAGCGGGTTGGAAAAATCTTCTGAAGTGATCAAGTTCTGCTCCTGACACCAATTGTTCATCGTCGTCATTGCCTAGGTAGTCGCTGGTAAATGGCTCTAACTGACTCATGCCAGGAGTTTAGTGCAACTCAGTTTGGTGCAAGTGTTCTCAAAATGATATCCTCATGCACATCAGCTTAAGGGGTATAGTTAAGATAAATGCCGAATTGGTGCATAATGATTTTCAATATACCAGTAGTTCATTAAAAATATGTAACATGTGACATTTGCATGCTTTTAACAAAAGACACCGTTCACCATGTAGTGATGTTTTGTTATAAGCCTGAAAATATAATATTGTCATTCCCTAAACACTGAATGTACAATGAAACCTAAACAAACTCAACTTTCTCTATTGACTATAGCAAATTCCTAAATGCACAATTGTTTGCGTTGTCAGGCAGCAAGCTTGCGCCAGTTGGAGGAGGAGAACCACGAGGCTGCATCCCGTCTTGAGGAGGTGGTTTATCGAGGAGACATGCTGCTGGAGAAGATTCAGAGTGCCTTGGCAGATATAGCTCAGTCCCAGCTCCGGACCAGGAGTGGAGCACCCAGCCAGCAAGTTCCTGAGTCTTAACAGCAGGGGGCAGCACGTGGCTACAGAAAATAAGAAAATAGAGCAAGGAGACCTTGTGGGCTTCACCCATTAACACTGCAAGCTAGAATTTGTTTTATGTAGTTTTTGTTTAAGACTCTTCAACATGGTGAAGTTGGAGTGGAGAGTTTACAGGTTTTCCTTTGGGTATACTCTGCCAATTGCTAATTGTTATTTATAAATAGGCTGTGCATTCATAGGTGACAAAAGGAAAGTAACTCTTCCTAGCCTGAACATTTGAAGGCATTATATGCTTTTCATTATTAAGTGACTGGTATTGTCACTGGCAGAAAGTCCAAAGGTTTTTCTTTTTAGCTTGGTGCCTGCAGTGGTACAATCACACATAGTTACTAAATTGTTCCCTCCAAGTCTTTAATGAGACTGTTTAAACATAATACATTTTGAAATACATCATGAGTCTGTGTGAAGAGTGAATGTATTCAAAGTGAATTTTAAACATTTTAAACTGTTTATTTGTATTGAGATTATATATATATATATATATATATATATATATATATATATATATATATATATATATATATATATATATATATATATACACACACACACACATGTTTCATAGTTGTTTTTTTTTTTTTTTAAATAATAAACTTGACTGATGCCTTGTTAAAGCTACACTGTAATCAATCCTAAAAGCACTGAAATGTTTTATGCAGTTCTAGATACAATATTAAAGTGCATCAGTGAAAGACAATAAGGGTTTGGGGGATAAAAGTCAAGTGTCAGAATTTGCTATAATATAATAAAAATTGATAATTTTTACTGGATGAAATAACAAAATAAATAATTGTATTCTGGTTTCTGTTGTGGTGGCTAAGAAGTAGCACATTTTATAAATCCACTGAAATCAGCAAGAGGTTATACTACCTCACAAAGAAATTTACAAAAAGAGAGCGATCAAAGCGTTAAATAATTTCTCAACTTGTGGTTTAACTATTTTGGTGAGTTCCGGAAACAAGTAGTGGGTGTGAGGTAATGAACAGCGCTGTTTAGGAAGTGAGTGTTTACTGGTTAACTAATGGTTTCTATTAGTTAACCAGTATTGAATGGTGTTCTGGGTGAATAGATACTTTAATTTCATGTTAGTGGGCCCCTGCATTGTGCTGATCCTTGTTTTTAATCCCATTCTAGTTCTTCTCCATGTGTTGTCTAAATGATCAATCTGAATAAGAATGCTGTCTGGCGTGTGTGTGTGAGTGTTTATTTACTATCCAGTCCTGTGCTCTGGCCCAAAGCATAACACTTGCAATGTTGCTTCCTTGCTACCTTGCTATATCCAACACTTGTACAGCCCAGGATGTACCTGCAAACACTGATTTAATTATCTTATTGCTTGCACTGTAACAGCGATTACCTGTTTTGGTAATTCCTCAGGAAGCTGGCCATTGGGGACACCCCTGTTTGTTTTTACAGTGCTTGACATTCATTTGCATTTCATTCAGGATTAAGGAAAAGTCAATGGCTCCCAAGGCAACTATGGTAAGCAAGCCCTAGTCACAAGGCAGTCTTAACACAAAGTGCTTTTGTAAAATACTAAAAAGAAATTCAGGGCTTAAATGTTTGAGATGAAATGCAGTGGTTTACCTATCTCCTTATTAGCACTCACTTTGCATTTACCTTTTGATAAAAGAGAATGAGAGCTAGTGGCCTGACAGAAATATCTGACCTTGTTCTCTTCAATTTTGAATGGATTCAGAATTTTCCGATTTAATAATAAAGTGAATATTAATAATACAAGAGCCTATCATATCTCAGACTATTCTTGGAAGAAGTACTGACCTGTCAGGATATGCCCAGGCAATATTTTAAATGAACCCTAATTTACTGGAAATAGCAATATAATATTTGAAAAAAATACAATGTGGTGCATAACTCCAAGTGCCCTAGCCTCCAGGTTGTGAAGCCATGGCCCAGTTGTCTCCAATTTTAAACTGCTGTCTCATCCTCTAACATGGCAGGCTTTAGGCATTCTCAAGAGGCATGTTGGAAAAACTCACATGCTTGTAGACTGAATATGACTGAACATTATGTAGAATTACCACGAAAGTGGTTAGCCTAATTTGTACAAGACCATTTTGTATCTCTTGAAAACAACATTGAGCAGCAGTGAGAAATTACACCCTAACTTGCTAAGAATAATAATGCAAAGGTCAACTGTTATTCTCTCATTCTGTGAAGTAGCCTATAGTAAAAACTGAGCTTAGCTGGGACTTTTTTTTTTTTAATAATCATGCTCTATTTATAGACAGTTACACCATTGTTGTTACCACATAACTTAATGATGTCAGGCCAGTGAATAAGTCATTATACACAAATAAAAATTCAGAAGCCCAGATGTATAAGTTTACCAGACATTGACATCATCAGCATTGAAGCAGTTGAGTCCTAGGGTAATAAACGATCCCTACAAGGAAATGTCATGAGCTCTGTAAAGACAAGACCGTTTACACAGAAGTTTTGAAAGGAGGGGTTGTTGGTTAGTGGTTAGCAGGTGTGGCAGTTCATTGCATCAGAAAATATAAGAGTCCCAAGCTCCTCTAAATGTTGCTTTGTGATGTTTCCCTTCCATTTCTCCTTAAAATAAGCATTTTTTAAGCGTCCCATTATTTTAACCCTGTTTTTCTCTCAGATTTGATGTGGACAGTTTAAATATCACCTCACCACTGAAACCAACTACCAATCTCTGAGATTAACAGAGAACCTCCATTTCCCCCCATCAAGGCAATCGCCACTTTTCACCTGCTGAACTTAAACAGAGGGTCTTACCAGGCTCTTGAAACCTGGACAGGGGCCTGACTTATCTGGTCTCTTCCTGGACTCCTTTTGGGTGCTTGATCATTACGAAACACAATTATACAATGCAACCAGATTCTGTTAAAATAAGCTTACTGGATTTGGAGACTCATTGATTCAACATACCAGGAGCCATGCTACAGATGAACCTGATCATTAAGGGCCCTATTCTCACTTGGTATACACACTATTTATGCGCTGAAAGAAGGGCTTTCAGAGGGTGTAGAAGTCCTTCTTTCAGTGCGTAAATGGAGCAGAGAGAATAGGGCCCTAAGTAAATAAAATTAAGTTTCTGTGGAGACCCGGAGTCAGGAAAGTGCCATTTTCCATTTTTCCAGTCTGGGTCTAACGACTTAATATTCAAATGCAGTCCCTGCTTATAGTAATGTCTCATCTGAATTAAAAATACCAGTTCAACCATTTGATATTCCAATTCATTAATAAATAAATGGTAGATAAATAAGAAATATCGGACCTAAGAAAAAAACATCTACTGTACATACTGGACACTGTTACAAAACGTGCTACCACTGCCAACAACTGATTTCCTAAACTATGACATTCACACTTAACCACAATACTGAAGTAAAAGTAGGTTATGACGGTCAGTCATTACATATGCAGCTTACCCTACCCTTATAAAAGTTTACCACAGTATGTTTGCAGTTTTGCCATGAATTTATTATACATTTTTCCATAGTTTACCCAGGTTTGCCATGTTTATTAATATGCTTACCATAACTCGCTATTTTTCAAATTGCTTGCCTTTGCTTTGCCATGCTTTCAATATACTTTATTACACTTTGGTATGCTTTTATTATGGCAGGCTTGTATAAGGTATAATGCAAGTGTAGCACATGTTCTGCCTACATTTTTTTCTGCATTCTAAGGTTTAACTTCTGCTCATTAACTTCCACCATCACAATTATGGAGCTCTGCACTGATTTCTTATTCCCCTTTTGCAGTGTTTTGCTTCTATCGATTTTACAGCCTACAAACTAAGTGAACAGCTCAAGTCCTAAATATGGCACACTGGATCATGTGAAATGCCATGTGGTGCAGCTCCCTTGCAGACCATTGCCTCCTGTGCCTGCTTTATTTTGGGACATGTTCATAATATACCCAATTGGTCCTCTGTTAGTTAAAGAAATTGTAAAACACATTTTTCACTTAAAAATGTTACAGTAAACTGTTACTGTTGACAGGATTCTATATAAAAAGGTAACCTTGAATTCCCAGCCTGCTGTCATTTTCAGTAGGGACAACTTTTCCTTACATAACAACTATGTATGCCATGCCTGAGTGAGGATATAAAACATGAGTCAGTAAATGTACTCCAGTGCTAGGGGATGGATTCTTGGCTGAAAGCTTCCTGGTGGTTCACTTAGAAATGGTGCTTTAAGGTTATGGACATAATGTGCATCTCTTGGTGATGTATCCGGATTTTTTTACAGACCTGTGTCTGTTCTGCTTGTTCCTGTCAGTTCAGGGATTTCAAGGTAACTACCATTGACATAAATTGTGTTTGAGAGACTGGCTGACATAAAATATTTTGTGGTCATTCCAAGAATACGTCAGTATTGAGACACTGAGTGAAGAGTATATTGGTATGATAGCTATTTCTTTAGAACTTCTATAAACCTCAAAAGCTTTCAGAACGATCAATAGCCTAGGCAATACAGCAGTTTCTTAAAATTAGGATGAATTTATACAGAATTATTAAAAGTTTTGTAACATTAAAATTGTGTTTGCCTTTTTAAAAACTACACTTAATACATCCGCACAACTGCGATTCAAAAAACGGTTTGTTGCTTATTTATGAACTAATCTATAATACGTGTTGTATATTTGATCGTTAAATGTAATCTACAGTAAAATCTTTTGACTGAATGAAACAGCGGGACAGCTAACAGAGCGCCAGCAGTTGCTCACGCAAAAACAGGGTTAACCCCAAGAACTCATTATCAGCTGTGAGCACAAATGACTAATTCATTGTTTGAAGAACGGCGTTTGCGTTATATTTTGAGAGGAGGTCGGACCCTCTCACGCCTACATTTCTGATTGATCCAGAAGATTTGTCGACAACACTATTCTTTTTCTCCATTGGCTTCTCACCCCGCCAATCAGTCCATAATCGGATACGTGACGTGATGTTTAATTAAGCAGGAACAGGAAAGACTGGTTACATTGTTACTAACAGGGAAGCAGCAAGGTTGGATCTGAAATTGAAATTAACAAATAGAAAGTTTAAAAACATTTCCGAGGCAATAATTACCATTTTCCTGCCTCATGGATTTGCGCAAACCATTGTTTTAATCATAGTCTGTGGGCGACTTGCAAGATTTTATCAGATTCCGAGGGTTGCTCTGGCTGGTCACTTCTAATTGTTTAACTCGGGATAAGTAAATTAGATAGACATTCGTTTGATGTAAAGAAGACATATTGACAACTAAGGGAGAAGAAAACGATCGGTGAGTAAATTTCACTTTTTTAAAATGTTATTTTAATGGACGATATCTTATCCTTTTGGAATGTTATGTACAACCGAATATGTCATGCAGCGCGAGATAGGATTTCCAAGGCTCTTAGTTCCATATATTTTTGGAACTGCTATAAAAATCTGAGACAGATGTTGCATATGACGATAACATATATAACAAGGATATTACTAGAACCGATACATTTAGATATGTCAACACGATCTCCTTTTAAAGCCAGCCATGGGAGATTGTTGTGTTAATTACTGGGATCGTAACCAAACGCAGACAGTTTTGCGACACACAGCAACAACACGAGTAACATCTGGCAATTAAAAGCATGCTGGGGAAAAAAATCGTAGTGTTATATTTATTTCAATAGTGTCCAACATTGTAGTTGTCATGTCACATGTTTGATAATAGCAAAGTAGTTAAAGTGAAATAATTTCGTTGACATTTGAAAGGAAATAATCATATATATATATATATATATATATATATATATATATATATATATATATATATATATATATATTTCTTAGCAGACGCCCTTATCCAGGGCGACTTACAATTGTTACAAGGTATCACATTATTTTTTTACATACAATTACCCATTTATACAGTTGGGTTTTTACTAGAGCAATCTAGGTGAAGTACCTTGCTCAAGGGTACAACAGCAGTGTCCCCACCTGGAACTGAACCCACAACCCTCCGGTTAAGAGTCCAGAGCCCTAACCACTACTCCACACTGCTGTCCAGCAACATTATTATGATGATCCTGGTGGTGGCATTTGTTTTTATACGTTTGCAACAGGTTCCAGTTTATCGCTTCATATTTGTGGCTGAAAACAATGTAATGCCCTTAAATATTTTTTACAAAAAATAATTATTGGAAAAACAAAGTAGCCTAATTGCTATTAATTTAGTATGCCACACATTGAATTATGAAATTGTTTGTTCTACGAAGCATCATTTGTCATGACAACCAACAGTTTTTTTGTATTATGAACTTTATTGTTATAATACTTTAACTGTATTATCACAAAACATTACCTATGGGACTAAAACCAGCCTTTAAATATTTGTTAAGCAGGTGGTTAGTGGATTTAAAAAAAAAAAATTATTAAATATGAACATGCATTTGTCTAAAGACTGATACAATACCCTTTTTGCTTAGATAAATAAATGGCAAAATTATTTATCAGAGCTGTCATGTTCCAGATGGGGAGTGTTAATGTAACAAAAAAGTAGCTAAGGTCACAGTTAATGGTGCTAAACATCATTAAGATGCAATATCTTTTGGCTGCTTCCTGAAACCCATATTTTGTTGTTTCTGCTGATCTGCCGGAGACCAAACTGATGCAGTTCTGAGCTTCAAATAATAAGTAGTAAACTCTGACGTTAAACTAGAACAGCTGCTTTGACAGACCTATTGCACTTATCTTGGACCAGCTTTAAGGTCAGACAAATGTTAGCGGGTCACAGTTTTAGGTTTTGAGCAGACCCACTGACATTCAAAATGCTGTATCTCAGGATCCATTGGCGATGGAGACACAGTGTCATTTTGTTGGAAATTGCTTGGTCAATCAAGTTATTAAAATGACATTAAAAGTCAATGACCTTTAACCATGACCTTTTGAGCCTGGAAATATACAAATTCCCCACCTGACAAAAATCTAAATAAAGTTGAACATTAACTAAAATAACCATTTCTATGGTTTAATTTACATCTATAGATGTGTGATGAGCCCTGAACTTTTCTCAGATTATTGCCTGTTATTATCTGTTAGTATTACTGCTATGTCAGGTAGACCAAGCATAGAGTAGAGGAACTTGTACTTCATGGTAAGCAACCCAGTGTTAGGAACCAGACATATCTTATTAGGAACACATAGCATGTTTAAGGGCAGGGCGCAAGGTTATCTATAACAGCTGCATGGGAGGTTGCCTCTTATCAGAGTAAGCCTGTATGTGTTAAGACTTTCTCTCAGCAAATTGTTTAGTGAAGTTTGTACTGTAAGCGTTCATTGTGTAAAATTGACAAACCACTGTTTGGCAATATGTGAAACAAAATGTGATACTGTACAATACTGATTCTCCATTGTTATATAGGCAATAGACTTTTTTATTGGTATATAAATCACCAGGTGCAACTTGTATAATAAGATAACCAACTAGTTTTAATAGCCTGCTTGAGATGTAATTGGGACATATACTGTGTTGAATTCTGAATTTCAAGCCTTCTGCACTTGAGATACATTTGACAGAATGTGAAAGCAGATAATTTGGAGGATTGACCCGTAACCAAATTATACGCATTTGTAGGGTGGATTACATCACTCTTTGAAGATTCAAACCAGTGTTTTCTGACTTCAATGTGCTGTAATGATTGCACAAGACTAGCCCTGTCCTTGGGGCCTGTGCTTGTGCAGGTCAACCATGATATGGATAGACCCTATCCTGAAGAGTGTTCTTCACTCCATGCTGTAGGTCCAGGTAGTGCTGCAACTGGGTTTGCTTTAAGAAACAGGTATTGGGCTTCACTTGCACCTTCTAGTCTGGAATGTTGTAAATAATCCACTATTCTTATAACCTTGTACTGTATTGTTATTGATATTGAAATGTAGAAAACTGACAGGCAGTCTTTGTGATCCATAGTAATACCAGACGTTTACTTGTTTGGATGTGTGGCCTGCCATCTATATAGTACTGTGGCTTTTTGAAATTCAATATAAACCTGTTCTTTATTGATTGCTTCTTTTTAGGTTAAACCCACCTTTAGAACAGCAGTGTGACTTGGATCCAGGTTTTTTTTTAAATCTGCATGATCTACATTACAGTACTTGGTTGTGGAAGACAGTCCTTACTGTGCAGTACTACACATAATGCTTCCATAAAGTTTATGGTTGGAGCTTTAGAAATATGAAACTCTCCCCACTGAGAAAAATAATTACAGTTTATCTTCTCAGCGCTCTCTCCTTCTAAACAGCTTTGATATTGACTACTATTCCCTACAGTATATCATAGCTGTATGATTTTGTGAAGGTACCTTTCCCAAAATGGTGCTCTGTTTCTGGGAGGGTAGCCTTAAAAACACTTGCTATCTTAGGAGCCTAAATATTTAGTTTATAAATAATATAATTTCGCAGAAAATGGATTCATGTTTTAATGTAAAATAAAAAATATATATTTTGGAAACTTGCTGTGTTTTGGGTTACTAATTGGGTCATCTTCAGAGGGTCATTCTTTTTTTGTGCATCTATTGCCACTTTTTTCCATCTGCCAATGAATTTTTTTTTCCCCCCATCTGCAGCAGATCAAGATCAAACCCGTTTCAAATTGAGACTGCCCTCCACAGTTTGGATTGCAGGCTGGCACAAGCTGGACTGGAGGTAGGTGAACTAATTATAATTTTTAAAAGATGTGAGGCCTACAGGCAGACTTTGACCTTTGTGTAATATCTGGTTGCAGATTGAATTGGATAGTTTTACTGAACGGATTCGTGCTGCAGATGAAAATGTTGTATAGTGCCCTGTTTTCACTGCCTAGCACTCCCGGCTACAGCTGTCCACATCAACAAAGCAGGGTGTTTCCACGGCTCACCCAAGCGGCTGGGCGCGGTATCTGGTCAGGTTTTGTTTTTCATACTCGATGTAGCCAAACTGGCTACAAAGGCAGTATGTGATCACGTAGCCAGGAGGTGTGTGTAGAGAAGAAACCGACAGGGAAATCGCTACCACTGTGGCTGCTTTTCTTTCATATAGGTAAAGCACACATGTGACGTGCATTTTCACATCTTTTTTATTGTTTTTCTTTAAGCTTTATTGTATTCACTGAAAAGCAGAGAACTTTGTTAAAATGAACACTGTTCACCCTGCTTTGACACCCAAGACAACAGTCTGAAGTTACATTTATTTGTTTATTTTTATTTATGATAAACACAACGACAGAACCTGGCTGTTTGTTTGGCTATGCTCTCCTTAACCAGATTCCTTTTTATTTGTAATGGGCCTCAGTGTATTTGTTACAGCCGCTTTCTTTAAAACAAAGCACAATATGAAGATCCAGGCAATGGAAACAAGTCATAATTTCTCATCACCAGACCAGTTGCTGGAATTTCTGTCTCCTGTTATGTTTCGAAACCTTGCAATAACAAAGAAAGAATGTGAGCTCTGTTTTAGATCTACAACACAACCACTCAGCACTTTTAATGATGTCATTTTTGTTGTAACAAACATTTAATATCACTCATCTCTATTTATAACCATTAGAGAAGTGCCACATCCTACACTAAAATGGTTGAACTTGGTTTTCACTAGATGTATTCAATCATATGCAGAACTAAGTACATATTTCTCTTTTTATCCTCAACTGTGGTTATACTGTTTAAAATTAGATACAACAGATACAAGGAAAACCATTCTTGCATGTTTTAAGTGTTTGGCTATTGGAAACCACATTTTAAGGTAACATCTAGAGGAGTCTGAAGATTTGTTGTCATCTAATCTGAATGGTGTTTTAGAAAAAGTCCTTTCTGAACAGCAACCATTAGGCACCGTCTCCATTGCAGTTGCACTGATTACTTTTGGGCATAGACCTTTATTCATTACATGTGTTAGCTGCATGCACAGAGCATATACTGTTTGGGATGTTTTACTATTATTGTTATTAAGAATTGCATGAACATAGTCATTTGGTGTAAATTATTGCAATTCTGGACTTTTAATTAGATTCTCAGAAGGCAAGAGTTTCAAGAGTCTAGTTTCTGGTTCTAATTGTTGGTGGAATGCTGGTGATGATAACGCTTTGCAGCATCACTACAGCATGGGAATATTCTGAAAACATGGAAAGGGCTTTGTGTAGTCTGGAGGAAAGCTGACATGTCTGACACTGTCTTTGCTTATTATTCATGCTAGGGCTTGTGCTGTCTGTAAACACAACTGTAATAGGTTTAGATCCATGAAGCGGATGTGGGTGTCTCATTGGATTTGATATTGGAATACAAAACTATTATCCTTGAGGCTGCCTTCTGGTTCTAAAATGAATAGCCAGGGAAATAGAACTATTTCACTGCTGTTTGTTGTCTATTCTCTCCAAACGACACATTTCCAGAGTCCTATCAGCTACAGTGTCAACACCTTCTACAAACCCTTATTACTTTATTTTGTTTCTCAATTGATTTGTAGCGGTACATACATATGTATGTGGTGAGTAGCAGATAGATTATTGAGTTTTTCTAGGGGTAAACCGTACAAGTGCCCTCTTTTACTGAAGCTGTTGTAACCAGCTTTTAATTCCTTTACAGTGAATTCGTATTCATGCGCAAATGTGTTTGGTAGTTTACAGTAATAATATTTATAAAGGAGTCTCATTTCTCGACAGTTACAGGGAATACAAATTATGAAGGAAAAGTAAGTATGTACAAAAATTTGCAATTTGTTTCAAGGTTGTTGTTGTATTGTTCTTATTGCTGGCCCAGGTGGTCTGTCTCTGGGGAGAGCTTGTTACTCATCAGGGCTTTATAATGTGTGTCGGCTTGATTCAGATGGGCCCAGAATTTGGCTGCTCTCTTTTGGGTGGGGATTATTAATGGGAAAACCCCCCGTTCAGCTCTGCACATGTTTCTGTGGACTTGTAGTATATTTTTGCAGAACTCCATGTGGAAGGTCTCAGTTGGGCATCTCTCTCTCCCTCTCTTGCTCTCTCTCTCTCTCAAATATATATAAAGGTTTTTAAAACATACTATTTATGTATTTTCCTTGAGAAACTATATAAAATAGGTAGTTTTAAAAAAAAGAGATATAAATCAATGATTTAAAAAAAAAAAAAATCAAGTGATTTAAATCGACTTGGATTTAAATCAGCCAATCCTGATTCTTTGCCAACTGTTGATAATTAGATGTGAACAATTATAGGTGGTTAAAATGTTCCATTAATGCTGTATGAATGCTGCAGTATTTGCAGTCCTGTTCATGTTGGTTTAAATGCGGTCTATTCTTTTTAGTTGTTCTGGTGAAAGAGCGTACTGGAGCAGTGCACTGCCAGACCAGAAACAAAGTGGTGTTGTACACTTCATGGAACTTCTCATTGCTGCAGGCAAGGGTGTTCTTGGAGGTGCTGTCAGGAGATGAAACAATGCAGATTTATTTTTCTTTTTAACTGTAGTTTGCTTGGATCTTGCATTCTTCTGAGGCTGTTGCATGCTTTGTACTGTCTGATTGTCTTAAAAAGGATGAGATCCATTACTTGATTGCACAGGTTAAGCAGCTGGACCATTGGCCTCTACCCCAAATGCCCTTTTCCTACCTCCTACGGGCACAATTTATTCAGTCGTAAGGCATTTCCTTTATTTAACCAGAGCCTGAGCCATCTGCGTTTGCACTGTGCTTGTCCAGCCTGGTTAAAAGCGTGAATGTTGGAAGGGGGAGGGGTCAGAGCCTGTTAAGCTGTCTTTTGAAGTGCAGAAAGAGGGCACCTTCTTGGCTTTCTGTTGGGGATTGGTACTTAGTCAGGTTTGGAATATTACATGGATCTCAAACACTGAAAGTCCAGTAGACGGTGAATATGCACATTGCCTCTTCTCTGCAGAGCAGGCTCGGCTACATCAGCCTTTAGGTTCTCACAGTCCTGGCCAACTCTGAACTAAGTTTGCTCAATGTTCTCGGGGAAACACTGCCAAGTGAAGTATGGAATGTCTTACACTGACATACTTTCTCTTGGCACACTGGTGAAGCAGAACTTCAGGCATTTTAGAAACAGCGACTGGGTTGCTATATAGAAACAACTTCTTAAAGGATTGGGCAAATTGATTAGTTCCGTAGGGTTTTGGCAACTGCTTTTCAGAAGTAATTGTGTGACTGCCATAAATCCTAAAGTGTTGTATTTTATTCTACAATTTGTTTGGAATGCCCTGCTTATCAGTAGTGAGCAGCTACCGGGTGTTCCTATGATGTGCTGTAGTGCTGTGTGAAACACCTAGCCATGGTTTCTGCTGCTGTTTAGAATTTGTTCTTGGTGCTGGTCCATTTCATTAAAATCTGTAAAGCTTAAAACAAGAATTCTAATACCCTCAAAAACCAAGCAAACAAACAAAAAAAAAAACATTGGTTTCCGAAGTATATTGGTACAGTACTTTCAAACTAAGATGGAGTTTGAATTTTAACCTTCAACCAAAAGCCAACAAAGCGCTGTCCTTGTCCCCTAAATCACAGTCCCCACAGATGTGGAATAGAAGCCAGATCTCTGGGATTAAATAAATTAATTCTTCAGTTGCTCTATTTGTCTTGGCCTGAATGCCAGGCTGCAATCTGGAGTCTGACTTGAACATTACATAATGGGGTGCAGCTTCCTGGCTTGGAAATTGGTTGCAGGGTGGTGATAGTCTTGTCAACAGACTCCTTATTTACAAGATTAAGTCATTTACAGTTAATGGGCCACAGTTTTATTTCTTTTTCAACAGTACATGTAGTTGTTCCTGCACCTGCCCATCTCCTTCCTGACTGCTGTTCATTGTGGGGAATTGATTAAAAGTAGGGTTTCTTTTTTTTAAATTTAAGACTTGACTGTTTTTCATCAGCTGTTACTTTTGAAGGCAGAACTGTTTTGAATACCTACCATAGTGCTGGCAAACTAGAACAGATCTTGTGTGAACAAGCTTGTATTGTATGTTGCAGTATACACTTCTGAGACTCCTTAAATGCGAAGACGGTTAAAATTATGTGTTCAACATTTTTTTTCCAGCAATGTCACATTACACAATAAGGCATTTGTTTTTTGCTGGCTAATGTGTACTTGACATTGTTTTTAGTGTCAAAAATGAAAACAGTTTGTGGCTGATTTAAGGAAGCTCACTCAGTACAATATGAAGTAGGGTGCAACAAGTTAGGGTCACAACAAGTAGGGATGTCACGGTATCAAATTTTGACGGTATGGTAACCGTCCAAAAATATACCACGGTTATCGTCGTACCGCGGTATAATGTTATTTTTTTTTTGTAATCCGTTTTTAAATGGCTATTTAAATAAATACGCTTTAACTTTAATTTAAAGTTTTACAACACATACAACACACTGGTACTACAGTTCTATCAGGCACTACCTAACTGGAAGTAGTGTTCACTCCAGCTCACACAGGCTCAGCAAATTAATGCTGCTTTTTTATTTCAAATTACTGTGGAGAAACAACAACATTCTAATATTTTCTGGGCTCAGTCTGAAACGATAGGGGGTAAGGATGTGACCCCTGCAACTGAACACCCTCTTCGTCTTTATTAGTTTGGACGGCATCCAAATAGTTAAGAGAAACAAAGTGTTACCTAGCAATAGCCAATCGAGTGCGTTTTAAGACATGCAGAGTGCAAAACTTAATGATGAGAAGACGGCGCCTGCAAATTTTTTTTTTTTTTTGGACTGCATGTTAACAGCAACTAACACAAAGGAAAGAAGAAAAGTTAAGGTGGGTATGACACCATTGCACAATTAAGTGGCACCTAGGGGACTTTTTAATTTTTTTCAATGGGAATAAAATTGCATTAACTTTTTGAATACCTAAAACCAAAATCCCTACAACACTAACTCGAGGAGACGGCAACATCTTTACAACACCGTTTAAAATAAAAATATAAATGCCTGTAGCATCTTAGACTTAGTTATATAGTAGTAAATATATTTTTTAATTCTCTGCATTGGTGTGTGCTTACTGCATTTCTCTTGACTGATACGATAGATAATAGCTGCTGTTACTTCTTTGGTTTGGTAAATTAATAGGAAGGCAGTGATGAAAAGTTACAGTGCCTTGTTCTTGCTGATTTTTTCGAGTATTTGTGTTTCATTTACTGACAATCACTTTTGCTAGCGATCATTGTTTAGTAGGGCGGTTTATATTAAATATGACATCGCTTATTTAATAGCCTACTCGGATAATCTCATGCATGGCAGTTTTCAGGATTTGAGGTGTCTGTGTTCAGTAGTTAGTTCTAATGAACACAGTGGCTCACCGATGGACAAACGGTGAATAAAAAAACACGCCCATATCATCTAAACCATGTAAACTCGGTAATCATGGTATAGAAAAATGGTTGCGGTTTCAAAACCGGTGCAGTTTATTCCGTAAAACTGGTATACCGTGACATCCCTAACAACAAGTTATAGCTACAATTACATATTAGTAGTGCAAGGATAGTGCATGATGATCCAGTAATGTGGTGCGTAGTAGGAGGGGTAGATCCAATGGCATAGTACAGTATTATATAACTATTATACCAACACTGTACCATCTCGAAATGGAAATCAGCTTGATGTTCCAATAGCGCTCATGATTGGGGGTGGTTTGCGTCTTTCTTGGAATTGCAGGATGGGGCATTGGTAGTAAGCATGCAAAGACATAGCATACATTGAGCCTCTCTGTTTGGAACATAACTCAGGAAATTGCTTGTTATGAACAGAGTTCCAAGATAAAACATCATGGAGCCTCTCCCTTCAATGTAATTTACTCCCTGGTTAATCTTAAATAACATGGTAGTTTTCCTCTGTTCTGTAACATCGTACTGCACCAGAATATTCATTTTTATTTTTGTCATGATTTGCTTATTCTTAAACGGGCACCATCTGGTTCCTGTTTAATTACCCAACCTCCGGTACTAAACCTATTGAAGTCTACCATCATGGAGTATCTGAATACTACTGTAGCATCCATTTTTGTTATAAAACTAAATGTATATACTGTATGCTTAACAAGTAAACTGGCATAAAAAAGGTGACCTCTTATAACTGTGTAGTGAGTGATTCTCTTTTGTTTGTTTTCCTGAGTTTTGTGGCAAACAGCATAATTCTGTCAGTACTAAATAAAGATGGCATTATGTGTTCTATTATTGGTATGATATAGGCCTTACTTGTCATATGTGATTTTATTTTTTGATAGGTTTGCTGAATAAGTTGTATTTACTTGGTCAGTAGCACTGTAGCCAATTTGAAGTATTTAGTTAAATTTCAAGTTTGTGTTAACACGCTGTAGGATAGAGAATATGGGGTTGGACTTTTAACAATCAATTTCAACTTTTAAATGGATTTTTTTTTTCCAAATTTGGATAAAGGCCAACAAAAACAGTTCCAGTGATGAATGATAAGGCAGTGGTAAAGCATTTCAATTACTTCAGCATTAGGCTGGAATAACTAGTATCTCTGCATTTAATTTAACTCTCAATATTTGGTTGTTGCATCACATAACGTCTGTAATTTTTATAGAGCATTTTATACATGGTGCCTCTGAATGATAACTAAAAAAACATGAAACCATTACGGGCTGCTTTGGAATAACAAAAGGATCTGTTCCACACTCCAGTAGAAAATCAAATTTATATGATTAGCAGGGTGTTAGACACCCAGGACAGTAACTTTTCAGAACAAAAACTACACTTAAAACTTAAATTTAATTGAGTTTTGATATTTTTTACCGTGGCTTACTTGACAGATCGGAAGCTTAAGGTTGATTCATACTTCAGACTTCGACCTAATTTGTGGTTGAAGTCGAGGGTCTCCCACCCTGTGCGACAGATCGGAATTTCGTCATCCACAATCTTGCGACATGCATCTTTTTTGGAAAATTGTACATCCCTTTCTCATGCGTCTGCGACCTGAAATCGCATAGGATTGGATCATTTTGAAAAATGTCAACATTTGCTGCATGGCCGGCATGAAGCTGTACAGCTTTTATAGCTGTCTATGCCTGGCATATCACATTCATATGTGAGAAGTTTGAACCAACCCTTGAAATTAAATCCTGTAACTGACACCATAGAAAACTGTTGTCTGGGAACTTCCTTTTTTTATTTCTTTACACATTTATTATGAATTTCCTGTATCCAGATTTGTTACTAATAACGTCTTGCTACATTTTTGTCACATTTCAATTTACACTTGCAGAACTAATTGACCTACTGTGTCGGCTAAGACCGTATCAAAGAAAACATTAAGGTTGGACACACACCCTTGCTGTGTGATTCTGCAATGCGTGGGTGTGTAGAAAAACAACTACCACTCACAAGAATGATGATGGATGTGTGTGTGCACTGATGTCTTTTATTATTGATGCATTGCAAAATTACATAAGTGACTTGTGCAAAATAGGGTCGGCACGGTGGCATAGTGGTTAGCGCTGCTGTCTCACAGCGCCAGGGTCCTGGGTTCGAATCCAGCCTAGGGTACTGTCTGTGTGGAGTTTGCATGTTCTCCCCATGTTCGCGTGGGTTTTCTCCAGGTACTCCGGTTTCCTCCCACAGTCCAAAGACATGCTGTCCAGGTTGATTGGTCACTCTAAATTGCCCTGTGTGTGAGTGAGTGTGTGTGTGTGTGGTGTCCTGCGATGGACTGCTGTCCCGTCCAGGGTGTAGTCTCGCCTTGCGCCCTGTGTATGCCGGGTTAGGCTCCGGCTCACCGCGACCTTGTAAAGGAGTAAGCGGTTAATGATAATGGATGGATGGATGGACTTGTGCAAAATAAATGTAGATTCACGGAAAACTGTCTGCCATTGTTTTAAAGATATTGAAATTGCTTTGGTGTACTAAAGATGGTGAGCTTTTGAATATGGTGTCCTTTCATTTTGACCTGGATAATCCACTGCAAGAGTATGTAAAGATTGCCTGAAAATACTGGTGAACAGAATAAAACTGCAAAGCCTATTAGGTGTTTACTTTCTCTATGATTTTGTGTATCTCACAATCAGATTCCTTATCTTCCACTTTATCTGCCTCTTATCACAGCAGCTAAGGTGGAAGGGAGGAGTTGATTGGTTTATAATAGCTGTTGGCTTTTTTATCTTGCTATTCACATAGATGTCAAGGTCAGAATGCAAAAAGGGGGGGGGGGGGGGGGGGGGGGGGGGGGGGGAATGCAGTGCAATTACAGAGAAGTTGTTAAGACCCAATAGGAATATACTGCATGTTGAGAGCTTTGAAGGGGAGGAGGGGAACACTAAAGCTTCACATGTATTACAACCTTTTAGATTTCATCGATTTAAATGTACATAAACTTTACAGTTTAAAAAAAAAAAAATTACCTGAATATGACAGTACTATACAGTATTTTAATCATTTTTTTTTTGTATTGTGTTATTTAATATGGTAAGTGTTTTGAGATCAGGTTTCTCGGCATAAAATCTATTAATTTCAACCTATTGGGCACTAATATGTCATACAGCTCCCAAAGGCCAAGTTCAGACTCTGAATGGTTTCTGCCAGGATTGCTGTGGCAAGATGAGGTGAACAAACTCATGTGAAGAGCTTTACGAAGATATTCTAGTCCAGAAGGAAAAGTGATTTAATTGCTGTTTCTAATGAGTGTAGGATGTGAAGAGGCATGCCCACAGGGAGGATGGAGTGAATCCATGCAGGGGAGGGAATTGAGTAGAGCAGAAAAAAACAGAAAATAGAAAAGTCACCAAGACACCACTCCTATAGGATACTGAATATGCTCATGACAGAGCATCGGGTGTAGCTCTTGAAAAACATTTTCTCCCCAATTTGAAATGCCCCATTTTTAAGCCTGGGTCACCGCTGTAACCCCCGCGCTGACTTGGGAGGGACGAAGACGAACATACGCGTCCTCCGAAACGTGTGCCGTCCACTTCTTTTCACTTTTTAGGCCCGCCATACAGCTACCTTCAGAGCTACAGCATCGGAGGACCACGCAGCTCTGGGCCGCTTACAGGCAGACCCGCTGGCGCCCGGCCAGTCTAAGGGGGTCGCTGGTGCGCGGTGAGCTGAGGACACCCTGGTTGACCTAAGCCCTCCCGACCCCTGGCGGCGCTCTGCGTTATGCGCTGCCCTCTGGGAACTCCCGTCCTCGGCCGGCAGTGGAATAGCCTGCACCTGAACCTGCGATCTCCAGGCTATAGGGGGCATCCTGCACTCCACGCAGAGTGCCTTTACTGGATGTGCTACTTGGGAGCCTTGAAAAACATTTTTTGTGCATCATTTAATCAATTATTTTTATTTCAATGCATCATTTAATCAGTGATGAATTTTATTTCAATGTAGCTGTGAAGTTAATGGGTTTTTTTGTTGCGGAAATTTTTTTGAAAAATCATTCAGGAACTTTGTTCTCTGTGTTGAGGGTGTGTTTTCCTCTTATCCTGATGCTCACCACACTCTCTCTTTTGCTCTCATGGGTACCGTTCACTTGTTGTTTTCCCAGGAGGTTCAGTGACTGCTGTATCTTTTAGTTTTTGAAGAATGTGCTAAATATAGCACATTGTGAAGATCCAGCCTTTTGGAAAGGACTTCAGACATTCAGTGAATATCCTCTACAATGCGGTGCTCTAGACAGCTCAATATCTCAACAACCCAACTCTGCTTGGTTCAAGCACCTCCTGCATTAAATTGAAAACTGTTTTCAATTTACACACTTGAATGTATGTTCTATAATAAAATCAGGGTGGTGTTTTGACTTATTTTCAAACGCATTACATAGCTGTTAATCACCACTCCCCTTCATGGAAAACCACCACAGAATGTGCAGTGGTGTGTGTGTTTTGAGGGTGCAGGATCCAGACATTTGTCTTTTGTGAACATTACTCAATACCTGCAAATTGGTTTGTCCTTGCTGACTCCTGTAGTTTGAGAAATATTGTGTGTTTACAACATTTAATTAGTCTGTTTTGATTATTTGAATACATATTGAATATGAAGAACATTGTATCCAAGTTGTGTTTCTACTCTAAACAATTACCACCCCTGCAGTGATTCTGCAGTTTCGTTTGGTGGACCTCATCAGTGTGTCATGATAGGCATGCAGTCATAGTCTGTATGTTGCAGTTTACACAAAGTTCAAACCTTTCAGACAGATGTAACTTTGAATGTGTTTTCCACAGCAGCAGCACAAAGTGTTCAGCGGACTTATTTTTATAGTTGCCCTTTAGTCATTTTATATTGTCAATATATTTACTTTAAGATTCGGTTTCCAAAGTACTGTTTGAGAAGTCTGACCTTATTGAAATGGTAATTCAACAAGGCTAGGGTGTACTGTTTCGTCATCAGTATTTATTTTTTTTTTATCTGTCCCGCTATAGGTTATTATGGCAATGACTGGAGGGACCGCAACATCCTTTCCCATGAGCAATCACACCCGTGAGAGGGTGACTGTGGCCAAGCTGACTCTTGAAAACTTCTACAGCACTCTCATTACACAGCACGAGGAGAGAGAAATGAGGTATGCCTTTAATGGAAAAGGAGAGATGTTGATGATAAGGCAAGATTTATATTTAAGCTGTGTATTTAACACCTTAGGATAACTTTCATGAACTGCAGTCTTTTGATAGGACAATAAGTTAATATTTGTATATATTTTCCACTGTCATATTTTTAGGCTGTAAAGTTGTTTTGAACAAAGAAAACTCCATATCTTCAAAAACCTTTACTCCACAGCTTGATTGCATTTTATAGTGCTGGTGAATCAGATTGGCTAGCGCCAGCCATCCATTTGCAGGGGGAATTCTGGGATAGGTGGTTAATTTCCTAGTGCTGTAAAATGCTCTTATAAAATCCAGGGGTTAGGATTGGATGTATTTTGAAGTTACGGAAAAATTACTACATTGCTTGTTATGAGCAGAAACTGATATTCAGAATAGAATGGTTAAGAAGATATTGTTAATTAATGCATATGATAGATATAGTTGCTAGATGCTAAATATTTATTTCTGTGTGTGTGTGCCTGTGTGTGTGCTTGATTTATTGCAGCCTGCTTTCCTAAAATAAATCTAGCAGATGTTTGGATTGTGTTGAAACCAGGCTAAGACTGGGTGGTGTTTTTACAAGGGTTACATGGGTATATTCACACCTTGTGTAATTATTTTGTACCTTCCCTTTTCTTTTATTAGCGCAGCAGTACCCCAAGACATCTGTACAAGACTTGTGGTGCATTAACAGTGCCACCTAGTGGTAGCAAATATTACTTTTGATGATAGTTGACTGCATGCATTTTTTTTACCTTCTGTATTTATATTCGCTTTAGGCAGAGAAAACTAGAAAAGGTAATGGATGAAGAGGGGCTCATAGATGAAGAGGTAATCTGCTCCTTTATTTTATTTGAACTAAATCGTGTAAGTCTGTACAGTAAAATGGATAGCTTCTATACGTGCTTTTGTCATCTGAACTGACTGACCTAGGCTGTAATTAACAGTTCTGATACGTATGACGTAGGATTGGAAGTAACGTTGGTAGCAAGCTGCGTACTGTGGTTTGCTTACATTTCAAATACAGTAGCATTTTTACTTTTTATGTTGGCAGAATTGCAATGCTGTTCAGTATGCATGTTCCGTAATCATTGGTAAGTTTGTTGCAGTGAGACCTTGGCTGGAAACAGGAATGCCACGTTTGAGTCAGCTTGATTTATTAAAGGTGGCAGTGCTTTGATTGACATACTTTTCCCATTGTCTTTGGTATAAGCTGCGTACTTTTAAAAATGGAAATATTGATCATCCCAAAAAGAAAAAGCAGTATCTTCATTGTTAAAGGATCATGTTCATGTGCATGTTTTTCCAATATCTCTGTAGAAAAAGATGAGGCGATCTCAGCATGCGCGGAAAGAGACAGAATTTCTGCGGCTCAAGAGGACCAGACTTGGCCTTGATGACTTTGAGTCCTTGAAAATCATTGGAAGAGGTGCTTTTGGGGAGGTTTGTTTTCCAGTCGGAGACCATAAAGCTCATTTGACTATCAGAAATACTATCAATATAATCCATGTTCATTCACTAACAGGCTTCCTAATTCAATGTTTCAGGTACGGCTAGTTCAGAAGAAGGATACTGGCCATATCTACGCCATGAAGATCTTGAGAAAAGCAGACATGCTGGAGAAGGAGCAGGTGTGATTATTAGCAGGCTGATCATCTTGAGTCAGGATGAGAAGTGGCTTATCCCTCTAGTGGGGGGATTTGGCAAGTAACTCCTTGTGATATAATATTTGTGGTGGAATATGTCCATTCCCTATAAACTGCTTTATAGTAATCAGCATACACATCTGTGTAAAAGTGATGCACCTCACACAAAGCACTACAACCAAGGTGATGGATGTTAAGTGAGAAAAGCATTCAAATTCCAGACAGGGAGAAACTTAAGCTGCTTATTAGTACAATACTAACTTGGGGTCCTCTCCAGTTTTTTGTTAACATGTTAATCTGTTTAGGTTTATATACAAACATAAGCCCCACTCTGTTTAGTTTTCTTCAAGATGCTAAATTTCCCCGGAGAGTTGATTCCTTGTGCAGGCTTTTGAAGGAGACTATGCAGAAAAAATGTAATTGAATAGAAAGCTATTACACAATAGCTTTTGTTTTTACGATATTTAAATCCATATGATGAAGATAAGTTTGGTATTTAAGTATCCTTGCTTTCCTTTACCCCTAGTTTTACACTTTTACACCCACAACTCCCCCCCCCAGGTTGCCCATATTCGTGCTGAGAGAGATATGCTTGTGGAGGCTGATGGTGCTTGGGTTGTGAAGATGTTCTATAGTTTTCAAGACAAGAGAAATCTATATCTGATCATGGAGTTTCTTCCGGGAGGTAAGGGTGTGACTCCGAACATGTGAGACAATGTGGGGAAGCTATAAAAAAAGGCCAACAAGATGCTCGGATATATTGTGAGAAGTGTTGAATTTAAATCAAGGGAAGTAATGTTAAAACTTTACAATGCATTAGTAAGACCTCACCTAAAATATTGTGTTCAGTTCTGGTCACCTCGTTACAAAAAGGATATTGCTGCTCTAGAAAGAGTGCAAAGAAGAGCAACCAGAATTATCTCGGGTTTAAAAGGCATGTCATATGCAGACAGGCTAAAAGAATTGAGTCTATTCAGTCTTGAGCAAAGAAGACTACATTACCGTCTATTTGGACCTGCAGAAACTTGTTCTCATTTATTGAAGCTATCATGAATTTGATCACTCTTCACTGCAGAGGTACTATCAGTCACTTTGGCACATTTTTGCACCATTCCATAAATCGTATATCCTGGCCCACAAGACATCACATTATTATTATTATTATTATTATTATTATTATTATTATTATTATTATTATTATTATTATTATTATTATTGTTATTGTTATTGTTATTGTTATTGTTATTATTATTGTTATTGTTATTGTTATTATTATTATTATTATTATTATTATTATTATTTATTAGCAGACACCCTTATCCAGGGCGACTTACAATCATAAGCAAATACATTAAGTGTTACAATACAAGTAATACAATAAGAGCAAGAAATACAATAACTTTTGTTCAAGCGAAGTACAAGTGTGACAAACCACAATTCAGTAATACAGCAGATAATAGTGATAGTTACATCAGGATATGATTAAATACAAAATACTACAGGTTAAACACTTGGCAGATTACAGTATTCTGAAGTACAGAATTAAATGCAGTAAAATAGGAGGCAGATAAGAGCAAAATAAAGCACATTTAAATGAAGGGTGATAGTGTCCCAGGATACAAACAGAGGAGTTCTACAGGTGCTGTTTGAAGAGGTGAGTCTTAAGGAGGCACCGGAATGTGGTCAGGGACTGGGCAGTCCTGACATCTGTAGGAAGGTCATTCCACCACTGCGGAGCAAGGGTGGAGAAGGAGCGGGCTCTGGAGGCAGGGGAGCGTAGCGGAGGTAGAGCTAGTCTTCTAGTGCAGGCGGAGCGGAGAGGTCAAGTGGGGGTGTAGGGAGAGATGAGGGTCTGGAGGTAGCTGGGTGCAGTCTGGTCAAGGCATCTGTAGGCTAGTACAAGAGTCTTGAACTGGATGCGAGCGGTGATCGGGAGCCAGTGGAGCGAGCGGAGTAGTGGAGTAGCGTGGGCGAAGCGAGGCAGAGAGAACACCAGGCGGGCAGCAGAGTTCTGGATGAGCTGGAGCGGACGGGTGGTGGACGCAGGGAGGCCAGCCAGGAGGGAGTTGCAGTAGTCTAGGCGGGAGAGTACCAGGGCCTGGACCAGGAGCGGGGTAGCGTAGTTGGTGAGGAAGGGTCGGATTCTTCGGATGTTGCTCAGGAAGAATCGGCAAGTGCGTGCCAGAGTGGAGATGTGCTGGGAATAAGAGAGGCAGGGGTCCAGGGTGACTCCGAGGTTCTTAGCGGAGGAAGAGGGAGAGAGTGTGGTAGATTCTAGAGGAACAGAGAGCTAAACATCACATGCAGCTAAACATTGTTTTGTTTAAATTTGTTTTAACCCTTCAAGGTGATATGATGACACTGCTCATGAAGAAGGACACTTTGACAGAAGAGGAAACACAGTTTTATATAGCGGAGACTGTGCTGGCCATAGACTCCATTCACCAGCTGGGGTTCATTCACCGAGACATTAAACCGGACAACCTCCTGCTGGATTCCAGGGTGAGCAGCTGCATGACACCGCACACTGCTGGGAACTTCAATAACCAAAGAAAATGACTGATGTGTGTGCACTCTATTGAGCTGACTCTTGATAATTCACATTTTACATAATGGTACCGGTGATGATTTCTATTGTTATCCCCTACTGGGGATGCATATCCCTGGCAAAGTGGACGTCTGTACTTTTGCCACGCTTTAGAGTTTTGTAAATATTTAGAGAATTGCTTGTCCAATTACAATTAAACTTGCTGAGGACCTTTAGTTCCTGGTGGTATAATAATGTGGGGGTGCAGTTAAACCCTTTTAAATCACTGGGAGACTCTCAATGAATTGTTCCCAACACCTGATTGTATGTCTGGGTTATCGATGTTGTTTTTTGTTTTTTTTAAACCTGCATTTTCATACCCTGTTTCGTGCAATGTATTCATTTAAACAAATGTTTAATTATTCCGCAGGGTCATGTTAAGCTGTCAGACTTTGGTTTATGCACAGGACTGAAAAAAGCACACAGAACAGAGTTCTACAGGAATTTAACCCACAATCCACCCAGTGATTTCAGTAAGTCCTTGTAATTACTATTACTTTTTGTATACATTGATATAAAAGGAACACTTTTTTAAAAAATTCTGTTTTGTTGCACCGGAATTTTGAAAACCCAAATGTTTTCATCAGTGAGCTAATTTACTCCTGCACTGTTGCTGTACCCCACTAATTACAAAAATAAATATCTCAATAATTACAGGTGCTGTCATTTCTTACTGAGAAACCCTACATGTGTTTAGCTGTTAGGTACCATTACAGGGGTACAGTGAGTGATTTGCTGTCACTGAAACTTTATAGTACACTGTGAAAGGTAGGCGAAGTTCAGTTAAGAGCCTCTGTTTGCAATGACGATATAGAACTAACCTGCAATACGATCGCTAATAATAACGAAAAAAAAAGTAAACACGTTTTTTGTAAATCTAAAATAGAATTTTGTTTATTTTTATTGTGCAAGTTATCTGTATATTTGCAGAATGTTTGATAAAAGTGAAACTTAACCAGTAGTTGGTGTGTGCTTAAGATCGTGCTTTGTTAACCATGAGTATGTATCTTTTATGTAACAATATGTAAAAAAAATTCTACCTTTTTTAATATCCAATTGAAAGGTCATTTTATTTATATTTTTAAAATGTTTTATTATTATTTAACGTACCGGTATTGTATTTCATGACACGCCTCGCCTATCATTTCAACTATGCCGTTCAGTTTACTGCTGGCAGTTTACAGGTTTACAAAACAATGTAAACATGGCAGCCTTGTACAGTTTATTGTGCTCATTAGTTGAATCTCATTATCCTCTATGGTACCTCTACTGTAACAGGGCCTTTTTAAAGGTCATCACCAACTCCAGCTGTAGGAGTATTTGAAAAGATGCCAAACTAAGAAATTGAGCCTGTATTATATTCACATTTTATTTTATTAGCAGACAAATTAATCTACTTACAGAATGCAGTCTTGTTTTAATTATCAGGAACATATGAAAATAGCTGGGAACTTTCTAAAAAATTGCAATTGATTTTATCCAGTTATCCTGTTTATTAGTTCAAACTAAGATTTTTATGTACAATATTGTAAGTGTAATTTTAGTACAAGGACACACTCCAGCCAGGGGTTTCTGATGTGCACAGAGTACAGCACTCTTAGTCATGTGGGCATTAGACCACATTTAAACACCCTGTTTGATAAAAAGAAGAATATTTTAACATGTGTTTTGCTTCTTGTTTATACTTTGTTGTCAACTGCATGCAATGTTTTAACCGATACTGTAAATATGTCCATATTTATTGTACTAAGGAGATCTACTTCCTACAGCCTTTCAAAACATGAATTCAAAAAGGAAAGCAGAGACATGGAAAAAAAATAGACGGCAATTGGTGAGTTTTGGATAATGTTAAGCGTTGTTTTTTTTTTTTTTTTTTAATGTCTACTGCATGATATTTGTATACAATCAATGAAATACCAAGAGACAAGAACCAGTGTTTCTAATCAGAAGCCTGCTTATTCTGAACTGCCATTCCAGCATTTTACATAGGCTATTTATTCTTTTCATTCATTTTTATGTTATGGTAATGTTTCTGTAAGAGGAAAAAAAGTACTTAAACACACATTTGAATTACTAAAATATCAACCAACATAGAGACTGTCCCCAAAAGTGTATTATTATTATTATTATTATTATTATTAGGGCTACAATATTTATAATAATGGTCTATTTGTCTAGCGTATGTGTAGACTAGACATTGTCTTATTTTATTTTACTGATATATTTATTATTGTCAGCTGTGGCCAGGACCGGGAGTCTTAAACACACAGTTCTTAATAAATAATTTGGAAATGTTCTCCTCCACTGAAAAGGTGGAAATATTTGAATAACATGTTACTTTTATTGTGGTGAGCAGGTCAGTATTGATCCTGCAGTCTTTTGAAAACAAGTTGGTGTTATTTCAAGTTGCACTTTAATGGCTGGGATCTGAATCGAGACCTAATGCACACAAGTACCGAGACAGTGGTGAAAGAGGATGCTGCAGATTGTCGGATATCAATCAGAGGTTCCAGTTACATCGCAGTTTGAGATATGTTTTATTATGTTAATATGTACCTCACTGTAGAAAGACCCATAACTGATTTTAAAGTTCTTCACTTATTTCTACAGGCATACTCTACAGTGGGAACCCCAGATTATATTGCCCCTGAGGTGTTCATGCAGACTGGGTATAACAAACTCTGTGACTGGTGGTCTCTGGGAGTTATAATGTATGAAATGTTAATAGGTATGTCTGTTTTTGTATGTGGTAGCATGTGTTTAGTAGCAGGGAATTGTGTACAGTGTAGATGAAGTTTACTTATAATTGTTCTAAGAGGTCTTGGTCGCTGTTCTGTCGGTACATACCAGTGATATCTGGCTGGCCTCCGATTCAACTGTACCTACATTTAAAATAGCAGATCTTTATTCTTTTGTAGCTGAGCAAAAGTGTCTTTGACAGGCAAGATGCCAAAGAGAATGATCTATTGTATGAAATAAAAGAACAAGAATACTGTATGTTTTGAAATTATGGTATCCAGTAAGACCATATTTCTATTAAATAAAATACTGGAGAGGTAAAGTGTGACAATCCATCTGCTTTTTTTTTTTTGTCAGGCTATCCTCCATTCTGTTCAGAAACTCCACAAGAAACGTACAGAAAGGTTATGAACTGGAAAGAGACTCTTGTTTTCCCTCCTGAAGTACCCATTTCAGAGAAAGCAAAAGACTTGATTTTAAGGTTAGTTGTGGCTGTATTTTACTTCTCCAATGCAATGCCTTTTCATCCAGGATATCACTTATAATTGTGAAATTATAAAACTCAATTTCTTATTTTGTTTTATTAGGAGAGGGACCTACAGCTATGGCCAAACATTTTGCATTGCCTAGAATTTTTGTAATGAAAGAAACTACAAAATTATGTCGGAAGAGTCTACCGGAAGCCATAATAGTAGTACAGTGTTTCATGTTAGATTTCAAAATGTCAAATTTTTCGTCCATTTATATAGAAAACCTACAAAGCGGTCTGTAATTCAGTGTTAACATAATATTATTCAGCAGGTTTCATTCAAATTTAGGAAGCAAAATTATTTAATGCTATAGGGTGATGCAAAACTTTTGACCATAGCTGTACATTAATCTAATTACAGAATGTATTATTTTTAATTTTATGTTTTTATGATCCTTAGGTATTGTAGTGATGCAGAGGACAGAGTGGGTGCTGTAAGTGTAGAGGAAATCAAGAGCCATCCATTCTTTGAACCAGTCGACTGGGATCATATAAGGTGTGTTTTTACTTTTTATATTTGACATTTAATTATTTTAAACAGCTACTATTATAACAGATACAATAGAGGTGATCACTCTTTGTGGTTTAATCACCTGTCTTCCTTTGTAAATACTGTTAAGCAAACAGGGATACTGACTGTCAACCTTTTTAGTGTAAGGCATAATGAAAAATCTGATTGGTGTGTCTGTTCCCTTTCTGTGCAGGGAGAGGCCAGCAGCTATTTCAATCGAAATAAAAAGCATTGATGACACATCAAACTTTGACGAGTTCCCAGAGTCAGACATCCTCCAGCCAAGTATGATACATTTACAATATATTAATTCAATTTGACCCAAAATGTATTCAGAGCGGCTACTGCTTCTAAGAAGGTCTAGTGTGATAGCGTTTCTCCATCATGAGAGTATTAAATGTGTATTTTTTCATTTCTAGTTTCAGTGACAAATGCAACAGAACAGGACTACAAATCAAAGGACTGGGTCTTCCTCAACTATACCTACAAGAGGTTCGAAGGACTCACACAAAGAGGCTCCATTCCCTCTTACATGAAAGCCGGAAAGTTGTGAAAAACATCAGGGATTGAGACCCTTTGAACAGCTTCGTGCCTGGGCCACTCGACACTTATCAATGCTGATACACTGAAAGACTCCTGCAGACTATATGGTGCATATCAATGTAAAACATGAAATTCTACAGGATTAGGGTTTCGCAGACTACTGAAGAGGCTGTTTTATTTTGGGTTGGCAGGGCCAGCGGCCATCTTGCCAAAGTTGTTTTGCTTATCTTGTTTGTTCTTTTGTACTGCCATATAAAGGTACTAGGGTAACTGTAAACATATCTTTGTGTGCATTTCACACATGTTTGTATAGAGATTTTGACTGTGTGTGATGCTTGAGGCTTCATTGCTGGATACAGTGTCTGTCTCTTTCTTTTCTAAACAAATTACATACAACTCTTAAAGACACCTGCATGATAAAGAAGCCATATTACACAGCCGTATAGCTGAGAGCTCAGATTGGACACAGGTGCTTCTTGAATTACAGTTCCTGGAAATGGAGTGACCTCACAGGCTAAACTGTGGACACTGTATTGAAGCTCTGGGCTTGAGTGCCAAGGAAACCCATCCCCCTCCTTCTAATACAAATGAGGGATGGGAACCGTTTTTGCATGCAAAAGGGATACTGTATTGATTGCTGTAATAAAGAACTAAATTGCATTAACTTCCAACAATCAATACATTTGAGTTGGCTGCTAAATAATGTTACCAGTTGCAGTACGTCCAAATCACGTCGTGTGACAGCATCATTTTGTTCAGGTAGTGTTGCTGAATTCCAGATTCAGATTCACGTTACAATCCCCATTGCTGGTTTAAAGAGAAATGTTTCGATAGGCAATAATTGGGATTTTTACAGCTTTTCTTAAATAAATTACGAATTTCTGGCCCACTTTTAAATTAGCCTGTTTTTAAAACTAACGAAAATGTACCTCTTGTTAAACACTTAAGGTCAATGTCGTATGTAGCAAAAGTATGTCCCTGTGTTGGGAGTATTGAATAAAGTTTACACTGCAAGATTAAAAAATGTCAAACAATCACGCCTGCCAATGCCCCAGAAATGAGGACAGGTACTACTTGAATCTACTTGCAAAAAAAAAAAAAAAAAGTTATTTAGTTTCATGCATACAAGAAAAGTTAATCTAATTTTTGTTGTCAAGGTTTGGAATTTTAATATGGGTATGTTCATGGTTTAAAAATGTATTTGACTTTAACTAGGGATTTTTTTTTATTTGTTTAGTAGTTCTGCTTTTGCAATTTTTTTTAATCACATGTACGACTCTCATTATTTTTTGTTTTGCCTGTTCAGGGTAAAAAAAGGTGTGGACTAACATTATTGATCAAATTCCAAACAGTAACAAATAGGATATTTCATTTGAATTTGATTCCTGCAGCCTGACACTTACGCAGTGCGAACTACTTCAGTAAAGAAGTAAATTCCCAGAGTCCTGTGATTATATTAAAAATGAATTTGCATGGTATTCACATTTTATTAAATGTTGTTTTAAAAGGTTTTACTCTATTTTGAATTTTTGGAACCAGTCTGTACTGCCAGATTTGACAGGGTATAAAGTTTGCTTAGTCAGCACATTGGTTAGATACATTTAATGTGTACATTCTATATACATTTTACTGTATGTGCAAAAGCTGTACTAAGTACCAAAGATTCTCAAGTGGACTGTGTTTGACGATATGAAGTCATTCCAGGACAAACCTCTCTTTACTTGCTGAGAATATAGACGGGCTATAAGACAATGCTATATTTAAAATAATAATAATAATAATAATAATGATATAATTTAAAAATAGGTACAAGGAAAACATGACAAGTTAAGGGACACCTTGTAGAATTAGCAACCGTGAATTTTGTAATTAACTACTGCAAAGTTGTACTGTGATTATGATGCATCTTGTGGATGGTGTAAGCACCGTACTATATCAGAAAGCTGTATATAATATTCTTCATAAATGCAACAGTTCCAAAGACATTACAAAACTACACACTGAAAAAGCCTGTTAGATAGAAAGGCGTTATTGTTGAATACTGTATAGTAGTTTCTGTAAGAACATATAAAATGGTGCCAGATGCACTGAGGATGGATTTCTTCCAATAAGATTAGCAATACTAGAATGGGACACATTTTTATTTATGCATTCTGAATGGCTGGGATTTAAACTTTTTGTGTTTTATGTATATAGTGAAATAAAAGTTGAACTTTATTGTTAGATGCCAAGGAGGATCAAAGTTATATCTAGTACAAGTGGATTGACATGTGCTGTTAAAGTTTTTTGTTGTGCTTTTTAGAAATATACTGGATCCACTCTTGTTATACCCCCCTCCTCCCCCAGACTAATTTAATTTTGACCCAAAAGTACTTACTAGTATTTATGACTGTAGTAATAATCCTCTTTTGCCCCTTGACTCAATCCCATTCATAGACAGGTATGCTGACAGGAGCAAATCCAGTATGCAAATGTATTTATGCCTGTTGAAAGGAAATAGCTTACAAAATGTAAAGCAGCCTTATGAAGGGTAGGGCTTGATTGAAAACCAATCTATAGTTCAGTTGCCCCCAAAAAGATCAGTGAGTGAGCAGCAGGAAAAGCAATGTGATTTACTCCAGATAAAGTAGTATCTAATCAATTGGAAACACAATTTAATTATATTGTTTTTGGCACTATTTGCAGAAACTAAGTCTTTAGAGTGTGTATTTATTTCTCTCTCTTCCTTATCCATATTTTGTATGGGTTTTATGTTGTCTTCCATGCATTGTAAAGAGTGTGGATGAAAGTCTTCTAAAACCACGATGGTGGGGACTGAAAAAAGCAAGAGTGGAAAGTCACAATAGGTTTTAATGTCATGCTACATTTATAAGCCTCAATGATCTGTACACTGTTAATATTTTTTTTTGTAACATATGAGAACAATAAAGTATCTAGTACAGTAAATTGCTGTTGAGATGCTGTTTGTTTTGAACATTTCTCCAGACTATATGCTTATGTTGGTTTTAGGTCACACACCCCTTTTTTTCAACGTATATTAAAAGCAAAGTACAGTAAATTCTCATTACAACTAACTTGGATTAGACTAATTTCCTGATACTACTTATAATACAAATTCACTTTAAATGAATTTCCTGTTGGTGCAAATTATTTTGGATCCCCCCACCACGGAAGAAAAATCGCCCTAGTTTGAACAGCTGAGCGCAAAGGATATTGGGAAATGCATTCATTTGCATGCAGGTTAATGCCGCTGTTCTGTATTTTTGTGCTTTTGTTGGCCTACTGATCCTATGATGCATTTCGAGTTGCCATAGTGCTCATGCATCAATGCCATTTCAATGTAGCAAAAACGTGCACTATCCTTGCAGACTAAAGTGGAGGTGTTGAAAGCCGTGCATCACCGTACAAGAAAAAGAAAGATGTTGCTGCAGATTTCAACATTCCCACACTTTGTCAACCAATCTGAAAAACCAGGATACAATGATATAGGTCTGTGAACAGCGAACTGGATTTGCTTAATACCCTGATGTTGAGGACGCCTTGTTTTGTGGTCTTAAAATTCTGTCATCAAAATGCAGGTTTCAAGTGCAGTTAATTCGCAATGTATACGTTTTAAAAGTTCACTTATAACTATTTTCAATAAAATGCACAGTACTTTTACATGTATAATACTTTTCATTGTCGTGTAATTTAAAATTTTATTTCAGTATTACTGTAACTTCAATAAAAACTGACAGGATTAATTTAGCTTAGACTCCTGATAATACGAATTACTGATATGATTTTTTTTTTTTTTTCTACTGGTCCTTTATAATTTGTATTAACGAGAATTGTTAGCAAGGTTTTAACACAACAGGTGAAATGCTCCCTGGATCAGTGATTTTATGCAAATCCTTACATGCAAAAATGCACACCCTATGGTTCCAATAAAAATCAGCATTTATTTCAATCAACTGAAGACTCCTCTGGCCTTTATCCACTATACAAGTAATATGTAAGGTATTATTGCATACATAACCTTTAGATATTTATTTAACTCAAAATGAACTAGAACAAAATGAACAAGAACTCATTTTATTGCAGTCGCTGTGAATACACTTAAAAAGGAAACAGTTTCTTGCACATGCTCTGTATGCACAGATGGTGATTGCATCAGTTAAGTGTAACAGTTAACCCTTAAAGCCACTGGGTGGTGGTGGAGGCAGCAAGAATTCCTCTTGGCCTATCGCTGACGTTAGTGGAATCTCCATGGCTGGAGCATCCTTTGTGGAAGACCTGCTCGATGTTGACTGGAGGAGTTCATCGATGTGTTGACACCATACGGTGCCAGGTGCTATTTCAACTTCATACATCAGTTGTCTGAGTGCCTGGGGTTCACTTCACTTTCCCTCTGTAATCGCGGGTCCAGATTGCTTCTCCATCCTGCAACTCTTGGATTCCTGATTTGCATCTGAGCTTGCTTTGATCAATCTGGCTGTCCTTCACATGATGTTGAAGATCAGGTTTCAAGAGGTCCAGTCTACATCTTAAATTTCTCCTAAAAACAAGCTAGCTGGACTCTGATTAGTTGTTGAGTGTACTGCATTTCTGTAAGGAGCAGAAAGTTGGAAAGCTTGTACTGCAGGGCTGCTTGTTGTGCTGACATTGCTCGTAATGCTTGTTTCAGTATCTGCGTTGGTGGAATGGAGCCAGACTTGGCATACAGTAGACTGTACACTCTGGCATCCACAGCAGTCTTTAAAAAGTTGCTCAATTTGATTATCAATGTCAGGCCACCCACACATATCCTCTGCCCAGGTCCTTCATCTTCACCACTCCCAGGTGTCCTGTGTGCAACTTTTCGAGAACTTGCGTACGTAACTTAGATGGAATGATCACCTGATTTCCCCACATGAGACATCCGTGGTGCACAGTGATTAGATTTTTCCTGGAATAAAGAGAGTCAGGCTTTGTTGGTTTTGTGGAATCCACCCCTTTATCGTAGACTTAAAAACTTCAGCCAGATCCTTTGCAGTTTCTCTTCTCAGCACTGCACATGTCACAGGCAACCAACTGATCTGAGACATATTAAACACATCTGATTCCTCTTGCTGTTTAGCATGGGGCTGTTCTAAAGGAATGTGTGATAGTCCATCAGCATTGTCATGTTGTTTGGTGCCTTTGAACTGTACATCATAGCTGTGTGCACCTAAAAACAAAGCCCATCTCTGGATCCCCCTTTTGTGGGTTGAAGATTTAAGCAAGTGGTTTGTGATCAGTCAGAAGCAGGAATTTCCTGCCATAGAGATACTGTCCAAACTTCTTAACTCCCCAGACTAAACTTAATGCCTCTCTGTCAATCTGCGCAGTTTCGTTCAGTGGAAGAGAGTGATCTGGAGGCAAAAGCTATTGGTTTTTCACAGCTGTTTGGCATTACATGGGAGATTACTGCTGCAATGCCATATGATGAGGCATCACATGCAAGGCGTATTTCTAATGCTGGATTGTAGTACGTCAACACTTGTTCCGAGGTAACTGCCTGCTTTGCTTTTTGAAATACCTCTTCACAGCGCTTCGACCACTGCCACTTTCTTTCTTTTTGTAACAGCTAGTTTAGTGGGTACAGAGTAGTTGACCAATTGGGTAGAAATTTGTGGTAGTAATTTACCAGTCCAGTAAATGATATGAGCTGGGACACATTTAATGGACGTGGTGCTTTCAGAACTGCCTCTGCCTTATCTGGAGATTTGTGAAGTCCGTCAGCAATGACATGAAAAACTCACACTTACTGCGGTTCACCCTCAACCCATACTCCTCTAGTCTCTGGAGTACTTGTTTCAGGTTTCTCAGGTGGTCTTCATCATTGACTCCAGTAACAATGATGTCATCCAGGTAACATCTGCAACCAGGTATTCCTTGGAGCACTTGATCCATTGCACGTAGCCACAAAGTTGGAGCTGAAGCCACACCATAGACAAGCCAATTGTACTGCAGAAGACCCCTATGTGTATTAATAGTGAGAAACTTTTTAGATTCCTCCTCTACTTCCATCTGGAGGTATGCTTGCGCGAGGTCTAGTTTACTGAAGCATTTGCCTCCTGAATTGCCTCATTTTTGAGCTCACAGACCAAGCGATCTCTTAGGGTGTCTTGCAACACATCCCCAAACTTGCAGTATTCAGCTAATTTTTTAAGCTCTGCTATATAAGTTGCAATTGATTCTCCATCTTGTTGATTCCTTTTGTAAACGTGGAACCTTTCTGCAATGGCCAGAGGTTTGGGTGAGACATGATCACACAAAATGTTTACTAAGTCTTGAAAAGTCTTGGTAGCAGGCTTATCTAATGTTGTTAAATTGCAACACATGTTTTTCCTCTCATTAAACTTAACAGAGCTGGCACTCTTTTTTCAGCAGATATCTCGTTTACTTCAAAATACTGCTACAGCCTTTCTACATATGTTGTCCAGTCCTCTGCAGTACTGTCAAATGGCTCTATTCTGCCAATGTAACCTGCCATTGTGCTGTTACACATTTGTTTTGATCACAGCAAATGATAGTCCTCATTCACAGATAAAAGCGTAAATTTCATTTTGTACATTTTCTTTGCAAGTTTTGTTGACATTTAACCACTACAGCTTTGAATAAAAAAAAGTTTGTTTGAAAAACTGTGCATACATTATTTGTAATTCAACAAAATGTGACATTATGGGTAGGGGGTGAATACTTCTGCAAACCGCTGTATATATACTCTATCATATCTAAGCATTGTGTTTCCCTCAGTTGATTCATTTTCTGTGTTTTTGGCAGATGTTATCTTGTAAAACGTATTGGGTGAGGCCAATGTTCATTTACACTGGGGTCAACTGGTTACTGTATGTGAGATTATTAATTGCAGGGCACCTCTGTGTACTTCATTTGTTATTTTGTTCATAATGTAGAAGCATATATGTTTACCTGGTTTACTGTAAAATCTTGTTGCTGCTACTGTCAGCAGGGTGACTTTGAGAATTGGATTTTGCATATCCAAAGGCTACACTGTATAAATATTTGAAATAAACATAGTTTCCTCTACACATGCAGTATCTTGTGGTATCTCCAACAATACTGGGCATGATATTGGAAAGTTGACTTGGTTAGTGCCGAACTGAGGGGATTATTAATGAGCTATTCATGAATATGTGAAGGATCAAAGGAAGAAGTCTTCTATTCCCAATGTGTATGATGAGTGGGTTGTATTATCCTACTGACTTGTAGAAGTTACCGTTGTACACTTCCTTATTTACTGGATTGGCAGAGCATGTTGTGGCACTTTTAGTCATATGCTTCTACACTATTTGCAATAATAATGCTTGTGCTGGAATGATATATCTATCCACTCTGTAATCCCAGTCAGTATACTTAGCTTGTGGAACACCATGCCTCGTAGTATTGTTGCTCATGTGGTTACATTTCCTTCCCCTTACACAAAGCGTTGCCCTGTTTGTGGTGGAAATATCTTGAGCAATGTTTACAGAATGCATTGTAAGGGGTCAACTACTACATCCTTGCATAGGGTGATCCTGGGATTTTACAACGTTACCAGGTGATTCAGAGGGGTGGCTCCTTTTAATAGACTAAAACTGTATTTGAAACTGCAACATCACTTTAGCCCACAAGGTGGAGATAGCAGTCTGTTGCTTTAAAGTACTTTAACATAAGTTAACTTTTTTTTTATAGTACAGACTTTTTATACGGAACATTAAACTATTACAGTATATTTCTAAATATATTCTACATTTTAAATGTCATTTTCGTGTGATGAGTATCTTTGACAAAGCAAAGGCTACATTTTGAGAACAGTGACTGTGTGACTGGTGATTTGTAAAATGCTTTGCTTCTTAGAAATGCCATTGTTTTTATGTAAATAGTAACACAAACCCAGTACTGAGAGATATAAGATACCATTTGATACCTTAATGTTTGGGGATGGGACTGAAGTGTCAGAATTGAAGAATAACAAATATATCCTATATACATGACATCAATAAAGTCTTCAGTTTGTCTTACTGAAGACAACCCCATTAGAACAGACAAACTCTGATGGTTTTGAGATGTTGACATAGCTTAATAGTGACTAATATAATGGCTTGCAATAAAGTTTGACCTTAACATAGCAATGCAAACACTTTTGTTCTGATTTCCGTTTGAGATCATCAATGCATTCTATTTGCAGATATATAGGTAAGGAGTGGAGCTCGTCTCTCATATCTTGTGCTTCTGGGGATGGTATTGGAGAACACTTCCATAACTTCAAGGCTGTTTGTTTTGTTTGATGTGTCTGTATTAACATCTTTCACTGTATTAACTAGAAATGTACCAACAGCAACAGACTTCCTCATCATTGACTTGAATAAATATTCGCTTAATTTGAATGCCTTGCAAAACATTTTTGTATTGACTCGTCTTGAACACGGCAGCCATCGATTTGCACATAAAACATTAAAAAAAGATTTGAGCTATTCCCAGCATCTATTCAGTTGTATTTGCCACGCTAACTAGATGTTAAGGAACTTATAAATAAATAGTCTGTATAACATAATCAATCATCTTAATTGTAAGTTTACCATACAAAATATGTATTCTGTCTGTGTTTCAGTTGTATGTGACTAGGTTAATGCTCAGGGATATATGTATAGTATGATACATTTCTTGATTATTTACCAGACAAATCCTGTATAATATCACCCCTTCCACATCCTGCATCTGTTCAATACATAGAAATCTCCGTCCTGGAAATGGAAATCCATGCACGTGTTTGGTACCTTTGGGCATTTACCTTGAAACTACAGTAGTAGATATGGAAATCTAGAGCAGAACCTGATCACTGATTCCATGTTGGGTTAACTGTGATAGGTTCTGTCCAACTTTTTGTAATCCTGCATAACTCCTTCCTTCTGTAAACCAAATAGCTTTAACATTTTGACCGGTGTTATACAGAATTCCAGTACTTTAACAACAAGTTTGAACACTTTAATAATACATACAGTATTAGCAAAACCTGTTTCCTGCTTGCCCTAGTTGTGTTTTACCTCCACCCTAATTGATATAGGTGTCTGGTGTACGTCCTCTACCTTTCAGTTGATGAGAGATCCACACAAGTGCATTCTGCACACAGGTGAATTTCCAGGAAGTTGCTAGTCCTTAATTTCACAATCATAATAGGACTTTCAAGCAAGTTACAAAATGCATGGTTCCAAATGTTTGAAACTTATTTTTCACATAATGTTGCCACTTAAAACACCTTTTTGTAATATGTTCCTGTTAACACCCCAAATGCAAAATGCTTAAGCATTGTTCCCATATTGCTTGGCAAATGGTTGGTTCTATCTTTATAAAAGTTTAGACTCATGGCTCACACTTATAAAAGAAAGTTAGATGTTATGCTCAAGCGTCAGCATGATAACCAGTTAGTCACTCAATTACAGCTTTCTGCATTTCCCAGCAAGCATAAATCTGCCATGAGTCACTTACATTGTGGGGAATAAACACAATAGTATACTTCACTCTCTAATGAATCTCGTCCCACATTTGCTTCAGCTGTACCCATTTAAAAAGTAAGAATACTTAACAGCACTGAACATGAATCATGAAAGCATAAAGTGCAGATAGACAAATTGCTTTCCTTGTTGTCATTGTTCGTATTAACCTTCTTGCCCTTGAAAGTTAAAGTGAAATTCTGTCTTTTAAATATGACTTTGCATTTGCTCATCTGTCAAACAATCCACCACATTCAATAATGTATATTTACTTTGTGTATGTTTCTGAGCTTTTCTTTTCAAAATATACATTTGTAGAGCCCCTAATATAATCACAAGATGGAATGCTTCAGCTTTCCATGTGATACAAAAAGTAATTTTTATTGGTGTCAATTACCATGGCTACAAAACAAACTCCAGTAATTAATGTTTACTTAACAGGGTGTGTTCATATTGTAGCGTTTTAGCCAAGAAGGAAGGATACAACACAAATATGCAGCTCAAAACAGCAGGTTCTTTATTCCTCAACACTGGCTACCCACAGGCTGACACTTTAATAACCCACAATCCTTTAATAATGCAACAATGTGAATTGCATTTAGCCAATCAGTGGCCATGATCAGTCCCACTCCCCCTGACTCCTGCCATGCACTGATTAATCACTGGGGGCCCTTTCCTGCACTTTGAGAGGGGTCAATGCTGGTGCAAGTTCATTCCATAGCCCAGTGTCTCTGCAACCAGGAGAAGGCACTCCTCCACACTGACAAGCACAGGTGCAGCCCCTGTGATTCACATGCACAGCCGCATGGTGGTTCAGCAACAACACAGTCCAACAGTACCGCAGCAACATAACAAACAGACTAGGGTTTGACCGGTAGTAAATGTTTTTTTTTTTTTTTTTTTGTTCCAGAAGGTGGCAGTGTATATTTTATTTGTACTTAACCTTTTGACATATATTTTTTTTATTTGTTTGTATTGAATTATAGTTGTTTAATTATTACCTAGCTACGCCAGAGGAATTTCATTTTCAACTGTAGTTCACAGGCGAAAAAAAATCTGCCTGAAGCTTGAAATTTCAGTCAAAACAAACACAAGTTGTGATGCTGTTATCTGACAGTTGAGCAACCTGTTCAGAGTTTGGTTGCAGCCTGCCTGCTGTATGAACGCTGTCAACTCTGGAGTGGAGCTCTTCACCACATGCATGAGAACATTGACATGTGATTAGGAGACATGTGAGCTATCTGACCATATTGCTTCTTGCTTCTTGTTGCTTGTTACTATTGGTTGGTACAGAATAACTAATTATGTGGACTAACAATGCACAGTAGTCTGCAATTCATTCTTAAATTAAGTTCCAGTACGCTAGGCTCCTCTCAGTCCACTTCCTGGAATGTTCTTTATCTCAAATCGTAACTAATCTTGGAGAACCTGGTGCAAAGCTATCATTTTGTGTCATGTGTCCAAAGATTTAAAGAGGGATCTGCCTCATTGGCGGTGGCTAGGTTTTTCTAATGTGTTTTTATTATTAAACAGTAAAATCATTGGGCTGTTGTATTACAATGTATCACTAGTGTGATGCCCATAATCACTTCTGTTATGAGTTGGACTTTAACTGAACGTGTTATATGGCTTGGTGACAGGGCAGCAATAAAAAGGTGTTTTGCATGAGAAACAGAATCTAGTTACATTAGTGAAGTAGCTGTTATAGGAAGTGAAATACTTATCTTCATTTATCATTGTGCAGTCTTGTGTTTTGCACAAACACCAATGATAGTATAACTTGGTATCCAAGTACAGATATATCCCCCTGTTTTGTGTGACTTCTCAAAGGTCATGACAAGCTCCCCTATATCACACAACTAATTTCTGTATTAAAGCAAATTATTATAGCAATTCTAGATCAAAAAAGAGAGGCATTTCATAAAGACTCTTTACAGAAGTACACTATGATACCAAAAGCAACACAACTGAAAAAACAGTGACCACAATTAAATTGATCAATGGGGGAAGTACAGGCAACACTATGATTATGTTCCCCTAACTAATAATATTATTTAGGTGATTTCCAAATCTAGCCATCTCTCCAAAAGTATAATGTTTCATGCTTGGCCAAGTATGACTAGCAAAATCCAAAAATGATTGTTTTTATTTCTGTGTAATGTTGATGGCTGGTTTTTGGTAGTCTGGCTGAATCACTTCTTAAATTTGTAACCAGGGTTCAGGGTTTAGGTAGGTAGTTCACTGTAGTTCACTGTAACCTCACCTAATTCTTTATTTCTCTAGGTGCAAGAAAGTCCTGTTAAAAGTACTTGCTTAGTGCTGCATGTTTAAAAGCACTATTTTGGACTTCATAATGGACAATTCAGAAGAAGATATGCGGGTTTACTTATGGGTTCTGTTTCTGTTGTGTGAGATTATGGTCGATTATTAGGCATATTTCAAAACTGTATTGCCTCTGCAGATTACCCTTTTCACCTAGAACATTCTACACATCACGGGTACTCTAAAGTTAACTCTTTTTCAACAATACAGGCTCCGGTCAGTGTGCAGGTGATAAGGATAATTGACTTCTGTTTAATCTTTTACCACTCCCTCAAAGCATTCCAATACTCACATCAGCTTTCCATTGTGAGCCACCTGATCAGACTTTACTTCGTTACTAATAAATCTCTTCATTGCTTACTTTGAAGAATACAGGGAGCAGATGATTATGATACATTTGTGGGTTTTTTATTGATCGATCTTAATTTAGAATGTAATAGTTTCCATGATATTTGGGGCTTGAAGCCAGCAGACTTCATGAGAAGGGAACTAAATTTGATTAAAATAGTTGGTTTAGTCACCGTGGCTTTCTTATTGTCTTTCCTTATTAGCCTTCTTAATTTTTACCAAATTACGCCATTTTGCATGTTAAGTGAGAGCTCAATATCACAACACTCCAGGTAGCTGCAGTTCAGCAGCCAGAACACGCCAATTAAAAATTGCAATTAGATATTTTGTTCACTTTTTTATTAAAAAAGCAAACAAATGAGACTTCCCCTTTTGTTGCTCTACAAATTAAAAAACAAATAACATCCACTTGCCTTTGTTTTCTCGAAAGCTGGTGTACACTTTATAGACTCATACGGTACAAAGCATTTAAACATGCATAAACAATGGAACCTGACACTGGGCACGCAGGGTCTGGTATGATCTCATGGAAGAGGAATCAGGTCTTAAATTGAATAGCAGATGGAGAAAAATAACACCTTGGGTCACCACGGGTCAGATAGGATAAAAGCAAGTCTAATACAAAACAGGTTGCTATATAATGGTTGCTCACGAGATACAGTCCTCTGAAATAACATTGTAGTGTTCTATTGGATAGAAACCAAAGTACTTTGGCACTTCTACATTCACAAAAGTGATAGGTACTTCTAATGTCAGTCACAGGACTGGTGATTGGTTGTTTATGCACCCTGGGCCCAGAGGGACTATTGTCCTGGAAGAACTAAACATAAACCTATAACAATCATCATTTCAACTTTTTGTTGTTTGACATAGCAGTAATCTCTATTAAGCTTCCCATTCTGCATGATTTAGATTACAATACAATACTGTATATGTACATTAGGCTAATCAAATACCAGTTTCCTAGTTTCATTGGAGTTGGCACTGCTATTAAAAAACACAAAAGACTAATAAGAGACCCATACATGCTACACTTGTTCATTAAAGTACTGTTTGCATTTCAGTGTTTGCTATTCTCGTATACTGTATGCTAGTGCTGTGTGGGTTTCTTTGTTATACTCCATTTTGAACTTTAAAATACAAACAGGCAGTGTTGCGGGATGCACTGATTCTGGACCCTACGGGTGAGATTGGGTTAAGTGTTTTGTTTTTTTTTTGCAATTGTTCAAATGCTTTATAATATAACTTGCAATTGTTGGTGGTTGCTGGTTGTCAAATTCTATACCAGTATAGGCATACAGTCTCAACACTTGGGTACTTTCTGTTTTTTTTTGTACAGCAGATTGAATAGTTCTGTGTTATTTCATCGTACCATGGAGGGGGCCAATCCAGCTGGAAAATACCCCCTTCAAACTTAAAGAAATGTTTGAAAAAAATGTTAAACAGTGTTGAACTAAATAATTACATTGTTTAGATAAGTAAAGTCTTTGGGCTAGAATCAAACCCAGTAAAATTACCAAACCAGAAATTAAGTGCTAAGTTTTATGATATTGTATGCCACCTCCAGTTGTTTCACGTCAGACTTAGAAATATAGAACAGTATTTCTTTTTTGTAAAAATAATATTCTAATAACAATTTAGTAAAAACCTGTTATCATTTTGCCCTTTGTGAATCAAGTTTAGTTCAATTGAATAGCCCCCAATATGTGTGTACTTAATCCCACATTGTACTCATACAAATAAATTCAATTTTACTGCAAAACGTTAAACATATAAAACGTATGATATAAGACTGCATTGGAAATGTATTTTTGCACTACATAATAGTCATTCAAATGTATCAGTATTTTAAGATGAACTGGTGTTAAAAATATTTTACCTCAAAATGACACCACAGAAGTATGTGCAGTCTCTCTAGAGTATGTCACAATGATTTACCGTACCTATCATGGGGTTTGTCACAAACTGATATGTCTGTGACCCTCAGATCTCTGAATCTACTTTCCTTTGAAACGCCTAGGCCATGCTGTATAAGTACACCCACAGTGTATGTGAATGGAAGGGAATCTATAGCTGGTGCATTCCGGTCCTAATGTTGGTGGAGCTCTATGAGGAAAGAAGAGGATATTGTAGAGTAAGTTTCCTAGTCAGCTGGATGGGATAGCAGTATTCAAAGTTTCAAGAACTGTGTCTTTCTGTTAGTGTGCATTCAGTTGCCAATTAACTTACCACAAACAATTTGTAGTATAATTAATAACCATTTACTGTCAACATAATAATAAATAGTGACATTATGTGTTGATTTGAGAATTTATTGCAAGAGCAGTTTAAAAGCAGAATACATTATTTTTGAGAGACTAAAGAATGTGAAATGATTCATTTCTGCTCATATGTAGGATGTCTGACTGTTGTAGGGTACCAGCTGAGAATTAACGTTCTCAAAATTTAAAAAAAACCCCCAAAAAACCCCAAGATGACTTATTCTCCTTTTAAAACCATACGTGTGTGCATCTGTTGCAACTTGTTCCACTTTTGTATTGACAGAAATTACCCTGGAAACAGAACCCTAGAGCTAGATTATGATTTTTTTAAGTGCTCAGATATGACCTAATACTTGATTAAGCTCATATTTTGGTGTGAGAGAAATATACTGGCAGCATACAGTAATATAATAAAATAATTGATACAGAAAATTCCTACATCAATGTAAAGGCAATACAACTAAATATACAACATTCACGAACCCTGTGTATCTTGTGAACCTGTCAATTAATTTGGAAAGAAATCAATACTTTAATATATTGCAACCCCAGTCCAGAGTCAGAGGAGTGTTACTGTGTATGCATATTTTTACAGAAATTGAGTGAGCTGTAGTGAATCATTTTCTTAATAGTTAGTACTGGGTCAGTGTGGGTTAACACTATGCACTGATAAAATGTATTAATAAACAGCAAGAATAGATTTTTTAAAATGTGGCCTGTGTGTTTAATGCTCTTTTAGGGCTTGAATAGGACATCATCTATATACTTTGATATCTGCAATATCGAGTCCCTTGCTATACTAGAAATAACTGAACATGGACTAATAGAAATTAACTTGTATGGGAACCTTAAACAGAATAAAACAATATATATATATACTGTATGTATATATATATGTGTATATATATATAAATAAATATATATAAATAAATAAATAAATATATATTTCTTTTTTTGCAGATGAAAAAAGAGTACATTAAAACTTGTTTTAATGTACACATTCATTTGAAAGTTATATCTCATTTAATACATCAACATAAACTGTTAAAAAGAAAGCACAGCTACTTCAGTCAGATAATAGTTTTAATCCATCAGTAATTGTTTAGTATTTCTAGTGAGATTAAAAAACAGTTACATTTTCAGAGGACTTGATTGCTAAATGAAGCAATATTCCCCTTGTCTTTTTAAAGTAAACCCATGAAATGTGAAATAAACATATTGCATATTTTACCAACAAAGATCATATTTAATCTGCTTTAAATCACCAAACATTGGTAAAGTAAAAATAAGCCTTACTTTGGTCATCTAATGCTAGGTGAAATCTAATGCTTTTTCTTTCTCATTTTGCTACAATTACATTGTAAAGTTTTCACATGCAAATTGACATACAGTAGTTTAGTTTTAGTGATTTTATTATCAATATTACAACAAAGTAGCCTTCTCACTTCTCCCATGATTCTAACTGAAATACATAAACCCCTTCAAACCCAGAAGACATCTACCCAAAACAGTATGGTACACCTCACATCCAAAATAATGAACCATTCTTCTTTTGATTTCTTCCAACCTTAGTGAATCGTTTTACTGTTGGTCACAACAGTCTTATTTTCTATGCACAGAGGTTAAACAAAATAAAATTCTAACTTTCAGCTAGAGAAACTACCAAAACAGCAATTACAAACATGAACATTTCATTATTTATAAAAGGGTATGAAATGACTAACACTTAAAGCACAACTATTGTACATAACAAATTACGTTTACACTTTTTTTCATTTTGAATTCATAGTAGACATAAAAAAAAAATGACCCAGTAAACTTGTATATGCATTCTGTGGCATTTCACAATGTCTACAGTTGACTACTGTAAGTGTGTTTTTATTAGCATTTATGTTTGGTACAAGAATTAGGTCAATCCAAGGAAAAGTAAACTTTAGCATTACTGGGTTAAATTGCTATACACATTTAAGGTGCTCATTTTAGAAGAAAGTGGGTGTATGTGTTGCTTTTCTAATTCCTAAGTGTACTAAATGAAGCGAGAACACCAGTTAATATCTTCACATGGCACCCCCAAGCTTGTTGTTTCGTTCGCGTAATCTGTAATATTCAAGACGACCAAACCTAAAGTTCCACGCAAGAGATTTTCATTCTACATGCATTTGGTTTTCTCGTTGTCTAATGCCTTTTGGCATATCTGGTTATGTAAAATCAAGGCTACCTTTTTATTTTATATGTTTATTTATTTGTATTTTTCAAACACATCTGAACATTTACTACTGGCAAACCTACATTATTTTGTATTTTAATTAAGCAATACAGGTTTGATAAAACGAGAGCTGCTGAAAACTGCCTATTGTATACAGCTATGGCAAAAAGTTTTGCATCACCCTTTAGAATTAACACATTTTGCTTCATAAAGTAGAAGGAAACCTGCTTAATTATGTTAACATATTGAACTGCATACCGCTTTGTAGTTTTCAATATACTTAACAAAAAATAGACAAATTAAAAAATGTGAAATCTAACATGAACTACAGTACTACTATTCTGGCTTCCATTACACTTTTGTGATATCATTTTGTAGTTGCTTTGATTACAGCAGTGTGGAGTAGTGGTTAGGGTTCTGGATTCTTGACCGGAGGGTTGTGGGTTCAATCCCTGGTAGGGGACACTGCTGCTGTACCCTTGAGCAAGGTACTTTACCTAGATTGCTCCAGTAAAAACCCAACTGTATAAATGGGTAATTGTATGTAAAAATAATGTGATATCTTGTAACAATTGTAAGTCGCCCTGGATAAGGGCGTCTGCTAAGAAATTAATAATAATAATAATTACATGATGTTAAATAAAAGATCTAAAAAAATGTTTATAGTTTTTTTATTCATTCATTCTTTTTAAAATATGTCTCAATCCTAAAATTTGGGGTGATGCAAAACTGTTGGCCATAGCTGTAGGTTACTGGACTGGAAATCATGTTATTTTGAAAGCACATTCATCTGCATAAACCACTTCAGTTTTAACATGTTTGTTTTTTTAACAAAATCATTCATTGATCTTCGTCAGGACTACTTGGTGCTTTCTTTGAAAACACATTTAGTCTTTCTTTTCTTGTATTTCAAACCTGAGACAGGCAGTCTAAGCACTTTTGACATTGAAGGTCACCACTGATAAAGTGAAATTCCTAAACTGTTAAGTTTAGCAACATTAACCAACTATATGTGGTGGCTAAATTCATTTTCTAAACTGATTTTGTAGGGGATCTGTACACCTTTGGACTGTGACTTGAGTTGTGTATAATGCTGCATACACCTCATTCATTTTGTACTGCTAGCAATACAAGCTACTTACACGAATACACTCACCTAAACTCAAATCCTCTGAACCTTTACTGGGGGTTACTGAGAGTTCGACAGGATCATAGGGCAACCAATATTTTTTACTTGTAATTGTTTTCTCCCTGCATTCCATAACATTTTTTCTTTCCCCAACCTTTTGTCATATAACATACCATTCACTTACATTCAGATTCCTGTACCAAGACTTCACCCAGGATACTTTCATCTAGTTCACATTGAATGTTTTTTTGAAGCATTATGTTTAAATCCCTCACAAATATATGGTTGTGCCCATGCCGTAAATGCTGATGCTCATGTAAAATCTTGATTAAAAGTCCATCTGTTCATGTTTCTCAGCAGTTGTCTTTTATGAATCCTTCTGTGACTGAATGACTCGCATTGTTATGTTGTTGATAAAAGCACCCTTCTTATACCCGGCCTTGAAGAAAATGAGAGAAGAATATTGTCTGTATACAAATACTGTTCTGTATATAAATCCATTCCAGTTAAGGACATTGTTACAACTATGCCCTTAAATTATTTAATTTAAGCAGTCCAGAGCCTTGTTTGACTGAATTTAACCTAGGTGTTTCAGGGAAGGGACTGAAAGAACCACAAGTGAGTACCACTGCCTCAAAACATTATGAATGAAGCCTTGCTGAATAGTTCTTTACATTTGTCAATGTAATTTATAGCTCCTCAGCATAAAAAATAATATATATATATGTCTTTTAAATAAATAAAAAAATAACCTGAAATTGTCACAGATGTGGTCATTTTGTTGTTTCCAGAGCCCCAGGCTTTGTAAGTTTATACTAGTATAAACATTTTTATATTAACATTCTAACCCAAGCCTTACCTTTTTGTAGGCACTATGTAGCTCACTGTGTTTCCACATTGTGTGAAGCAGAATGGATGCAGATTGTCCAGCTTTTGTTGGTACATTACTGAAAAGAGAGTATTTGTACTTGAATGTAAAAAACACAACAGACCCTTTTCACCATCCTCTATTGTTTTCTGTTTTCCTCAAGGTCAATGGATGCACAATTTAATATGAAATAATGTATGAGACAACCCCCACATAGATCTGTTTTATATGGAGCCCTCACTGAGTCCAACAACACAATAAAAAGCCATGAATATACAGTAGAAATCCTATTTAAAATGTCACATTGCACTCTAAGTACAGACAAGTATTATCATTAAAAAAACTTACTTTAGCCTATCAGAGACAAGTTTAATCTTCTCCTGATCTAGTAGACAGTCTCTTCTCTAGTACCTTGCTATTTATCACATGTGGTTCACTGAATTCCAAGGAGGCCCTGCTGCTGTTTAAGCACTGTAGCTTATTGCATTCATCAGATTTAATTTTAAGTACATGCAAGTTATTAATAGTTTCTGAATTAAACATCTTCAATAGACTTTGGTTACAAAACAGCAATTTCCAGGAATTACATCTCATACTCTGAATCTGTATCTTAGTATATTTCTGTGGATTAGTTTATGGTTAAAGCTACAGATACAGTTTCATAAATGGAATGAAACTCTTTGACCGGAATGAAAAACTACAAAACCCAAATAGATTAATGAGTACGTTGAGGGCCTCACCTGTCAATGGTGCTGATGTTGATGATTTTCCTCAGCCCCTCATTGTTCAGAATGGTACGGGCATTCTGGGAGTCACTCTGCACCAAGTTGTTGAGAATGGAACACACAGAAACCGTCATCTCTGCAGGCACTTGGGGATCTCGGGCGGAATTTGGGAGGACTGAAACCAGATCAGGCAGTACTTGGTTGGCTAAAAAAAACAAACAAATGGTTAAAAATAAAGGATTGATGTTCTGTGTTTAACCCAAAGCCATCTAATGCATTCCCCGAACACTTTTCTAAATACTGATTGTGTAGGATTGGTGTGTAGCTGGCCCCTGAGCAGTACCTAGATAGATCCTGTACTATTTCAGTTTCTGAACCAGCAGAAGATGACAACAGGTTGTGGTTGAGTGGTGGCCCTCCATTTGCTTCTCTCTCACATATTGCTACTAGGACACCTTCTTTAAAGGACGGTGGAAGGGTAAACCGGAAGACATCAGTACTTGCAAAAGATTAAAAGATAGGAATACAAACAATAATCACAGTACACTACAGTACTAAGACCATTAAACATGCGGTGAGCTGCAGCATTTGTCTGTGCTTTGAAATGTGCCATTGTAGAAGCATCTGTTTTTCAAAATGGTAACTTTCAGATACTTGGGTTCACTTGATGTAATACTTTTCTACCGAGATTTTCCACCCTCTCATACAATGTATGTCACAGTGTTAGTCAGGAGAAAATACACAGGTTAACAGGTTAATGCCATATCAGTAAGGTTGCAATGTGTTAGTTAAACTGCTGTACTTGTTTTGTATATAAAAGCTTTGGAGCTCAGTACTAAATATCAGTCATATACCCTTATACATAAACAGCAGCTGATCTGAATGCACAGCCTCTGATCTGGTGTACTTTAGATCATTTAACAACTTCCATTAGAGAACTGCATGCTGAATAAACAAAGCTAAAACCAGGTAGTGACAGAAAAAACAATGAAGACCATACAATGCTTAGTTTTACAGTACACTATACTAAGCCAGCATGCTCTCATTATGTCCTCTACAATAGCAATTAGATCGCTGCAGGGGTCAGACAACTCTTTCAGTTGGCCAGGTGTAGCTTTTAGGGGTACAATAAAACAGAGAAAATGTGTTTTTGGGCAATAATGAAGTCACAATGATTTCTATTAATCTTCTTATCTGATAGAATCTTTTTTTTTCAATCTACTTAACAAGCATGCCACTTCTAACCCTAACCCTATCCCTTAACCCTTTGCGGTCTTGTTGGACCTGGTCTGACATTGCAATTTTCCCTTTCCGGTCCAATATCGGAACCTGTCCGACATCATCAAAAAGACATAAAACACAGGTCTCTAGTCGTTTTTTCTCCTGAAAAAGGCGAAAAAAACCAAACATTCAATGGCTGAGTGAGACCGATAGGAGCAGATTTGAGCAATACACATAGCCCCCGGCACCACAGAGATAACACGGACATAAACAAACAAGATAGCTCAAAGAATATCACAGACATTTGCAGATCTTTTTGAGAGTAATAAAATAATGACTTGGATCACATTATTGAGGAGTTTGGTGATAAAACGAGTGATCAGGAGATGATTTATCGGTATGCACTACTATGAAGAGGTATGTGAAAAATACAACGAACAAGGGGTGTGACAGGGCTGGAGATGCAGTACTGAGTGTCCTGTTGATATGCAGTGCCTTTTAAACCTGTTTTACTGTGAAAAAAAACTACTTTTAAACAGCGTGTCTAAAATAAACTGCGCGTGTGAAAATTGGACCCGACGCGCCTGAGATGCGCTGAATAAATGGACCGCAAAGGGTTAACAAGCATGACACTTCTAACCCTATCCCTTATCCCTTTGCGGTCCATTGTCGGACCTGGTCCGACATTGCAATTATTCCTATCAGGTCCATTGTCGGACCCTGTCCGACATCATTATAGAAACGCAAAAAACGGGTTTTAGTCGTTTTTTCTCCGGAAAAAGTCGAGAAAACCATTCAATGGCCGAGTGGGAATGACAGGAGCCGAGACAAGTCGAAAAAAAACAAACAAACAAAAAAAAAGGCGTATCTCATGAATAGTCATACATCGCCCTGGTATCAGATAACGGGGCGGTCATAAGTAAACAAGCTGGCTGCCTGTGAATCAGGGCACAGAGAACACGGACATTTGCAGAGCTTTTTTGAGATGTTATAGTAATAAAATAATGACTTGGATCGCATTATTGAGGAGTTTGGTGATAAAACGAGTGATCAGGAGATGATTGATTGGTATGTACGACTATTATTATTATTATTATTATTATTATTATGTATTTCTTACATAGGTGAAAGCTATAGCAAACGAAAGGGTGGGGCGGGGCTGGAGATGCCTAGTGAGTGCTTTGTTGATATGCAGGGCCATTTAAACCCGTTTGACTGTGAAAAAAATACTTTTAAACAGCTCGTCTAAAATGAACTGCGCGTGTGAAAATAAATTAGACCTGGCGTGCCTTACGCGCATTTAATAAATGGACTGCAAAGGGTTAACAAGCATGACACTTCTAACCCTAACCCTATCCCTTAACAAGCATGACACTTCTAACCCTAACCCTATCCCTTAACAAGCATGACACTTCTAACCCTAACCCTATCCCTTACAAGTATGACACTTTTAACCCTATCCCTTAACAAGCATGCCACTTCTAACCCTAACTCTAACCCTTAACAAGCATGCCACTTCTAACCCTAACCCTAACCCTTAACAAGCATGACACTTCTAACCCTAACTCTAACCCTTAACAAGCATGCCACTTCTAACCCTGACCCTATCCCTTAACAAGCATGGCACTTCTAACCCTAACTCTAACCCTTAACAAGCATGACACTTCTAACCCTAACCCTATCCTTTAACAAGCATGATACTTCTAACCCTAACCCTTAACAAGCATGACACTTCTAACCCTAAACCCTTAACAAGCATTTCTATGACGTTTGCAATCATTGTTCTTATTGCATGAACTCGACTGTTTTTCGACTCGAGTTTAGGAGCGGCTCTTCTGTTCCAGTTGCATGCTGCAGACACACGTAACACAATCAACCTGAGTCAGCTCAAGAATCTTTATTAGAAGTATGACCTTGCGCCGTAGTGAACAGCTATCAAGATCAAGCTTCTTTTTGTATAGCTGGCAATAGATAGCTTTTACTTTCCCAGAGTAAAATGTTACAAGGTCAAAATCAATAAACTGTCAACATAAGAATTGAAAGTGAAAGCATGTAACGAAGCGATGAAACCCATGACCATTTATACTGCAATAAACTAGCCTAGCAAATGATTAATCACATATATCAAAAGGAAGAAGCACAAAACACACATTGACATGTAAATTCCCCTGCATTTCCCATACCAACGTTTGCTTTAACAATTGTTTGCAGTGGTTGTAAAGATAACACCATCTTTATAACCATTGTATTAGGGGTGTGTAGCAGTAAAGGATTCCAGAATTTTTTTGCAACATATATCATCTGAACATGGGGTCAACTAGCATTTCATGTTTTGTTCATGAAGTTTAATAAGCACTGTAATAAATTACCCATCTGCTTATGCAGCTCAGGATAGCGTGACATGTTCCTCAGCAGGGAGCTAGCTGTCTTCTTCACTCCAGGTTCACTCAAATGAAGCATCCTTCTAATGTGCTGGAGACCATTTTCCCTTTGCACAATGGTCTGTGCAATCGAGAATGATATCTGCATAAAATAAATGATACACCACAAATGGTACATTGCAGAAAATGAGGCAAGACTGACATTTCATTGTCTTGATCAGCATTACTTGAACGTTTTGCTTGCATAACTTCTTTTGATTTTAAAAACATTTAGCATTAGCAAATATATTTAAAAATATATACAACATGTTTTTGGTAGAAGTCGATCAGAAAGTCGGTGTGTGTATTCAGATTGAAGTAATCCAAAGTGTTTTAATCTGTGTGTGTATTCAGATTGAAGTAATCCAAAGTGTTTTAATCTGTGTGTGTATTCAGATTGAAGTAATCCAAAGTGTTTTAATCTGTATGTGTATTCAGATTGAAGTAATCCAAAGTGTTTTAATCTGTGTGTGTATTCAGATTGAGGTAATCCAAAGTGTTTTAATATGTGTGTATTCAGATTGAGGTAATCCAAAGTGTTTTAATCTGTGTGCGTATTCAGATTGAGGTAATCCAAAGTGTTTTAATCTGTGTGTATTCAGATGTGGTTAATCAAAAGTGTTTTAATCTGTGTGTGTATTCAGATTAAGGTAATCCAAAGTGTTTTAATATGTGTGTATTCAGATTAAGGTAATCCAAAGTGTTTTAATCTGTGTGTATTCAGATTGAGGCAATCCAAAGTGTTTTAACACTAGAACTTTTTTTATTTGCAAGCTTGTTGTTATCTCTACTGGACCTGGCAGCCATCAATTCCTTCGTTTTGTACAACAAATGCACCGGGGAAAATATCAGGAGAGATTTCATCTTGAAGCTAGCCACAGCGCTTCGGCAGAAACATTTCGATCAGAAAGCTGCAAAGCAGCAGGTTGCTGCATCGAGTGGCACACGCGAGAGAAAACATACGTCACTTGTTTTAAATTTAAAAAATAATTTCGTTTTTACAGTTTGATATGTACATATACCCGTTTACACCTGTTTACACACTAGTTTCTTTTGAAATGCTTATTTTATTATAGTTGTTTTCATTTTTTGAAGTAGTACTTTATATGTGGTAAATTAGAAAATAAACCCCTTTATTTTTAATTCTTCTAGCTTAGCTTTTATATCTGGAGCTATGGAAAATATATTACACTAGGCAACAGTTCAGAAGAAACTTTTAAAGTTTGAGTTTATGCTTGGAACTAATTTACTTACCACCCCATTTCCAGCAGTGAGATTCTGGAGAGCTCCCATTGAAGCCTCCTGGGTGTAATTTCTGGTGCTCTTAGCTATTAGAGAGAGGTACATTCTCACAATGATTGGGCTCCACAGCCACTCCACACCATGTGGGTTACTCTTTTCTTCTGGAAAAGGGACCCTGTGGTCATCTTTCTAAATACAAAACAAAACCAAAAAATCATTATCAGTGTTTAGGCTATTAATCTGTAATTGGATATTATTTTAGATGGTCCACTTAACATCATTTGATAAGCAGGTTTGAGTGAATTTAGAAAAGTCCTGTAATAACCAACCTGTTTGATCTTCCTGCTTTGAGTGGCAAAGCAGCCTGGTGTTTTGCCTTGTGGAGAGACGTCCCGCCTTGAGCCAGCGAGATCCTTGCAGTATCTTCCAGGCAGCTCGGATTCCAGCTGGTAGGAAACGTTGTGAAGGATACAAACACAGTTCTCTGTAGCCTGAAAAAAGAATATTAAACAAGCAGATGAGAATGAAAGAGAAAGCTACTGTTTATTCATTTGTTTTTGCATCCCTATCAAAAGGTCTGTGTTGTACATGCACAGGTGTGTGCCAAGAACCTTAAGGCATGGCTTTATTTAAAACAAACATGTATTTTAATCCTTGTAATGATGTCTGTAGCGATATAAAAAATTGCAAATCTATCTGCGATGCATTTGGTTTCACATCATTAAGGGCACAATAAACAAATAGCTGTTTATTCTCAACTCACTATTCCATTGAAGCTGGTCTATATATTGTAAAATAAACCTTTAAATTAATAATGAAACCATGTACTACATTTCAATAACCCTGAGCCGCTTCACTGATGTAAATTAAACAACACTCTAGCCAAAAATCCTTCTTTTTTTTTAATTTAGTAGTCGCCAATTTTTTTCTCCCAATTTAGAGTAACCAATTATTTTTAGGGAGGGCGAAGACAAACACATGCTGTCCTCCGAAGTGTGCGCCATCAGCCAACCGCTTCTTTTCACACTGCAGACCCACCATGAAGCCACCTCAGAGCTACAGCATCGGAGGACAACGCAGCTCTGGGCAGCTTACAGGCAAGCCCGCAGGCGCCCGGCCAGCCTGTAGGTGTCGCTGGTGCGCGGTGAGCTGAGGACACCCTGGCCAACCTAAGCCCTCCCCCCCAGGGTGTCGCTCGGCCAATTGTGCACCGCACCCTGGGAGCTCCTGTCCACGGTCGGCTCGAACCGGTGACATCCAGGCTATAGGGCGCATCCTGCACTCCATGCGGAGTGCCTTTACCGGATGCGCCACTCGGGAGCCTCTTAGCCAAAAATGATTTTAAATGAAACTGAAATATGTTACCTTATCATCTGCTTTATAGTCAGCAATGGTACCCCGAACATAATGCACAAGCGAGTCAATCAAAGATTCACATTCCCTCATAGCTCTTCGTCCCTCTAAGCCAGCTGAACTCATGTTTCTGACGGTGAAAAAAAGTATACGCTTCACGACATGGTAAAATACAGCAGAGCTATTCAATTTCAGCACAACCATTTAAGATTTACCATGTGCAAAATATAATATAAAAAAGTGACCATGTCATTTTAGGCACTTAAAGGTAATTAGGAGTCAGATCAAGCCAAAATCTTAAACCACAATTGTGCAAAACACTTGTTAATTCAAGGAGAAATTACCTATCCAGTTTCACTAAAATAAAACCTATTTTTAAATAGTTACACATCAGGAAAAACGTCTATAATTTAAAATAAATGCATTAAATAAATAAATAAATACATAAATAATCTTGGTTCCAAGAACTGAGACGGGGGACTGAACTAAAAGCTGCTCATTAAATATTAAAGACATTCTTTCCATTTCACATGTTGTTTCGCAACCACACCTGCAGATAAAGCTTTGTGTGATAATTGGGCTTTCTGCCAAGTTGTCCTACAGATAAACAGTTCAGACAAGATCAACCAAAGACACCTTTCTGTTGGATACAGGTCTGAAGGCAAATCTGAGAACATAGAATAAATATTGCTCATTGCTTTAAATGGCCTCAAGAAGGTTGACACTCTTAAATTTTAAATGTTGAATAACCACAGCAAAAAAACAAGCAAAAAAAGCAACATTTTGTTTTTGGACAGTAATATATTATTTTATTTGGAATATATTATTATAATAAGTGTATATGTTGCCGGTGATATGCAATGACTCACCAGTATTAGTTTTTATTTTAAAACATTGCCCTTTTGAGATGTTATCAGAGTCTGCTAACTGCATATTCATTATCAGAAAATACAGCAATATAACCACAGTAGGTATATTTTTATGATACAAAAAACTGTTTGTCAGGATATATTCTGTAGTCATATTCTAATAATATAATTTTCACATACAGTATTATACTATTACAACTTGTTGGGAGTGTAAAATAAAAGTTATATACTGATCACTACATTTTCCCACAATACACCATTGAATTTTTGAATTGTTCTTTAGTGGAATGTGACTAACTGAGTGATTGTAACAGCCACTGAAATGTTGCTATCGGGACTACAGGAACTTACCGCAGACAGCCGGTAGCGTTGTAGAAGAGATCTGGATCTGATAGCAGATCCCCCTTTGGATAGTCTCCGTCTGACCACCCAGAGCAGGGAACAACGACAGTGTCTGTGACCGGCTGGAGAGCCTCCCTGATGAGTATATCTTTTAGACTGTCAATAGAGGACAGGTTCCAGAGCAAACCTGAGAAAATCCAAACAAGCCAAATGAGTGACATACATTTAAAATGTCCAAGTACCTCAAATCCATGGGCTTACTAAAATACCTCTTAGGTTTACTGATTCATTTATGTTTTAGGCCTTTTTTATATACATAAAACAATAATAATAAAATAATTCTAATAAACCCCCTTTATTAGAAACCAGCCTAGTCCTCTTTTTGTGCTCACTCTTATTTGGTATTACAATTCCTGCTTCGAGGAATTGGAAAGCTAGACACGTTTAGCGCAGGCGTAGATAAACCTTGAGTGATCAACTGAAATTAAACCATGCATTTCATCATCATTTTCTCTTCAACACCTTATGAATTACACATGTTTAGGATAAAATCTGGCTACAAAAAAGTGACAGAACACATAAGTGAGCAGCTACTGATTAGTATCTAAACTACATTAGAACTGCCTGTGACGGACAACATATGCTGTAGTGCTCAAGTGTTATATGCTTTAACTTTGCAAGTAGCTTTTTTTTTATTTATTAAAAATAGTATTTTAGACCTGCAAGACCAATTAAAAAAAGCTTATTTTTGGTTGAAGAAAATTGAGGTTCACAACAGGCTAGTACTAACAGCATTGAAGAAAGACCAAGAAAAGACAATGGCAGGATCAAAAAACACGATTAGTATGCAGTGGTGCAAACCTGCCACTGGGCAAAAGCCAAGTATGAGTTTCTGAGAGCATAAGAACTGGGGATATATGGAGGCAGCTGTCTTTCTGTCCATTTGTCACACTTTTAGTATACCAAGAGAACTGCTTATCCAATTGTGATTAAGTTTGGCAAGGACATTTTTTGGCACAGGTTATTGACAGCAATAAAATTGGGGCTACAAGAGGGTCTGTTTGTCCATATACCGCTTTCATTTTTACATAACATTGATGCAGGTCATGCTTTTTAATGATACGGTAATAACAGCCATGTTACTGACATACTTCAATGATACACTCCTATTTTACATCCCAGACCATCTGGGTAATACCCACAGTAACGTAACAAATAAAATAAACACTTTTTTCTAAATAAAGTCTAATCTAGTAGAACGCCAACTGAATAAAGTAGTTTTGCTCACAATCTGGTAACCTTGATAATGGATGAGGTAAGGAGGTGAAAGGGGGTAGTCAGGGGCTTTTTGCTGAAGCTGCCATGTGTGGTGTAGGGCATTTAAGATAAACTTAATCTGTAAACAGAGGATTACTCAGTTCAATAGTGCAGTGTTATCATTCCTGTGAGGAACTGTTCACTCTCACAGCTACATTCCTGTGTCAGTGGGAAAAGTTGCAGGCCCCCTGGTTACTCCTGGGAACAAAGCTTTGTCTTTTAATGGCCCCAAAGGGATCCCAGGATATAAATTATACTGAGGCAAAGCCCTTTATCTTCAAATCCTTTCTGTGTGTAAATTGTCAGCAGTCTTTTGTATATCACTGAGCTGTTGATAGTTAAAAGGTGAGAAGTTGGTGAATTAGAGGTTGAAACTGGGATTCTCAATTTCGAAACTATAGAAACTCCATGAAGTAAAAGAGGCAGGAAAACATTTTTGTTTTACACTTAAGATTCCTGCACCCTTAATTAGTATTCCTAATTATCTGGATACACTTCAAAACACAGGTACATCAAATATTTGGAGTTACACTGTACTTACCATTTTACTACATGCACAAAACAGACACCTGTGTGACTGTTATGCTGTAACTGCATACATTAACATAGATAATACTTTTTTTTTTTTTTGCTGTAAGTATAAAAATATGTAACAAAGGTGGACATACAGTGTAGCTACACTGCAGTAAATGTGAATATTTTGAAGAGCATTACTTCTTGTGTTATGTAAACTCAAAAAGGAACATAAACAATAAAGCTAAATTGTAGTTTAATTTGGTTTTTACCAGCTTCAATATATATATATATATATATATATATATATATATATATATATATATATATATATATATATATATATATATATATATATATATATATATATATATATATAATGAAATGAAATGTGTTGGGTGTTAGCAGGGATAGGGTTAATTTCTGTCCCTGCCAGATACATGTGTGTGTGGCTGTGTTTGCACAGCCACAGGTGTAGTTAGTTTTTTAATTCATTAGTATCACCTTCCTGTAAGTAGCAGGCACGTACTTAAACAGGACTAAAGGTTAGTTCTATGCAGTCTGTGAGAAGGCAAGAGGTTGTCATTGTGGAGATACAGGTGTGGTTCCTACGAAAAAGGTAGTGTGGAAACTTTTTTTGTGTGTGCTAATAGTTTTATTTATTTATTTATTTATTTATTTTAAATTGGTAAATGGTTTGGTTAGAACTGTGAAGTAAAAAGTTTAGTTAATACTCCATGTGAGAGTTAGGTTTTTTTTAGGTTGTTGTTTTATTTATTTATATATATTTCTTTTATTTATTTATTATTTATTTATTTTTTCTGTTAATAAAACAGCTTGAAAGAGTTTAACACTTCAGTTTCTGTGTCTGGGTCTGTTTCAAATGGGGCAAATGAACCTTTAAGTAATATCTTTCAATATATAAAATTCCAAATTCCAATACTTCTAAATCTGTCTGAGCAGAACACACACATATCATTAATGAAGACTGCACAGTCAAAGTTCATGGCTTGACATGACATTTGACCTTGGACACAGGCACCTAAGCAGTAAGGAATTTACCATCTCATCAGGGATGCATTTAAACAATCCAGCCACACCACAAGAATATCCACTTAAAGAAATACAGAGATAGTCAGAAGACATTTAGGGGTAGAGGTAGTGTTGCGCCTGTCACAATAGTAGCAAATGAGTCAGAAGTCTAGGGTGAAATGTACTAAACATGTGCAATGCTGTTATTGACTTTTTAGGGAATGCTTTGCAGCAGCAGTTTTTTCTTTGTGGTTCAACCTTAGATGAATATGTAATTATGGGTGTTCCTGCATAAATTTGCAAAAAGGGGGCAGAGATTATGCAAATGAGGGTTTAAAAATATTATAATGAGATGTAGTAAAGCTGCTGACAATTGACACTTACAATTGCATCAATTTGAGAACTTTTGAAAGCATGTTTTAAACAGTTGCTGTTATTTCCCAGTCTGCTTTTGCCAGTTGTGCTCAATGTTTTTGACACTATCACACAATTGCTGCATTTTCACTAAAGGCAGGGTGTACTTACAAGACTTAAACACATTTCTATGTTTCTGGTTTTCCCAGCATGTTGGGAGCAATAGACTGAACACATGTGCTACTAACCCCTCCAGCTCATTCTGAGCATCTGTATAGGACCATGATCTATTGTGTTAATTGTCTAGGCTACAATTAAAATAAAAAAACCCTAAAATGTATTTTAAAACTAAATCTTGTATTTGCATTGTACAAAGCAGCAGCATGATTGTTACTAGTAGGCTAAAGTGTGCTAGGTATTTGATTTTACTACTGTACTGTATAGGCCTACTGTACAGATTTACCTTTTTACATAAGGTAATGTGTAGCCTACCCAAAACACATTGGTGTTATTTCAGCGCAATGATTTATATTTAAAATACATTAAGAACTGTAAATTATTTCATTATTTTTAAACCCGACACCTCCTTACGTTGGACAAACATCTCCGGTTTAGCGAGGGGCTCAAAGCGACTTTCACTGCTGACAACAGTGATTTTCAGATAGTCGCTAAATTGTATCATCACAACATCAGTCGCAGCAAAATACACCACACTTCTCCCGTCCTGAAGTAGTGCAGTCTGTTGAACGCCACGGCGGCTTGATCACGTCTACACAATGTTAATGCGCCCTGATGTGATTCTGAGAGTGTCAGTCTCAGCAATTTAAGGGTTGGATAAAACCTGTGGAAGGCAACTCGACCAAGCCTATTGCAGTTACTGCAAAGCTGCACTGTCTGCAATGAGATTCACAGATCCACTTTTAAAGGGGCTGGGGCGAGGACATTATGCATATTTAGATATTGAGCGATTGATATGTATTAAGAAGAACCCGCTTTATATCATGATTGCTGCGCAGCCATAATCCGTGATCTAAAGCGGGTCATGATTTATATAAACCAGGTTTCACGTCTGCCAATGACAGCAAATTGAGTGCGAGAAAGAAAACTAACTGTGAATTAAACCAAAGAGCAGTGTTTCAATACTGTATCATCAACTGGAACGAAACGGTTTGTGTCATTACTTAAAAAAAGGCATGAATTGTTGACTGATGAGAGCTATCAATTAGGCGTTACCCTTCATTTGGTGACGTTGGTGTTTTGTAACTGAACTGTAGCCCGTTAAGACCGTTCACGCAGCAACTGACAGGCATCACAAAATGTCAGTTTATCGGCTGAGATGATTATTGGTTGTTAGTTGCGTTGGAAATGTAATTATATCCTGTGTTTACTTAGTAAAGCCCGGCCACACAACATTTGACAGGCTGCACAAAACGTGACAATAAGCGGGTTTGTGAGATGATATTAAGAGATGTAATTTCTCAAAGAACTTATGGAGCATGGCGAGTGGTTTTTAAAAACACAACTCTCCTCTTTTATAAAGGTCTCTAAATAGCAACGTCTAGTGACTTCTTGAGATTTACTATCTGGAATAATTTAAATTGTCCAGCAACATTTTTTGGTGACTTTAGAATTTCTAAATCGTGACATCTAGCGACTTTGTGAGGTTTCTCTAGTGACTTCCTGCTTGGTGGAGTTGGCAACACTGCTCTGGTGTTATGAAAAGAGCTGAGTTGCTTCCTTTAATCTATAAAGGTGATTGTTCGTGCCCTGCTTGTCTACAATATTTTATGTGCCATACACAAGTACATATAATGCATTTCTTATGCATTTTATATTTTCCAATACATTTACTTTTATATTTTTAACATTATACATTTAAATATTTTAAATACATAAAACATATTTACTAGCATGTATTTTTCAAATCTAGAAAAGGGGCCAATTTTGGTGTATTAAATGTATAAAATATCTTTAATATATTATATTCTATTTAATTCAATAATGATGGGGGGGAAATAGAAGTATCATACATCTCTTATTAAATATGTTTGTTCCATATGGGATATATAACAGTATTGAAATAGGTAAAATGAAGACAGAACAGAATGCATTGTACAGATGACGTTTACATTTAACAAACATTTTGATTCATGCACCCTTGTATGCATAGACGTTATCCTTTGGGCACCCTCTGCTGCAGCAAACCACAACTCGACTCCCACCATTTATTTGAACAACGTTGTGACACTTGTTGATTGATCAAATGACTCTGGATAACTTTAAAGAGAATCAGATTCCTCCAGGTAAACAAACAGAAAGGGTACTGTAGTTAAGAAGGACCAGCTTTGCAGTAGAATGCAATACGCAGGAGCCTAGAAATATTTTGGCTAGTGATTTCTTCAGTGTAGTAGAGCACTAGATGCGGCACTAGCTGAAACATTTGTTTACTTTAAATAGACCCCAGTCTCTCTCATTTCTTATGAATCAGAAAACAGCAATGCTTTTTCTGCAATGAAATGAAACCCTTGTTTCTCAGGTCTGTATGTTATTAGAATCATATTGATCAGACAGGTTGCACCACTTACCAGTGAGCTGTTTTTTGGTCTCCACATCCCTGGTTTGTTTGAGGAGTCTCAGCACAACAGGAATGCCATTCTGATCCTTCACCTCCATCTTGTTGTCGCTGTCCTCGAAGACAATGTTGCGAAGAGCTCCGCTGGCTGCACGCTGAAGCTCGACATTATCAATCTCCAGAGCCTTGATCAGTTTGGGAATCCCATGCATGAAGTACACCTGTTAAAAGGTGCTGATATGAACAGGAGGAAGGGCAGGAGCCAGTGACTACACATTGTAAGAGAGCGCCTTAACCACTGGACAAAATAACCAGGCTCCTAGGTTACATCTGCAAGGCCCTCTAATTTAGAGTAGAGGTTTCTAAACTTACAATTGTATTACAGTGCTCCCCTTTTATAACGCTGTAGTCGGGAGCCATAGTTGAGACCGTGCTGTTTGTGTTCCGCCTTACAACGAGACTACTAGTGTTCGTTTACTGGCATTATGGGGCAAATGGGAGGCCATGACTGCACCGCCTTATAACCTGTTCTGCACTATAAATGGGTGCCTTAATACAGTGGTCCCCCTTTATAAGTTAATGAAATTATACCTAATATTATGGCAATATTTAAAATATGTAATTCAATCTGGAAGGTTCAAAATGGAACTTGATCCAGAAGGAAAACTGAGAGGTCAACAAGTTTGGGGTGAAATGTTTAAGGAGGTTGGTTATCTTTCCTCTAATGGCTAATTTGAACAAGTATCCTGTGCTGTACATTTTTATTTATCTATCTAAGTCCCTAAATTTACTTAATTGAACCAAATTAACCATCTAAACTAGGTCTTTAGCAGTTCATTTTTTAAAGATGCCTAAAAAACCTGGGATGGAAGGGCCCTTGAGGATCAGAGTTGTGCTCTTTCAGTCTATGGGACAGAAACTTGAAGGTAGAAATAGTTCAAATGATTGTTCTCTGCAGTTTTTTGACAGTTTCTTATACAGTTATAGTTCATTTATTCAGAGATGGAAATGTGCCTTCAAAATAGAACTTTAACAGTTTAAAGGCAATTTAAAAGCCCAAGGGCATTCGCTACAGGAAATAGAGAAATAATATAATTGTTTGGCTTACCATTCTCTTTGAGTCTACGTTTACAAAGCACTGATGTTGAATGAAGGTTGCAGCAGTGACCTGCCATTCCGAGTTGCTGGTAGTCAGGTAGGAAATGGCCTTGTCTAGAGTCATCTCAACTGCCTCCCCCTTAGCGGCTCTGTGAGAAAGAAAGCAAAAAAATTGCCTTTGTGTGGAGCTCTGTGCAATACATCACTACGAGGCAGGATTTTAGCGTGACTGCAGAATCTGGAATTTTTTTTTTCCCGTATTTAATTGTTTTACCGTATCATTTTATGAATGTCTAAAATCTAAATGCATCAGGTACACCACAGTGTAACCAATAACCTGTCCCTATCCAAACACCCTTAGTGATTATCTAGTAATGATTTAACTAGTTTTAATACTTGCATGCATGCATAACAAATAACAAAGGCAAACAAACCAAAAAATACAAACAAAAAGTAAACCTACTCAGTTTGTGCTCCAGAAAAACTTGCTTGCGTCTGGCGTTCAGTAGCTCCTCCATTTGACAATACAGCTACCGTCATACCCCTCATTGACTGCCTGCTGTTGCCATCTATTTGCACGCTGCACACAGAAGGAGGCTGGGATGCACGTGCCATGTGGTGCCAGCTGTATTTCTGAGATTCTCTACCCATGCTTAAATTGCGGTTCTGCATCTGGACTTGAGTCTGCCCCATGGCGGCTGCTGACCTGCCTGCATCCAGGATGTTGGTCAAGCTTTGGCTTGTTCCAGGCCGCTGGAACTGTATGGTGTTGGGGCTGGAGGGGAGGTTATCCAAAAAGACAGCGTCATCTGATCGGCCTTGGTTCCAGACCTGCTGACGTCTGTTGCTGTAGTAACGGCCCCGACCAGATGTGTTATACATATTGAAATTTAAGATTTCCGAATGGGCATAGCTAGTAGGCATACCGGTGGATTTCATGCTCTCCCTACGGAATCCCTGGTTAATGGGAGTTTGGGCCGCAGGCAGGGTGTGAAGCCCCTTGTGAAACATTTCGTAATTGTAGCTTGTTTGGGCTCGGGATCGGGGCATCTCGGGGCTTGACACTGGTGAAACCTCGAGCCGCATTGATGGGCGCTTCACATTCTCACTCCTCACATACGTTCCAGAGAAAGACTTCCTTGGGGTGCCATACCCATTCTCATAGCTCAAAGTATTATAAAACTGTAAAAATATGTTTAGGAAAAAAAAGCACAAAAAAAAGATTAAAATAGAATAGAGATGAACTCTACAGACTCTAAGCTCAACTGAATGCATAGTTGTATTTGACAGTGGTATACATTGCTTCCAAAAGCAATTTAAATGAAGCTGCTTATATAATTAAATTTGATAGTTGCTGAATCTGACTGCTATGGCAACCTTGGCTACCATGCTAGACATTTTCACAGCTTGCAACATCCTTTTTTAAAGATTAGAGTCTGGGGAAATTGAATCAAATCAATGTAACAACTGAGCGAAATGTGTTGCTTACTTTGCCAAATACACTGCCTGTGTTGGTAATTAAGACACAAAATGATTTACACCTGTCTCGAGGCCGGTTCTAAATTAGATCGCATCAGGTAGTGCGGTTTGTCAGAAATGTGGATGCTGTAATACCAAACTACATCTTTTGTGCATCCTCCAATATCCCAAAATGCTTTCTGATATGTTTTGGCGCGTTGACATTAAATACAGTTGTCTGAAAGAGTTGAGAACGACTATCAATACTGCTGTACCACTTTTAGGCTTTTGTTGTAAAATGGTGGATCGTGGAGCGCCGTGGTCATATTTATGGCATGTTGACGGAGCCTATGCAAAGCTTACCTATGGCGAAAACGTTGCTGTTTCTCCATCGCTGATATCTTGTGTTTTCAAT